>NW_027121678.1:0-600000 GCF_030686945.1 Centruroides vittatus
ATTTATATAATAAATGATTTTAAAGTAAAATGAGAAATTTTGATAAAGTTAAATAGATTTATTTTACTTATTGTTGTATTGGACAAAGATACAATTTATACATATAATTATTTTGTATATCTCAGTAGTTATTCTTTAATCATTTTGTAAACTATTCCATTTATAATTTTGATAATTCTTATAGAATATCTCTAGATTGTTTTATGTTATATTTTCAATGTTGGATATTTTTTTTAATAGTCTGTCCTCAGCTTATTGAATTATTCTGTAAGTGATAAATTACCAGGTGTTATGACTCCTATTCCTCAGTATCCATTATATTCAGCAACATTAGCAGAATATAATATGGAGCAAGTAAGTTTATTTTAACATAATTTAAACTTATTTTTATATATGAAAAATACATTTATTTTCAGATGAGATATTTTCAGTAAACAATTGATTTTCTAAAGGTTATATATGAATAAATATAAACATCCACAACAAATCCAATACATATAACAATAATTATTTGCTATGTGAATGAAAATAATAGTTTTTTTCTATAAATAAAAAGAAAAAGTATACTTAAAAAATAGCTATGGACATTAAATATGTAAATAATTCTTATATTAAAGAAGAAATAAATGTAATAGTAAAGCTAGATTAGTAATGTATTTTCTAGTAAATTCTTATATAGGCCTATTCATAAAGGAATTTTTTAGATAAAATACAACAACTATATTAACTGATTTTCCTAGAAGAACTAATGAATCCAAAACAATGCTTGCCTTGTAAAACACTTTTATTTCATAAACTGCTATTCAATAGCCATAACAGCCATAGATTTCCATCAATATGGATACTAAATGGCAATTTTAAATAAAGGTATTTGACAAGGAAGGCATTGCTTTGGGTATATTAGTTCTTATAGCAAACTCAATAAATTAAGTGTCATAATGTGGTTCTGGAATTGACTGGAGCAACAATATTGTAAATTCTCCTGAAAATAAATTAAGTATAATGATATTTCTGTTACTTTCATATTTTAGTAGATTTTCAATGAACCACTACTGATCCAATGTTTATTTATCAGGCTATATTAAGATAATTAATAATTAGATATAAAGTAATTTGGCTACATGTATTTTACTACTGAGAAAGAGATGGAATATTTAGACCCATCTCTTTCCCAGTAGTAAAATGCAATAATTAAAAATAATTTAATAAATTTATCATGATAACAGCCTAGTTGTGTACCTCTAGCCAAATTGCTTTATATTTAATTATTAGATATAATACAGCCTGATATAGCCCAGTATATAATCCAGTAGATTGCTTGGCAATACCAATTGAATTGAATTGTTGTATACATTTATTTATTTGTTGGAAATTTGTTAAAATACGGGGGGAAAATGTTTAATAATAGGAAATCTTTTAAATAATGATAAATTTTTAATTTACATATATTTACTTTATACTTTAGTATCATAATTAAAAATTATTTATTAAAAACTTCACGTAAATGCAGTCTCTGAAGAGTGAACTATACTCTTCAGTGCAAATGCTTTTCCAATAGAATAAATATCAATAGAGAATGAGTAAATCAAATTCTCAACAAATTTTTTTACGTACACATAAAAAATTAATTATTTAATTAAATGCATATATAAGAATCTATAAAATATAAGAAGTTAAATTATCTTATAAAATGTAGAAATTATTTCACATAAAATAAGCTGCTAACCATTTTAAAATATTGAAATGTTTATCAATTTGACAGTACAGTAGACCCCCCTATAACATGGTAGATACATTCCGTGTTATATGAATCCGTGTTGTACGAGTCACTTAAATACATGAACCAATCACAGCCCGGCATGTGTGCAGCTTAGAGGCTACGGCTGTTTGAAAGGTTTTCTTCCATAAAATTAACCGATTCTAGACTAATTTGACTCAACATTTCCAAAACACGTGTAATTTTTTGGGAATAATCCATATAAACTATGCTATAAACAAAAAATTGTAGGATTACTTACCGAGTATGCACCATTCGACGATGCCATTGCTTAAGCTTGTTTTCATCACGGAGTGGCTCGTCGAACGGCGGGTGTGTGTTTTCTGATAAGTTATTTTTCTGAGAAAAATTCACTGAACTTTGGAGACATCATTAATATAAATATAATTTTTATGGCCGTTAAATAATAAATGGTTTTTAGTAGGTCCACTGCTCGTTTAAACTCAATGGTTTGGTCAATGTCCACTATTGGTCCAGATTCGACCAATCCCGTCGCGACACGAGTCGGCGATGACGTTTTACCGTGTTATATGAATCTCTTTTAGCGTGTTATACGAACACAATCGCAATTCTTTCGCCGTGTTATATGAACCCGTGTTATAGGGGGGTCTACTGTATTGATTTCTCGAATATTAACAGTTTATTTATATTGATGGAATTTTTTGCATAAATAATCCTAATCTAATAAATAATTTTTATCATATTTACATTACTCGTGATTTTTTTTTCTTTTTGCAGTTTTGAGTAAAATCATTTGTGTGTGATAAATAGTATATACTAAATTATAATTTATGTTTGCATACAATTTCATAATTGTGTATAAGCTGACATTTGGAATAATTTTAGATAACTTCATAAATTTATTTACATTTATGAAATGCTCTAGCCAACTTGTATGATGTACTAGAAATTTAATTTGTTCGATTTTCTACAATTACTTGTTTGGCAGTTTTCTAGAACAACATTGCAATTGTAATTTGCCATTTTAAATATTTGATTCTATGGTAATATTAGAATGAATAAGAATTACAAAATTATTCATAAATATATTTGTTTGAAGATTCAGGTTTAGTAACTTTATTAGCGGGGAAAAAAATTATTGCTGTACATATAAGAGTAAAATAAGAAATAAATTGAATTATTTTAAATTCTCTATAAATGATTGAATTTATAAAAACTTGATAATTTTCATATTATCTAAAAATACACAATTTTTAATTCAGTTTGATTTTAACTATAAATTTCAATAAAATCTTTTGTTTTTTATAAAGAAATTTTAATAACTAATAAAAAGTAAAAGTATTTTAAAAAGAATATGTGCAATACAACGAATACAAATATAATGATATGTTGTTAAATCTTCACTTTTGATTTATTTTTCATAAATATATACTTAAATATTTAAATAAAGAAGTCATTTTTCAGAATAATAAATATTTTATTTTAAGTTTTCAGGCTTTAAATTTCAGTACTTATATTATAGATTGGTTATTATTTGGATGAAGATAATGAATGGGCATTGAGTATTGATGAATTGAAAAATGCAATTTCTAAAGCAAGAGAAACTTGTGAACCACGAGCAATAGTAGTAATTAATCCAGGAAATCCAACGGGTAAGTAAAAAATACTTTTTGTATCTTGCCGTATTGATAATAAAAGATAATTGTGGTTTATTTAATTTGAAGTTTGCAATATTATATAATACATTACATCTTACTGTAAGATAAAAATAAAATACTGTATTAATTTATATATCAGGTAACCAAAAAAGTTCATGCACTTTTACAAAGTTACTAGTTTTAACCTTAATTATGTAGTATTCCTTGTAGATTGCATGTTATTGTTATTGCCATTCTAAATTTAAACTTTCACAACAATTTGTTAAAAAAATTGTAGCTGTGTAATTGTTTATAGTAAATGTGAAAAAAGATTGCAAAATGTCAGCTTCAAATACAGTTTTCTGAGCATGCTTACTTTATAAATTTAAACTTGAGACAAATGATGTATAAGCTCCAGAAAGATATGCATAGCATTCAGAGAAGGGTGGTTAGTGATTGTCTAGCCTAGAAATGGAATAGAAAATTTGCATCAGAGGATGTCTCTTTTGAAAATGCTCTCCATGAAGCATGTAAAACAGTCATTAATAACAATAAATTAAAAAATGCTATTGAGCCAAACTGGAGTCAAACATATAGACAGCTTGCATAAAGATTTGGTATGAATGACAAAACCATTTGTCTGCACTTGTATCAACTGAGAAAAGTGTACAAATTAAGCAAATGGATTCCAAATGAACTCTCAGCAAAAAACAAACCTATAGATTTTCAATTTATTTATCTCTTCTTTTTATCATAAGAGCAAGCTGCTTTTGGACAGACTACTGATGTGTGATAAAAAATGGATTATGTATCAGGTCAGTCCATAAGTTCATGCATATTTTTATCTACAAAAAAAAGCAGCAAAAAATTTTAATTAAATTTTATTTCAATCTATAATGTATTCACCATTATTTTGTACAATTTCTTGCCATCTTAATGGTAGCTTTTTAATCCCGTCTTCATAAAATGATTTCGGTTTTGAATCAAAATATTCAGAAATAGCCTTTTTTACATTGTTCTCATCCTCAAAAGTTTTCCCTTTTAAAAAATTCTGCAAACTGTGAAAAAGATGATAATCACTGGGAGCAATATCTGGCAAATATGGTGGATGAGGTAAAATTTCCCAGTTGTAGCTTTCAAGTTTCTGTACAGTTATTTTTGCAGCGTGTGGTCTGGCATTGTTATGCTGCAAGAGAACCTGCTTTCGGTTCACTAACAACGGTCGATTTTTTTTCAATTTTTCATTTAAACGCTCTAATTGCTCACAATACATTTGAGCTGTAATTGTTTGATTAGGTTCTAACAGCTCAAAGTGAATTACACCTGACATATCCCACCAAACAGACAAAAGAATTTTTTTTGGATGCAACCCACCTTTTGCAGTCGGTTTTGGCTGCTTGTCGCGATCCATCCATTGTCTTTTTCTCGTCACATTATTATAGAGGATCCATTTTTCGTCTCCAGTAACCAGCTTACCAAGAAAAGGTTCTAAAGCAATACGGGATAAAAGAGACGTGCAAATGTTTACATGTTGTTGTCGGTTAGCTATTGACAGTTCGTGTGGTATCCATTTTCCTAGCTTTGAAACTTTTCAGATTTGTTGTAGGTGTCTATGAACAGTTCCATGGGATGAATTTAAACGTTCCACAATTTCATCAACTGTTAAAGATGGTTCTGCTTCAACTAGTGCAGAGAGAGCATCATCAAAGTCAAACGGGTTTTCCAGTACGAGCCTTATCCTCCACACTAAAATCATTGTTTCTAAATCTTTCAAACCACTTCTGCACAATCCTTGCACTAATTACAATTTGATTATGTACAGTATTTATTTTTTTAGCTGCATTTGTAGCATTCTCACCACTTAAAAATGAAAAGTATAAAACATGTCTTTTATATTCGTGGGTTACTTCCATTTTAACGAAAATAAACAACTGAAATGTTTACAATTCTGAACAGTATTATATGAATGAGATCCAATTTAACACTTCAGTGTAAAAATTATCACATTAGACTGACATTTTTAACAGCAAAACAAGATTTTTCTCAAGGTCATAAAAATGGGCATGGACTTATGGACTGACCTGATACTAACACTAAGTGATCTTATTATCAGCTACCTTCCAGGAAATTTGGGCTTGCTGTGTCATAATCTGCACTTCAACAACAGATTTTGTTGTGTTTGATGGAATATAACAGGTATTGTTCATTATGAGCTCTTATCCTCAAACCAAACAATCACAGGGAAAGTTTACTCTTCTCAGCTGCAATGTGTGCATAAGAAGCTTTTCGTGCTGATTAATTGCAAAGGTATTGTTGTTTCTCACACTTCAAGAGTGACTCGGGAAAAGCTCCACAGCCATTCTTGGAAAATTCTACCCCACCCACTCTATTCACTAGACCTCTTATCATCTGATTTTCACCTTTTCTTGTCACTTGGCAATTATATTCAAAATGAATAGAAATTAGAAAAGGAGTTAAATGAGGATTTTACTTCTAAAAACAAACAATTTTATAAGATTGAAATTTATAAATTTGTTTCCGATTGGAAAAACTTATTGTGATGGTGTTTATTTTACAGAATAAAAATATTCTTGTTTATTTGTATGATGTTTTAATTGTCTTAACTAAAAAATTTGTGCAGTTTTTCTATCTGATTAAATATGTTAGTTTGCTAAATTCTTTTAAGAATATTTAAAATATCAATCACGATGATAAAATTATTTAATTTTTGGTCTTAGTCAAAAATTTAAATTAATTGGTAATAATTAAAATTTTTAAAACAGTATGAATGACATAAATTTATTACATGTAAAAGATGATAGCATTGTCTAAATACAGTAAGGCTCCATTTTTATGAACTAATTGGTTCCAGGAAAACTATCATTAATCAAATCATCTTATATCCTATAAACTCGGGTCATAAAATTGAGATTTTGCTCTTGAAATGAATTTTAACAACCAGCATATAATACTGAAAAATGATGATTAAAAAACATATTTAACGCCATTTATTTCATACAGTCATATCCTTAGGTACATGTAAAGCAACTGGTTGTAAAATGGGCATTTACTTTATATTTTTTAAATTTTGCTATTACTATTTTTATTACTACATTTTTTAATGTGTTATTCTAATTACAATAGAAGCACCACATACAAGTCATTTTGCATATTCATGATTTGGTATTTGTACCCATTTTTCATATTCACAAAGCTAAAATTTTCTTATCTGTGAAAGAAAGAATCAACAAATAGTAATGAGACAATTGGCTCACTCAGCTGCATCAACATGATAAGTCCTGTACTGGTAAATTTTGAAACTAAATTTTTCCCCTACAGAAATCCCTTCTGCATTCTGAAACAACAAACAAGATTTGACTATATTTAGACTGTTATACATGCAAAGTGTTGAATATGAGTATTTTAACTGTAATCATCCTGTATGATAAAACATATTTTTAATTTTCACAATGCCTTTATACTAATTAGTATCTACACTCATGTCAAGATTAAAGCAATACACACAAACATACGTAGAAGAAAATCAGAAATGAATGGTCCCTCAATGCAATGAATCAGTCAAATGCCTTCTCTGAAACATGTCTAATAAGCAACAGATGTACCACGAACACTTCCTAACTGTTAGTGGTCCTAGCAGATGAATGCTTGTCAGAAACAATTTTCTGACAAGCATTCATCCGTGACATAATGCATTTGGGTGCACTGCGATTGTGCCTTATTTGCATGATGGCACTTTGCTGATTTACATATGATGTACATTTCAGCTACTTATGTTTAATGGTTTTGATTTTTACACAGGTTTTATTTGTTACTTTAATTTTGGACAGCAGTATATAATGATATATTAACCTATTATGTTTTTTTATTTTAAACATCTTATAATAGGTTAATTTAAGTAATAAATATTTAGTTGCAGCATTAAACAACTTGATTAATTTTAGTAATTTCTGCAGTAATTATAAAAATTAATTTACTCACTCATCTTTTTCATAATAATAGGTTCAGTTTTAACAAGAGAGAATATTGAAAAAATTATAAAATTTGCATATGAAGAAAAACTTTTCATTTTGGCTGATGAGGTAAGTAGTGATTTAAAATCAGTTTTAAACAATGTAAAAATATACATATATGTGGATATTAAAGTCAAGCTAGAATTGTTTTGCAAAAATAAAAACATTATTATATCAATTTATGTTTCCAAACTCCTCTTTTTCTGTAAGTTTGCTCCTTGTTTCTAAAGTGCTGATGAACAGCATTCTGAAATGTTGACTATCCAGGAACATGCAAAGGATATAAAACTATTTACCATCACAATTTATCAATGAAAAATTTCTTAAAATATAATGTATAGACAAGCACTTTCCTAGATCAAATAAAACATATTTTGTGATTATTACAAAATCTTGGAAAAATATCTAA
Source organism: Centruroides vittatus (assembly GCF_030686945.1). Taxonomy (NCBI): domain Eukaryota; kingdom Metazoa; phylum Arthropoda; class Arachnida; order Scorpiones; family Buthidae; genus Centruroides; species Centruroides vittatus. The sequence continues at coordinate 7,816 of NW_027121678.1, forward strand.
TTACTGTTGATTGTGGAGTTATGTTAATTTCATAGATAAGCAATTTTTTGTTCCTCATTACTATTATTCATTCAATTTTGCAGAATTTTCAGGTTCACTCAAACTCATACCCCAGTTTATGTATGAAGAATAAACAAAAGTTTATTTGCAATTCATGTACACTCTTTGAGTATGAACAGTCAACATTGTTATCCTGACATCTCTCCAGAAATAAAAACAATTTTACATTAGGTGCACAATATTATGTCAAATCATAACTTTAATTAAAGACATGACTAAGTTTTGACTCTTCTTCAATTTCAGCAACAATTTTCTATGCGTAAATTGAATGTTTGACCATTATTTCAACTTTTCCAAAGTTGACTGGATTGATTGAACCACCTACTTTCTGAAGTCAGCAAGCAAATGACAAAATCTCTATTCCTAAATGAACTCTTCTTCAAACTCTTTTACTTGGCCATATTTCAAAGTTCTATGATTTATTTTAAAAACATTCTACATTTTAAAAATCAAATATCACTTGCATACATTTGAATCTTGACAATATCAAGTGTCAGGAATTTGTATCATCAAAACTATCTGTTAATGAGACAATGATTTATGTCTACTGCTTGAAGGAACATTTTGATTATAATAATACACTCAAACCTGTTTTTGTGCGGTATACCAATTTTACTGAAATTCATATACCACACAAAAAAAATCGCACAAAAACAAGGTTTGAGTGTAGATTGATGTTTCATCACATATAATATAATGAAAGGACTAAGGATTTAAAAAAATTATACACTTTATTACAAATTAACTGACAGTGACTGAAACTTGTCTTTTTATTAGTCACGCTATAAATCCATCATGAACCTCATGCTTAGAACAATAAGTCTTATTAACTTTCATAAAACCTATGATGAACTCTTCCAAGAAAACCTGAAATGCATGTTGCTATCATTGATGTCAGAAATATGACAAAGTTAATAAAACATTTACTGTTCTGAGCCTAGGATATGTGAGTGGTTTATAGTTTGGTGAATAAGAGTTAGTAAAGCAACGAATTGTTTTTACACTTACCATTCAGACTTTTAGACGAAAATGTTCATGGGTTAGTACTATCTCCACAACAGTTAACATACTTAAAATCATTGCTTTATTTGCTAGTACGATTACATGTTCATGCTTAATATATCCTATAACTTAGGTGTAGTTATTTTAAGAATTGTGAATCTAATAAACATTTCTAATCTGTTAAACATTCTCTACACATAATGATCAGCTTCTGTGGTTTTTTTTAATCAAAAAGTTTGCAATTTTCATTGGTCTGAACTTACAAAAATAATAATTCAACTTTCATGCAAACCACATACTCCTGATGATAATTACTTTTTAAAATTTTTTATAATTAATGTTTAAACTAGTTTAGCATGTTAAAATGTTAGTCCCTGCAAAATAATTAAGATAAATAAAATTATAGTTTCACACAAATTATAAAATCCTGAGTTCTTTATATATTTGATGAGACATATAATTTCGACTTATGCATATTTTTAATTGAAACTATTTATGATTAAATAATAATAATTATTATTATTAAATTAAATTATTATTAGATTAAATTATTTTTAACTAAAAGTTATGTAATTGAAATTATAGAAGTAAATTGCAACATCTATGAATAGTAATGTTATTTGACAAATGTCTTATCTTTTATTTATAATAAAATTGAAACTAATGTATACTGTATTTTATTCCTAGGTTTATCAAGATAATATATATAAAGATAAAATGCAGTTTCACTCTTTTAAGAAAGTTCTCACAGAAATGGGTTCCCCATACAAAGAATTAGAACTTGCTTCTTTTATGTCTGCATCTAAGTGCTATATGGGAGAGTAAGTTTATTTTATGAATTGCATAAATTAAAGACAAGGAGTTTTTAAAAAATTTTCATAACTATAGAATGGATAAAAATTATGTAAACGTCCCATTAAAAATAATGTGGCACTCTATTTGGATTCATTCACACAAGGAATAGAGCTACTAAATGTTTTATAAATTTTTATTGCTGTCAATTTCTTAAAAGATGCATTTTGGGCCAAGCCCCTCGTCAGTTTGACAGAATTTCCAGACCAGCATTTTAAACTGTTGAGGGGCTTGACCTGAAATGCATTTTTGAGAAACTGACAGCAATAAAAACTTCTAAAACAGTTAGTAGCTTTACTCCTTGTCTGATTGCATCTGAATAGAGTGTCACATTATTTGTGAATAAACCTCAACCTTAATAACAAGTATATATGGATTTTGATACTCATTGAAGGGTTCTTATTAAAAGTATATATTACCAGCTGAGATATAAAGCATGCTTCCCTGAGGGATCTTGTTTTGGGATTCACTGCACTTCAGCAATTTTCATGGGTGGTCAGGACTCAACTTAAACCATTGTGAATTTCAGTATCCAGCAGTGGCGTGCCATCATTGGAAGCGATGGAAGCGCCGATTCCACCTTCCAATGACCTTCCCTTGAATTTTATAAAATATAAATTTTCATATTTTAACGTACTTTGAATTAATTAAAATTAATATTTTATTATAACTGCATTATGTATCTTTTACAAATTTCTATACTACATGTGAAAAAAAAACGATAAGATTGCTATTGTATATTCGAATAATTCGGTGGCAGAAGGAATGTCGAAACCGGGTCAGTCTCCAATCAGCCAGATTATATAGGTATTAGCACATGCGGTTTACAGTGCTCCAACCTCACCCGGTTTAGCTGGTAGAAGCGACACACTCGTAAAGAGTACAGCTTTATATCCCGGAGCGGTTGTGGGCTGTTATCCGCCTGCCTGTCAACTTCCAAGCAGCCAGATTATAGGCATTGGCGCATGCGCTTTACAGAGCACAAACGTCACGGTTTAGCTAGTAGAAGCGACACACGCGTAAAGAGTATGCGACTTTATATCTCGGAGCGGTTGTGGGCTGTTAGCCGCCTGCTAGATATTCGGCCACCCTCGCCCGATTATGTGAATAACGAGGAGACTAGATCAACGGCGGGCAACCCGCGGGCCAGCTACGGCTGGCGAAAAGTTTCTATCCGGCCCGCAAGATCTTTAATAGATTATTAAATTGGAAAAATAATTAATAGTTATTTTTCCAATTCTTTGTAATTTTCGAAAACGATAAGAGAAATAAATGTAGTAATTAACTTTTTATTTATTTATTTCATATTTGCAGACTAAAAAAATTACGAGTCACAAGAAGGCGTCAATTAACTACTACGGCGCGGAAAAAAACGTAAAATTTATTCTGGCCCATGTTATAAAAAGGGTTGCCCACCCTAGACTAGATTTATAACAACCCAACCGATAGGAGTTTACTGGCACGTTTTTATGATAGTTCTGTATAGTTGACAGGAGTTTAAAAAAACTCCATTAAAATATTTGATATATTTATTCTGCGTTTATTCCGCTCTCCCATCTTATATTACTTACGGATTTCGATGTTAAACCGGTGATATTACGATTTAGTATGTCCCATCTGTAAGGGGATGCAGAAAAAACGTGTACAATTCTAGTACAGTGTTAAAAATTAACTGTTACTTTGGCAGCATCATTTACAACCAAATTTAATGAATGAGACGTACAGTACATACAATGGTACCAAAAAAAGCTCTAGAATTTATTTTCCTTAAATTTACGATTTATATATCCGTTGTCATAAAAATTTGTCTTTCCACTGTTTTCCCAAGACTACAGATATTCAGGTACAAAGTAACTGGTTTCGACTTATTTCTACTTAAGAAGTGACTAAATAATTAAGAGATTAGAATAAAACCCTGTTGAAAGAGCCAGAATTTTACTTAAACAAAAGCTTAACCAATTACTAGCTCAGTACAGTGGGGAACTGATTTCTGTGTACACCTGGTACTAAAACGAATTACAGTAGTTAGAAAACAAATGACTATTAAGTTTAACATATTTACATCTATGGTGAGAAACGTTTAAAATTTACAACAGCCCTGTGGCGTCCTTTGAGATATACTAGTGATGCGACAAAAGAGGCATTTGACATTGACCGGTATCGGCACCCTCGGGATTTGGCACGCACACACTCACTACACACCTACCTGGACCGTCACTAGTTCCATCCATTAGCTACTCGTATCAAGATATTTGACTAAGTGGATTGTTTTAAGATTTAAAAAGTAAAGACTATTTTATGTTATTTTTATGTACGTTTCTTTACAAAGCTATATTTTAATTATAATTTTCTTTAAAAGTATATTAATACAATCGAACAATACATTGTACCAGGTATGTATATCCACCGCACATTTTATTTCACCGAGTAAGTTTTTATAATTTATTTTTAATTTTAGCCCTTATATCGTGGCTAGCGATTCAGAATGTAATTGTGATATTAAAAATACATTTAGAGAAGTCTACAGTTTTTACTGGCTTATCGAACAAATGAATACGAATGGACCCTAGACCAGTGATTCTTAACAGGGGGCCGCGGCCCCTGGGGGTCCATAAGAAGTTTGCCGGGGGCCGCCAAATTATGCAAAATTTCCTTCGGAATATAATAAAAAGAAAATTGATGTATAATCCGAATATCGTATTGAAAAGTGAAATAAGAAAGATAAAGTTTTCCTATTTAGTTTTTATTTATTTATTTTGTATTTCTTCCTACATACAACTTTGTTAGTACAGAAGAAATAAATGTAAATATGCTACTTACACCGCAGTATTTACTTCTTTTATTCCAAAGCAATTTTAAGAAACTATTAATGCTTGGAATTTTAAAAATAATTAGGAAAAAATAGTAGGCTTTGAAAATTTAAATATTTTTGCAAAAGTTATGCAAAATCCTTACAAGTGGGCGTTTTAGTTTTAGTTTAGTTTTAGCATCGACGTTGGATCGATTTATCGACATGTTTCTTATTTTATTTTCTGTTAAAAATTAATGAGTTTTCGTGTTTAATTGTGAAGTTTGAATGTTATTTAAATAGATAATGAAATAATAAAGTTATGATTTACATTTATTATATAAAAAATAAAGCAATAATAAAAAAATCAATTTATTATAGATAAATTATCAAATTATCAAATATAAATTATTACTAAAAAATGGGGGTCACAAAAAAATTATGAAATATTTGGTGGGCGGCGAGTATAAAAAGGTTAAGAACCACTGCCCTAGACCATCACTGACGCGCAATTAACTGATTGCCCCTGGAAGTCGGCTTCTTACAGAAACACAGCTTCCCTGTCATCAGATGTCACGGCACGCCACTGGTATCCAGATATCTTAGACCAATTCTGCAAATCTAATTACTATCAATATGCAATCTAAGGAACTGGATCATCAAAATAATAGATACAATATATACATCTATTCACAATGTATTGATTTTGCTTTGTTAAACATACACACAAACACATTTTTTTTAGTATGTATATGTATATATAAACAAATACATATACAGTTCCTACTAAGTTTGGAAAATGAATTCATAAAAGAAAAGTTTTTGGCAGAAATGATTCAATTTAGTATCAGTCTTCAACATACACTCCTTCCTGATCTGGCATCTTGTGATTATCAGTTTTCTGGCCTTCTCAAGGAGTTAGCAGATCATCGCTTTGAAAGTCACAAGGTGTAAAGACAGTAGTTCAACTGTGGCTACATAAGCAGACAGACACATTCTATGAAGTGATATCTGAACACTTGAATACCACTCTTATAGAACTGTCTTAGAAACCAGGTGGAAAATAGACATCTAAAGCATAGTTCATACCCTATTTTTCAAATTCTGAAATAACAGCCATATTTCAAGAAAAACATAATTGGCAAAGAATTTTCAATTTCCCTTCATACATTATTTTATTTATTTGAAATTTTTTAATATGTTATTTCTTCTGGAATCTGTTCCAGTATACCTTCTGTCTCACTGAGGATGACTGTAGAAAGTTGATAAGTACACAAATACCTTTCAACTCTCTCCAATTATCGTCAAGATTCCAGACACCAGTTAGGATATAACAATTTTGTGTCCTAACTTGCAAGTAAATTATTTCTCTTTTCAAGTGGCTAAAGATGTTTAGAAACAGTTGAAATTTTAGGAAGATTTACTTTAAATACATGCATTATGTGAAATATGTGAATTACGTGGGCCGACGATAGGCATTAAATCCAATGTATTAGAATATAACTATATTTATCATACAGGATTATACATAAATGAAATATCTTAAACTATACAAGAATAACATGATTGGGTTCAACAATTATACAAAGGAGGATTTTTTATCCGAATCCATTAAATCTATCCTGACAGAGAGAGACATTGCACTTGTACTATCAGTTTCAGAGGAACCAAACTGTTTTCTCTTCACCACTAAAAGAAAGCTCCCCTTTTTACTTAATTTTTCTATCAAAATAATTTTCTTTTAAATATTATTTTAACAATTTTGTTAAAATAAATCCCTTAACTCCAGATTCTCACATTATAATAGAATCCACTAATTGAAATGTGTCCATATTTTAATAAAATTTGTCTGAGAAGAATAACTAATGAAATTATTATTTGGTTTGGTAATTGTGTAGAAAATTTTAATATTTAAATTATTTGAAAAACCATTATATCTATAATAAACTTTATTTCAGTTATAAATGATAGTTCTTAAAGATCTAGTAAACATTATCTATATTGTTTATGGAGTTTTCCATTATAATATAAAATTTATTATTAATGTTTTACTATTCTTCATTCTTCCCAAAATGTTTAATAACTAATGCATTGCTGCAGCATTCTCAGTTTATAAATGTATCTTGCAAATAGAAATCTTATGAATGTCAATCAAATGCTCTCTACAGAGAAGTCATGTTTAATGGCATTAGGAATGACATTTTCAGTTTAGAACTATGATAGTCAGAATTTATTTTATTATAAGCATTATATTGCAATTTTCTTGTATATAATCCTAAGAAGGAAAATTATATTAACTTTTATTGGGGTCACAAACCTACAACATAGATGTCCATAGTTCTTTTTCATGTGTTTTGCAGATAATTAGAATATCTTTAATTTTCGAGATTGTTTATAAAATAAAATTGCATATAAATATTTAATATTTGTGTTTAATGCCTTTGTTCATACATTATTCTCCATTAAATTTTCTGTTGTTATAAAATATGTAAGATTGGTTAAGGTATCAAATAGCAATAGTTTTAAATAATATATTAATGTATTTTAGCTTAATAACCTGTTAAACAACTAAAATTATAAAATATTACTTAAAATTAGATGTGGACTAAGAGGTGGGTACTGTGAAATAATAAATTTGGATCCTGATGTCAAAGCTATGTTACTTAAATTAATATCAGCTCGTCTGTGTTCCAGTGTTTTAGGACAGGTAATTTCATTTTGTTATACTTTAAATAATGCATAATTGTCCTCCCAAATATAATGTTACTTATTATGTTACAAAATTGTTTATTTAGGCAACTATGGATTGTGTAGTAAATCCTCCTCAGAAGGGAGAACCTTCCTATGAATTATTTATCAAGGTAATTAACTAAAACTGTTCTTATATTAATTAAAGATTTTGCACTTATATTATTAACAGAATTTGCATATAATAATTTCCTTTAGGGAAGTTAATTTTCAAGTTTCAAAGTTCATTAATTGAAATGAATGGCTGGATAAATTTATTTTTAGGCTGTTCTCACTATCTAATATTTTAGGCTATAATAATTGATTTTTTTTCTAGCATTATACATTTTGTATTCATTAAAATTTCTAAGAATGCCTGTCTCTTCTTTCATTTTCAGTAATAAATTATGTCATTGATAGCTCATATTTCCAAAAATTAATAATATACAATTTATAATTTAATAAAAATTTCCAAATCACTTAAATATCAAATTGTAGACATTTTAATATACAAAACTGTACAATTATTCTTTATCAAACAATAAATTTTAATTAGGCTGCAATTTATTGATTAAATCTTACATCATTGTTCTCATATATTTCAATATGCTTCTATCTTTTAAAACCTTTCATACACATCTCATATAAAATTGATTTCCATGTGTCACAACAAAATAATTTTACTGTGTCATTTTCGATGGCATGAAAAATATTTTAAGAAATCTTTTATTGCCATTGCTATTTAATGTGACCTACAGATTATTGTGTAGATACAATTTGATAATAGGTCACATTAAGAGTGATAGCAATATTGGTAATCCATTCCTGTTTCTCTCACTAGAAAATAGCTATTCAAAAAAATCATATAGATTTAGTATTAAATTAATACAGTGACTTATCGTTCTTCTCATATGTCATATAATCGAAGTGCTTAGTGGAAAAACGGCGTATCCTAAACACTACAGAATAGTTATTAACAGATCGATAGAAGATTTGGATTTGTACATCATCAAAGAAACTTTCACAGTTTAGTTGCATGCCCCACGGCTTACATTAATAAAATGTTGGTGAATTGAAACACAAATCCTTCTTTTTCTCAGAAATTTCCTAATGTTGGATATGCCACTTTTCCACCAAGCCCCTCAATTACTAATATGCATAGAAAATTTATTTTTAGCTGTAATACAAATCATATGAAAGAAATAAAAACTGAAACCTTTAATTAATTGTAGGAAAAAACTGCTATTCTGAATTCTTTAAAGGAAAGAGCAAAATTAGTAGCAAACACTTTTAATAGTATTGAAGGTATTAAATGCAATGAAGTTGCAGGAGCTATGTATGCATTTCCTCAACTTTTTTTGCCAGAGAAAGCAATTCAAAAAGCTAAGGTAATTATTTTATCTAATTAATTAAGTCAAAATATTTATTTGATGATTGTACTAATTTTATTTTTTCATATTTTAAGAGTGTTTAATTTTCTGTAATTAATATATCAGAAGCATATATGACTTATCCATATAATTTATATAATATTGTCTACTTATTCAATTTAAATGTTTGAAAAAGAATGTTAAGATATTGATAATACAGGTACCCATGCTCAGAGTCGTAACTAGTCTTTCATGCACCCGGTGCAAGCTTCTGTAACTACGCCCCAAAACTATGATATAAAACTTGGTCCAGGTCATTTATACACCCCCTCAGGGACTGCGCCCTGTGCCTGGACACTGCCCTAGTTACAGCACTGCCCATGCTATCCAAAAGTACAGCATTTCTGTGAAATCTTTATTGTTAATTTATATCAGAGAAATTTTTGAACATTTCCCAACTGAAAATTCAGTATTTATCATGTTATTTGATATGATTTTTACTAAATCATATCAAATAACATGATAAATACACAGCGTATATAAAGTAAAATATGAATACGGTGTAGTCTGTGAAACTACACCAGAAGTACTCTCTCCAGTAATAACCTGTAAGCTATGAAATTACCCTCATTTCAAAAGCCAAACAAACATTCATAACACTTTTAAATTCCACTTTTACACAATACTTTCACCATCCTTTCTGATTTCTTGTTATTGATGGATGTACTGTACAAAGCATAGCAAAGCTTGAATGAATTGAGGGGTGTACAAAGTGTACGCACCTCAATTCATTCAAGCAATAAACTTTCCACTTTATTTTGAGTATCCATTAGGTAAAATAAAATGTTAAATCAACATACTGTATCAACTCAAATGTAAGATGCACTATTTTTCAGGTTGTGTGTCTTAGAGTTGATGTAATATGGCATAATTAGCAACCTCTAATTTCATGCATCTTATTTCTGTCACATCATTTTATTGATTTTTATTAGACCAATATTAGTAATAGAAAATATTTAAGAGGTAAACTTAGCTCAGTGTCATAAGTATTTGGATGAAAATTGCAAAAAAAAAGTTGTGCGGCACTTTTTCAAAAATTGTTGCATTTCCAATCCTCCTGGGTATAGGCATATTCCAGGTTATAATCATCTCATGATAAAACAAACCACAGGCATCATATTTCTACCCCTACATGATCCAATACAATGCTTCATCCATTTCAAGTGTTGCAACCTGTCCAGTTTTGAAAGTCAATTAATTAATAAGTCATTTATAATAACATTCCAAAGTAGGGTCCAGATATTGAATCTTGAGGACAGCCATTATTTAGGGAACAGTTTTTTTTTTTAAGAAAGCCCAATTTAAGCTCAGCTGTTCTGTCTTTTAAGAAATCCTTGAGCAAGGAGAAAATATTTTGTAGTCTTTGGTATCTCTGATAAGTTTTAAAATTGAAAACCACCATGTATTGTCAAATGTGCCTTTGATATCTAGAAATATTAACATAAATCTCTTCTTTCCTTGCTGTAGAGTATCACATAATTTAATAAAAGAATCCTCTACAGAATGCTGGACCACGAAATCATATTGGTCATTACTCAAAAACTTTCCATGAGGCGAAACTTTTTGAAATAAAAGAGAATGTACGGGAAATGGCAATTCATGATAAAACCATTCACAATACAACCACTATTTGATGGAATGTATTATGTACCTAACCCAAGGTATACCTGTATAATTACATGTGGAAAGATGTGAACATTTAATTCAGTGTTCATTATTTTAGTAAACTAAAATTTTAATGTTTATTCAGAAAAGCTCTAACATGGCAAATTAAGAGGTTTCTGATTTCAATACCACTAAACACAGTGATATATAACTTACATTACTTGCAATAAATACTGGTGTCATTGACATAAATTTGTCTTAAGTTGCCTATTAAAAAATAATTCATAGACGAGCATGTAGAAATTAAGGTGCATCTAGATTTGAGTAAATATGTTAAAGCACAGATGCTTTTAGACAGTTCAAAACTAATTTATACTTAAATCGTTTATTTTGGAGCTATAAATATAACAAAATATTTTAAAAAAGAAACTAGTTAATAGTATTATGCTAAATATATTAGAAAGTATGTTTTAAAGAGTATATGCCTAAGTGATCAAAAATGAAGTTTTATACTAAAACTCTCTTGATTTTAATGTAGAAATAAGAATTTTAAATGATTTAAATATAAAAACAAAATTCACTAATTTTTATAATAATACTCACTCATTTCATTTTCCATAACAGATGTTTAATCCAAATTAGAATATTTATACTGTATGATGATAGTTTAACAATAATTAATGTGAATGAATTGGATATCATCAACTGTAATTTTTATCTGCTAAAAATGAATTAATATTTTTATTTACTATAAAAATTTTACGAGAGATTATAAATCGTATTTTTGTTATCTCTATCGCTTTGTTTTGCAATTATTCCGCAATAACATTCTATAAAATCAATAACAACTTACACTAAGTCATAAATGTTTATTTAAACATAGTTATATTTGTAACTTTGTAATCATCATTGCCAAAGGATGGTAAACTTTCAGATATCTTCTAATTTAATTTAGTCTACAAACAAAGACCACACTGGACCGGGTAGCATAATTGGCAATGCAGCTGCATTATAAACAGGAGCTGCAAGTTCAAATCCTATTCCGAATCAGTCTTTTCTTCCATAAAATTCTAATTATTAAATTAAAAACAAGATAGCAATTAATCATCTAACTTTAGTTCAATAATAAATCCAACTTGATTAGTAATGATCTGGCATTATAGAATTTGCACAGAGTTTTGTCATTTCCAAAAATGAAGTTGACAAAATTGACATCAGAAAAGTAGTAGAATGATTTAAGAATTTTAGTATTTATTATTTTCAATAAAAAATTTTTTACAAATTAAATAAAATTTTGATATTTCGTATCGTAGTCACTTAATCAAGAACCCGATTTTTTCTACGCAATGCAATTATTGGAAGATACTGGTATTTGTATTGTACCGGGAAGCGGATTTGGACAGAGACCGGGAACTTATCATTTCAGGTAATTTAAATATTTAATAAAAACTGTAAAATATTTGATTTGCATTAATCAAATGTAGATTGTGGTGTTACTGTAATAAATTTCATCATCGAAATTAGATGATAATTAAGGAAACATTTTATACTTTACCAATTATTAGGAAATGTTTTCAAAGTAATATATAATGTATGGAAATATAAAATTTAAACAGTTCATATAATTAAATTGTTTATGTTTTAGGACAACAATATTGCCTCAACCAGATAAATTGAAAATTATGATGAAACGTTTCAAAGAATTTCATGAAAAGTTTTTAAAAATGTATAAGTAAGTATTTTGATCTCTTTGAAATCTAAATGGACAAAGAGAAGCTCCACACCTATACCAGCAACAAATTTACGTATTGTCACACATCACACACTTCTTATTTGAATAATTTTGTGTCTTTATACAAATAAAAAAAATAGTTTGGACACAAACTTCACAAATCTCACAAAAATTGGCAATATTCATTCCATATATTAACATCATTCCCATTATGCTAATGATTTTATAAATATAATTTCATCAAAATTTAAAATTTATAATCAAGTATATGTTTTAGGGATTACAATGAATGAAGTAAAATATGCATTCATAAATTAATGTTACAAAAATATTTTAATTGACCAAATTGTCCAAACTATTTTTGTCATTTTCTTTTTTATCAAATGTTTTTTAAAGTAAAATAATACAAAAAAAATTTACTATTACTTAAAATGTTTATATTCTATACAATAAACAATTTTTTTAGTATTACATAAAGTGATTTAAGTGTTAAAGTGTTAATCTTCATACTTTCGTTTATTATTGGGACCACAATTCTTACGTGCCGAATAAGGAACAGATAATTTATTCAATGTTAAACTATCGGTCCACGTTAACGGAAATGTACGTCGAGTGTAAATATAATTAAAGAGATCAAATATTGTCGTAGCCTTAGTGCCTTCGATGTGTAGAGAAAAAGTAAAGTACTAACCGTGGAGTCACGAATGTAAAATGTACATACTTTATAACGTCAATTGTGTGTTTCCCGTACGTTTTGGAATGTTTACGTGAGTGATAGGAATGCTCAAGTTTATAACACAAATACACATATCTGATGCTTCCATATTATTTAGACAGAGTTATATGTTGTGTAATTAATATATTGTCGTTAAACAGTCTTAAAAAAGACTGCCTTTTCGGTATAATATTTACGTCAAAAATCGGCGGCACAATTTTCGGAGGGAATGAAAATTTCCGTTTAAAGAGAACTGTTACACCGAATTAAATAAATGCATGCACTAAAAATGGTTATAGTGTAGAAAAGATATGTTATTCTAATTGTTAAAGCAAAATTAAATATATGTTACAATTTACAGATGTATATTTTGAAATTAAATAATTACATTCCATCCTGTCTTTTCATGTTTGTATTTTCAAAATAATATAAAATTTAGCTGTCTTCTAAAGTATTATTTTTGAAAAATTGTAATTTAATAATTATGATTATATATTCATTCAGATCAACTTCTAAATCTTTCGAGATTGGACGTTTGATCTCATATTGATTATTTTACTATTGATAAATGTTCAATACTACGAAATGAATCATCTAGAAATAATTTACGTAGCCTACAGTAAAATAAAAATATCAATATTGTATATATATTGTCATTAACAAGCTATTCATAATAAATTTATAAACCTCGACTAACTGTATATTTTAAGAGGAATTGTTATTGCTTGCCTCATTTTTTCAGTTACAAGTTCATACGTTACATGCTTTAAAGAAAACTAGGGAATAAATGTATTTCATAATAAGTAATTATTATTCTTTGTGTACATAGTTAATTTTGTTTTCATTCAAAAGTAAATAATACGTAAACGAGCAATTACATGTTGTGACATCGTCACAATGCCGGGCTGCAATTTTTAATCATATTTTTAATTTATTTAATTTAAAATATATGCTCTCCACCTCAAATTAGTAGTGTCTTGCTCGTGTATGTATAACATACTTTTCATTAGACAATCGGCACAACTCTATTGTTAATCAGAAAATTCTGAATTGACGTAACGCGACTTTCGGTTTGATTCGTATATAGTCGATTGGGCCTCCCACCCATAAAGTTTCGATATCTGGTCTCGATTTTTTCAAATTACAGCCCAATAATCAAATTTACGTGATATTCTAACAGCTATAGTGTTTTCCAAGTGCTTATTACAAACTATTCTCAATTTACAAACAAAATCTATTCCTACAGGTTTTTTTTGTCATGTTTAAAATACCTTTAATTACTTAAAACAAAAATATATATTTTTTTAATTCTGCTACTTAAAAGCTTATAAAACAGAACATTTATTACTGTTTTCTATCAGTGCTTCATTATCTGATGCAGATAAAGTAGATGGAAGAGGATCTGATAAAAAAGTGGATAGACCAATTACTTCATAATATATATTATTAGAGAAAATTGCAAAGTTAGAGAGGTTTTTCATTAAAAACTGGTGACTTACTGCAGTCTCGACTTCCTCGTCGGAGCCAAAGTTTTGACCCAAGGTCTTCTTTCAATTTAGGAAACAAGTGGAGATCGCTAGGAGCAAGATCTGGGCCGTGGGCCATAGGCAGGAATGTGAGACTAATCTATTGCATTCACTGGCCTGCTTTTGGTATGTCACTCAGACTTGCTTCTCCCCCCACCCTCCACCCCTTTTTGTGCTTAAACTGTCCTACCCATTGTCTGTGTGCTCATATTGGTACATTTATTGTGATTAGAACTAGAACATCTCATTAAAAATCATGTAGTTAAAAAAAAAACTACATGATTGTTAGTGACTAGATGTCCTAGCTCTAATTATATATAAATGATAATGAATATAAGTGGAAAGAATGTTTTCAGCAGTCAAAAATTCAATAATGGCATATTGTCTGAACTGTGCACCCCCATTCCATTTTGACTGGTACTGAGGCAAAGTCCTATAGGTTATGTATAGTGGAGGGGAGATGCAGAGCTGGTTTTATCTAGTTCTCACTACTCAAAACAAAAATATGACAGAGGCGGAAAAACACTTTTCAGCCTACCTTTCTGTGTGTGTGTGTGTGTGTGTGTGTGTGTGTGTATTGTACATAGATACATTCATACAAGATGCTGAAAAATGATCAGAAATCAAAAAATAAATTATGGTAAAACATATAATCAGCACTTTTCTCTTAGTCTCTTGGTAACTTTTTAATAAAATACATTTCTTTGTACTTGATGGAAGATATTAACATATTGACAAATAATAATAAAGATGAACAAAAAGATACTCACAGTGTTACCCAAACTCCAGCAAATAAACCGGTGCACGAATGTTTTCAACTACCTTCCAGTAGGCATCTTTAGACGTATTACAATGATTCTACAATGAAATTCTTCATTTCGAATTGCACACGCCATCTAATAGGCGTGGCGGCCGTCTATTGGTGGATGCATACGACGTCGTAGAATTTGTGCCAGAGGGAACATTGTCGGTTAGTGTCGACGAATGTAGAATTTTCGGGCCCTCGAGAACGACCGTGTCCTTGCGGTCGATGCCACATTTCTCGACAGAAGCCTTGTATATCTCGTATTTCTCCATACGTTCCGTTAAAACAAAGAAATCCGTAACTTTGTCGAAGTTGCCCCACGGTTAAATGGAAACGCGTTCTTAGAAAGCAAATGTCTTGTACAATTTCAAATTGTTTGAATAGCCCAGAGTATAAAAAAACTTCAGAAATTATTTATGTACAGTATTTCTTTGATACAAAGATCACTGTCAATTTAAAATGGAAAGTATGCAAAATGTGGCATAAATTTATCCATCGAACTATCTATCGATAATTATTATTTGGATTGAAGCACTACAATAAATGAATTACAATACATTATACTCCAGATTATAGTGCTGGAGCACATTTATTTGTGCTCCAATGCCATTTCCATATTCTTTTTGAAGACATTAACTGATTAAAGTAAATACAGTATATACAGAATCGGGTTCAAAGTTATCATATAAAAAGTTAAGTTATATGTAATAAAATTTAGAGATTTAAATTCAACACTTATTAACAATGAATATGGGATGTCTCAAACCTAGCCCCATAGGAGTTATGATGTTGATGTTTGTTTATTCTTTTGCAGGTAAAATACAAGTAAGGAGGAAAGAATTAGAGTCGTCGATCCTCGGTCGACGTAAAGTCGTCAAAAAGTTTAAAACGCTACGTCCAGACTGCCATATACCGTCGTAGGAAGTCTGGCTACGGCGCGTTAAACTTTCTCTGGCAACTTCGTGCCGACCGAAGGTTATCGACATCAAAATAAATTTCGTTCCCCCTTACTCGGTGCCATAGTTTCCTGTAAAAGAATGAACAATCATCAACATAACTCCTAGGGACACTCAATATAATAGGATGACAGATACCCACGTACGAGTAATGACGGCCGTGACTCGGTTTCCTCTTCCACGGCTACTATATTGGCAGGACTCCTTTAACGTTGAACATAAAACGTGTCTCGATTTCGGCGATATTATAATAGAAAAGAGCATTTGTATTAGTACTGAAGAAATATACTAATAATATGAAATTCTACATTCAAAATATTTTCGTACAGATCAAGACAGACGCGTGCAAATTCAACAATAAATTTATTTTTATGTAAAATATACAGATAATCAATTCATCGACTGTCGTAATAATTCGTCTTATACTTAATGAAACGTATAAGATTCGTTTTTGCCGTCATAACTATGGGGTAATGTTCGCCCAAATTTTTCTTCTTTACGTTCATCTGAAATAACAAGTTCGTTCATTTAAATCAAACTTTATTGGTAAATTTTTTTGATATCTTAGAAATTTTGTTTTTATTAAGTGAAATCGCAAATAAAATATTTAAATTAGACATAAGTAGAGAACTAACTAACATCTTTGTTATTGGAAGAAAAGCTAAATATCATCGATTTTCTGTTTTTAATTCAATTGTGCTAGTGTTTTTAATACTTGTTTCAAGCAATCTATATACACCCGTATCTCAAACAAAATAAAGTCTCGGTAATATATGGTACCGTTTATGCCGACTCCGGAATTGCCATTTTTACTTTACTGCTTATTAACACTGGACCAAACATTTTGAAATTTGGCAGGAATGCTTCTACACGAGGCATTGATGCCATTACAGTTTGGATATTATATGTCAAAGGAGGGGATAGAGGTTTAGGGTGGTCTTATTTTATACCGTAGCAGAATCGAAAATTATCAAACCTGACAGTTTTGAAAAATAAACACTTCTAAATTTCGGGGACGAGCTCTACAAAGTCATCAATGAGCCGATAGACATTTGTTTTCACTTAAATTCTATTGTTGAGACCAAAGAAAGAGGAATGTATAGTAGAATTTCATTAATTTGTCACTTATGGGAGTGTAGTAGTGCCAGCTTATAGGTAATTTTGTATATTTTCAAAAACTTCTATAAGTTATATGCTATCCGAATATTGCAGACACTATGCGCTACTGTATGTTTTCCATTTGTCTACACACATTCTGATGATACGTTGCATGACTACTGTGTTAAGATTGACTGAAGATATGTAAGTGTTAATAAACATGCTTACAATGATTTCTATGCATATAATATTTATTTTCCAGGCATGTATTGTATACTTAAGTTTCGCAAAAGCTACGTGCGTACGGGATACTGGCATGCTCGATTATTCTTGGACAATTCCGGATTATCGGCTACTTTTCCGAGGATGCCCGATTATATATTTAATAGAATAAATGATACGATAGAACTATAACTAGTCATTTCGATTTTAGGAAAATCTTATTTGAATTTTCTGATATTTATCTCTCGGCTTTTCTCTATTCTTTAACTTTTTAATACGGTGGAACCTCGCTTAACAAGCATAATTCGTTCCAGAATCTTACTCGTAATGTGAAATGCTCATTGAGCGGAACAATTTTTCCCATATAAATTAATGTAAAATACGATAATGCATTCCATGCCAGAAAAAAAAACAACTCAAATATTTTATGTATAACGTTTATTTAAAGAAAAGTATACAATATACATTGTTAAGGAGCATGAATTGTCGTCGTCTTTTCTTATAGCGCAGAATAAACTAACCTGCGATGCGAATTCGATTTGCAGAAAAGAAAAAACAATACGATCAATAATATCAGAGATACTATGTCTGATAAACACACCAAACAATGTGGCAAATTCTTGGGCTATGTAAAGGCTATAATTAAATATTAGAAATTAATGAATTTGACTAGAGATAGGCAGTTACACTGCCATCTCGTATTAATTTTTAATTTAGACATTTCTAAAATTTAATTAGGAATTTAATTGGTCATTAAATTTAACACAAGATGGCAGCGTAACTGCCTATCTCTAGTCAAATTCATTAATTTCTAATATTTAATTATAGCCTTTACGTAGCCCAAGAATTTGGCATGTTTATTATATAATGGGCTATGGTTATTGACGTTTATACGTAATATGCGTGAACACAAGTGTTTGGAAAAATGCGTGATCACGAGCACCTAAAGTGCTAGCAGAACAAGTGCTAAAGACAAACTGATGAGAGCACGCACACAATCTGGAACTTCTCCTCTCCTCGTCACTTGTTATGCGAAATGTTGCTCGTTAAGCGAGTCATTTTCTTACAATTTGTTATGCGAGGTTCCACTGTATTAATTTATCTTGAAATAAAAGTCATTTTGGCTCTTATTGCTTAAGTCAGCATCAGAATATATTATTTAGAATTTGAAAATGTTAATCCTACTGAGCATATTAAGAGCACTTTTATTTTTTTGTACATTCATAAAATAAGATTTAATTTCAAACATGTAATGAAGATTTACAACTAAAAGTAAGAAATTATCGAGTAAATTATTATGCAACTTGATGTCGAGCATCATTTTCAAGTTACATTTAAATAAGAAAAGGAAGTACTTACTTTTCCTTTTAATGCCGAAAGAAGATGTTTTAGCCTCTCTAATAGCTGGATCTGTTGCGCTATGGGATCGACATCGTCTTCGGCAAATACGTCGAAGAGAGCATCCAGCGCCTCTGCAGAAACGTGAAGTTCTGCATCTTTGCTACTCACTTCTAGCAAATACAGACCGATCGTCTATAAAAGAAGAAAAGAAACCTAATCGAACTTGATCTTTTGCCTAGACTTTAAAATTAGACTAGACTGTAAATTACTTTAAAATTTACATGTTAAAATGAAATTAACATTTTGAATTTTAGAAGTATAGAATAGAATATTTTAATTGCTATCAAATACTATATTTATAAAAACAAAACAATAAATCAAAAATATGTAATGTTGATGTTTAGATTAGCATTCTTAGACACAGCTTGCCAATACAGAGGGGAGGGTCATCATTGTTCTCCTCTTTTATTGGTTTGCACTGACTTTCTTTGGTTCATTTCTCAAGAAAAGAGAGAGAGGAAAAAAGTGAATTCTTTAATTACAACTGTAAGGAAGGCAAATTTTATTTTTTACATAAATTTCTATTATGCGTGTAAAATTTTCCTCAAAAGACTGCAATTCGGTAGTAATTTGAGTTTGTTAAAATTTAGTTTACTTTGATTCCCTAATGTGATAAGCCCTCCGATTTATTATAGCTGCACTTAATTGGGCTAATCAATTTAATCTCAAATTATGTTGCGAGCTAGAAGCATTATTTAATAACTAATTTAAGTAGTAAACCAAAACTTTTCTGCTGTAAAAAAATTCATTTCTTTTACAAATTCTCACCTTTCAGAGAATCTTCAGTAATAACTTTCATAAAATTCAAATTATAATTATCACTTTTAATAAATACTGCATAAAATCTTTTAATAGATGATAAGACTTATTGTATTATCTTAAAAGTTTTATATTGATTCTTATAATTAGAAAATTTAAAAAATTATAATAGTTATATCTTATAATTTCATAAAATTTTATAAGTAAGACCCTACTTAAGTCGATATTTGTGATGAAGAACATTCAAACTAAATTTGACCAGTAAAAAGATGGGAATAAAGTATAGTAATACCTCGGTTTTTGTTGACTTCGGTTTTGATTTTCGTCAATTTCTTCTGTGAAAAATTTGTCTTGGTTTTTGTCGGTTGCCTTGGATTTCATCGGCAGGCCCACGTGACCTCACTGCTAATTTTACAAAAGCAAAGGGCAACCGAACCGTGTGATTTCCTGCTCGGTGTGGCATTGTTTCTTGTTGCACGAGCATTACCCCACACATCTAGCCAAATAATTCCATTGCTTTAGCTCCATCGTGGGACCAAGACCAAAGAAAG
Source organism: Centruroides vittatus (assembly GCF_030686945.1). Lineage (NCBI taxonomy): Eukaryota > Metazoa > Arthropoda > Arachnida > Scorpiones > Buthidae > Centruroides > Centruroides vittatus. The sequence goes on from NW_027121678.1 coordinate 28,045, forward strand.
TTTTCAGAGCCAGCAGCCCTTAGAATGCCATGTTAAATGTTCGTTTATTCTTTACCTTAGTCTTTTATATTCATTTTATATTAATTTCTTATTGCTTTTAGTATTAAACACTATTTATTTCCTATAAAATGTGTTTTTGGTATGTATTTTGGAGTATCTAGAACAAATTAATTGGATTTACATTGATTCATATGAAAATAACTGACTCGGTTTTGGATTTCGCCAATTGTTTTCGGATGGATTATTGACAAAAACCAAGGTATCACTGTATATATTACTAGTCTATATATCATTAATAGTCCTGTATATTATTTTAGTATCTAATGTACTGACAGTTACAGAAATATGTTGGTGTACAGCAGGCTTAAAATCTACTCTAAGAAAAAATGCATGTGGCTCACTGGAAGCTACAAAGTCTCACAAAGAAAGTATGCATGCAACCTACATCCAGAAGAGTTTGATCTAAATAACATTAATAACAAATGTAATCAAGAGACAAAAATTATGTAAATTAAATTAGTGTAGAAGAATACACAGAAACTGTCATAAGAATTTGGAAGATTTACTTTATTTATAAATTATATCAAAGTATATAAAATACTTCTTTTGATTTGAATGACTAGTTTAAATATCTAGCTACTTAAATCAATATTTTGTTACTTAAACACAATCGTGATTACTCAATAAAAACAAAATATTTGATTGTTAATACTTAATCAGAAATTGGAATTTCAAACTCAATCAATTATTATGTATAAATTTGCTTAAATTTTCAGAAATTTTCATTTAATAACGAAAAAAAATATATTGCTACGGTGCAGAGGTTTAAACATAAGAACATTTGACAATAAAACAAATTCATATCAATAAATAAGTTCATAAAAGTAAGTAACAGACAGACATGTATATTTATCATTTAGAGATTTTAAACTATGGACTTGCCGCTCTGGATTTAGGTTTTCAGACTGTCAGATTGTCAAATTTTACTATGTAGTTTGAACCCATATATGTCAGGCTCCATCTCTCACCACTAGCTCACATGTGGATTTGTTCAAATCCATGATGGACATGAAAAACACTGCATTAAGAGGATTCTTTTTAACCTTTTTCTACCTTAATAGTGCCACCCCAACTTTTAATTTTTTCTTGAGGTTCTTTATATGTGTTACCGACAAAACTGGATTTTACGCCAAACTAGTTTAGAATTATTCAAGTATATTAATGGTTCAAATAAAATTAAAAGGCAATCAATTAGATGAACAACATTTATTCAAACATAGTCTACTTAATTATAAAAAACGAGGTTAATGTTACCGTAGATATCAAAGGTGGCGGCTCGTCTCCGATTCCGGCAATCGGAAGACAGGGAACAGTGAGGACGCACGTTCTAACCTAACCTAACCCATTCTAAGAAATTGCATAATTATTAGCAATCAAATTATTTTGCAGCAACTTGGAGTGTTGTGCCGTGGCAAACAAACTAGGTTGATGCAATGACCAGTTAAAAATTAGTGTTCGCAGAGAATGGAGTTAAGTAAGAAGTAAATAAATCATGTATTATTAATATTCGATATTTTACTTTCATGTAATGTGTATCTGAATAATAGAAAATGTTCCTATTTTGCTTGAATTCATTTGTGTTACAAAAGTAATATCTGTTTATATATTTTAATAATATTACATTCCTTTTTATATACTTATAACTAAAAATCTTGAAATTACAAATGAAAAAGATTTTAACTTTATATAAATGTATTTGTTTTACAAGATGAAAGCATGCCCATTTTTTGATCATAATTTAATTACCGATAATTAATTAAAATTAAAAGTTGTTAAAAGTTTTTCGAGTGTATTTTGCGTAAAATAATTATTCGTAATTCTTACCTTTATAATTTCTGAATAATCGTCGCAAGATTTATTTAAAAGATTGCTTAAATTTGCAAGTATTCGAATGACGTTAATCCTAATTCTCGTGTCGGAAGTCTGACGTCCGATGTTAATCAAAACGTGAACGTCGTCCAAAGTTACTTGCTGCATCCGAGAGTTTGCTTTGCTTTCCAGGAGTCTTTGTAATATTGCGCGTACGGCACTACTGCTTGCCTCTAACATCTGAGTATTATTTACATCTGAAAAAGTAAAAGAACTGAATTTTTCAGAACTTTAATGAATATTTTCTTTCTGGTAGAAAAATATTTTATTTTTAAATTTAACTATCAAAAAGAAAATTAGAATAAATGGAATTTTTAAAATAATAAAAACAATTTCAATCTTTTAATAATTTAAATATAGAAAATTTAATAACCATAATCATTATATGCGAAATTTGTCATTATTAGAAATTTCGATAATTTACATTGTTTTAAAGTATAATAAACCCCCCGTTTAATCATAGGAGTGTCCGCTATTGACAAAAGTCCATTAAATTGAATTGTTTTTTTAAAAACGTGTACATTTTAAGTTTGAAGTTACTATAAGATGTATTCAAATGTACCTCAAATGTTATAATAATGTATAAGTATGAATAAAATAATAATATAATGCACTGTACCTCAAGTGATTTATATTCATTGACTCATTGTTAAAATCTTTTAGCGTGTTCAATGTTCATAAATAAAAAAAGTTTTAAATTTTTCCTACAGGAAAGAAATTTTTATCTGCAAAATCAAGGAGTATTGTATTGGTAATTACTGATTATAAATGAATAAATTCAGATATTTACAAGCTTGTGATTTTTATTAAATGTAATTTTTCAACTACTTCGGTTACGATATTCAATTGCGTTAAAATTTTAAACTTCTTTCAAAGCATATTAGTCTTGAAATTCTTCATAATAAAAAAATTAATAACCCTAAGTGTCTAAATTTATTTGTTTATGTAGAGAAACGACATACAGTCATTACTTATGAGCGTAAGATAATAATTGTACAGATATATTAAACCCGTTAAAAGGGTGCAAATTTCGCCAGATGATTACGATCATTAAATCTGCGGTATTTGAAATTGCAAGGCGACCTGTATCCTTGAAAGCTAGTCTTGCCAAATTCATCCAAATCTGACAGACAGCATCCACTCCTCCCATATCTTCCATATCTAGACACTGTACAATATTACTTATGCATAACAGAGCTCTATATTGAATTCCTTGAATCCTGTAAGAGAAAATTTATTATAATTAAAAAATATTAAGTCATCCTTAATTTTAAAAACATTATTGACAGGAAAGTGATAAATTTTTATGCACGATTAAACCTTTTAATATATAAAGTACTACACACAAAATACTTTAAGTTTATAACTTACGTTCTCTTTCTTTTGATATTAAGGATTCGTGAAAACACAAAATTTCCTAAACTTTACTTTTTTTATGAATTCAAATCGTCTACTTTTAATTAAGTTCAATTAAATTTTAGTTTCAATATTTTTAATAAATTATCATTAATTACATTTATATTCATACAACAAACTGAATTAATTAATTATTATGTATAATATTTTTTATGTCCAGAATATAAATATCACTGTAAACGGTTTATAAAAAGAATTTGATTTCTACGAAGATTCGGACAGTCCATAAGATGCCATCCATTAATTATATGTACAATTTTTGCCACTTTCCACTCTCTCCCTCCCTGTTGCATACAATGATGTATGTTTAATTACATATACAGATCCCCAACATTGAAGAAATGACTTTAAAAGGTTCTGCAAATATTTCCTAACTGACAGTTTATTCACATGACTAGTAAATAGGCTTGTATGAAAAACTTTGTATGCTACTGCTAATACCACTAAGAAAGTCCATTTAAACTACGATTCAACCCTCTCCTTCCCCACTGCATACAATGATGTACTTTTTGTGACCCCCTTTCCCCTTAAACTGTACGTGTAATTAATAGACAGCCCCTAAGTTATAAAGCTTAACATTTTACCTTTTCAAAAAATCTCTACTTTGTTTAAAACTTTGTAAAACTGTGGAAATTTCTTCGGCCGGTCCAGCAGCAAAAGAAAAAATTTTTTGTAACAGTGACTGGCTGACAATTGCCTCATGTAGTTCGCAAGGAATATTCAAGAACTATTTAAAAAAACAAAGAAAAAAGTTTCTTATCTTGATAACTTTATACTTTTAACTTTATGCTGTATCAAAAAGAATCTCTCTTCTTGTTATATTGCCTCAATTACTTTATGAAATTCGTCGGTTTCTTCGCCATCCATTGAAACGTCGGCGACGTCGTCGCTCGTATCGCTACTGCTCAGATTATCCCATTTATCGGCTCCGTCTAAAACAAATTTTCGTATTCTTTATATTCGAAACGTTATTTGCCTCGTATTTCAAACATTACACTATCTCTAATAACTGTCGACAATTTCACAATTACGAGTAAAATTTATCAGCAAAGATACGGAAGAATCAACATACCATTTGTATGAATTTATGTCAGGTTTACAATCAAAACTCACCTTCACAAGCACACAAGTTTGTTAATAGTTCTAAAATAATATGTAGAGCATTCAACATGTCAGACGACCGAGATAACATCGTCTCTAGTACGGCATCCTGAAACAACGAAATTGTCGTCGTCATAAATAAATTTTTATTACCTTAATTTGCGATCATAATATAATTGAAATATTTAAATTTTACATTTTTTTCAATTTCCTCGGCCGTTTTATGATTCGTTTTCTTTCCTTCCTGAAAGAGTAGACTTAAAATCAGAAAATTAGCATTTAATAATTCACAAATTGAAACTTCTTCATGCAACCGATACATACCTTATAGCTAACTATCATCTCTGCCAATGATTTAAGTACAAGACCCACTTCTGCACTCAGAACTTCGGTGATTGTTTTTATAATGGAAGTGGTAGCCACCGGAGGACAATTTACAAACGTATCAGAATAAATATTCAGCATCAAACCTTTCAGAATTCAAATGATATTAGTTAGCTACATTAACATGTAAATATAAAATTTAGTTCAAGACAGAACTAAATTACTAAAATTAGCTTACTAGTAGCTAGTGCTCTGAGCAACAACCAAGGAGAGTCATTCTGAGGAACACTGACTAAAGAATGTATAGTTTCCAGAATTTCGGGCTTGCGAAGAGCTTCGATCACTTCACTGTTATCTTCAGAAATCGTATTTAGGCACTGGGCTTAAAATACAAAAAGAAAAAAAAACAAGTAATTAGGAACACTATCCGCAAGCACGACATTAGCGATACGTGCAATGATTTTCGAATCGCTCACCGACAGTCACGCAAACTTTAACGTCAAAGTTTTTGACATCCAAACAGTAAACGAGAATGGGTAACAGTTGCTCTTTAGTAAAAATATCGACTGCAATTTCGCTACTTTCACTGAAAAATATTCAAAAAAATCTTAAACTTTTTGACCTTAAAATAAATTATTATTATTATTATTTAATGCATATTTTCTTTATACTATGCTTTATCGACAACATATATTTACGTAGAAGATTTGCTCGACTAAATAACTTTATTCAATGAATCCGGGCAGCAGTCTTTAACGGTTTAAATCTAAATATTAAAATATTTTACTTACATTTCGTGAAATAAAAACACTCGGTTTCTAAAATAAAATAAATACTTCCTAACAATAACGCATTTTCTAACCCGTAAACTCTCGACCAAGTCGCCGGGACGGTAAGGTGTCGACCCGCCGTCGGCGGAACCCGAAATCCAATCCGGACGGTCAAAATAACCCCGGACGGTCGATCAAGCCTTGTGCCGCGCCGTCCAATCCCTCCGTGGCAAGCCCGGTCGAACCCGCAGCAGGTACAGTTAAAACAAAAACTCGGCATGCACCGGGAGAAAACAGCCAAAAAAACCCCAATAAGTTTTTCCCAAGATAATTTTTAAAATAAATTTATATTGCAATAAGAATTTTAGAAATTAAATTTTAAGGAAGATTATAATAGTTTTTTTTTTAATTACAGGAAGGGAAGCTTCACTAAAAGCTTGAAAACAATTATTATTATATATATATTTTTAAAATTAACAATAAACATATGAGAGAAGAAATTTATTCCATACGAAAAATATGGCAGCCAATAAGAGACGAGCTTACAAAAAAAAAAACTGGTAGGGCTTAATTTTTTAAAAATTATTTCAATTGTTCTTAATCTTTCTACAAGCATTATTATTTTTCTAAACGTGCAGTAATTTTTCTTCCAATTACGTAATATAATATTCTGAAGATTAAATATATAAAACTGGCAGCAAATCTCACGACACTCGGTTAAAAAAGTGACAGTGTTGCCGGCTGTTTTCGTGTAATTTAAATAGGAGGCGCTTTTTATTATTATTATTTTTTTTAAACAAGGCGACGTATTTAGTCGACTTACTCCCGACGTGATTAAGTATCATCAATCTTAACGATCGTTAAAAAAAAAAAAAAAAAAAAAAAAAAAGATTTCTTTTCTCGAAACCATTAAAATTATAACGAAACGTATTAATATTTGAAGTAACTTACCACAGGTTCCATAGTAAATTGACGGCCTCGCAGAAAGTTTCCTTTTCCGAATCAATTTTCGATTCCGTCGATTTGGCGGGTAACCACTGGCGATAGTACTGAAAAGAAATAAGGTTTCCGCCATGGTACAACGATGTTTAATTGGAAACAGTTACCGAGCAACACGCCTATCTCGGACTAATCGATTTTTACATCCGTAATCACCCGGAATTATTTATTAGCAACGTCGCCGAAGGAGCCGAAAACCGAATTAATAGAAAGAAAAAAAAAGGAGGGTGTACGATTACGACAGGTTTTTAACTTACATCTGTTTATTTTTTCTTTATTTATTTTTTGGTAACAGGTTAGGAAAATGACGAGAAGAAGAAAGTTTGCGGAGAGAGCGAGCGAATAATAGGCAGGGAGACGTCTGCCAACTTCCATTGGTTAGAAGTGAGGATTGGATAATTTCCAGCGCCGACTAAATCCAGTCGTCAACTTTTCCTATTTGGATTGGAACGGCATTAACTTTCGATGTCGTCACTTTTCCCATTTCCCGGACCCAGTGGCTGGAATGAGTTGTACACTTAAATCCAGCCACATGGAAGTGAGGGGCATCTGGGGAAAAAAGCCTTTAATACCTTTAAAGTAAGAAGCGCCGTCAATCACAGTATATAAAACACGGAGAGGACAGGAGAGCGCAGCATATGTATAAATCTTTCATGCCTTCCCCTCCCTTGGTAGTACTTTTCATTTGCATTGGAGAGTCAGGACCGTCTCGGCTCCAACCTAATCCTTGCCCGCCAATTCTCAGGCGACCCAGAGCTCATTTTGCATTTGCCGTCTCTGCAATCCCTCCGCCTCCCCTCTCATCTCTCTGCTCCCGATGCAGGCACGGAGACTAATTCGTGCAAACTAATGCCCTACCCGACCGCCGTCACGCATCGGACGCCGAGACCGTCCTCTCGCAGGACCGCCAGCTCATTAAACTTCGGTCTCCCAGGCCATAGTTTTCTCGTTATTTTTCATCGTTACAATGTAAGATCCGACGGCCGGGGGGGAAGCCGAAATATCAAAAATGCACCTCGCCGGCAGACGGCGTTGGAATTTTCTCGGTTGAAGGAGGTTAAACCCGCCGGGACGGGCGCAGTCGTCATCAAAATAACTTACGCTCGCCAGGCAATCCCGGCGACAAGAAAAATGACATCTCGCGCCGACGCAGCTGCCGGTCGAGTGGATGATGCGGGCGAGGGCGGGGGCACAAAATCGCCCTCTCGAACTGCTAATGACCAACCTGTCGGAGAAGAGCCACCGTCGGCGTCATCACGTCCTGGCGTATCATCTCGCGGCAAACGTCGTGTCCTCCCACGCTCAGATTTCTGTTCGAAACAAAACAAAATTTCCAAATAAATAAAACGAAAACAACAAAAAACAAAGAGCGCGACATTCCGTAAGGTCCCCGGAAGGACCAACACGTCAAGCGTGCCACGTGGGATCGCCGTATCCGGTGGGCCCTCAAAGTTTACACTCGATTCGTCAACGTGGAAACGAAAAGGGTCCGTAAATTTTTTTTTCCCGGTCGGGGGGCATAAATCGTGGAGACAAAAGAAATTTTAAAGAACGGCCCACTCTTCCTTCCATCCGAAAACATCGCGCGGAGTGAGGGATCTTCCATCTCGTGGGAGTAATTATCGGTTGGTAGAATCTCCGACACCTTTCCCCTTCCGGGTAGAGGCGCCGGACAAGCGACCGCTTTCAAAAAAAAAAAGAAAGAAAAATAAGCAGGACCGGCCAGGGAAGAGCCCGTGCCTCGCCCTACCCACGGGCCGGATTCGAATTTATTGCGCGAGAGAGGTGAATATCAAATGGAAGACCACAGATAAGAGTGCGGCCGGAAGCCACCCGGACAGTCCAGAAGAAGGATGAAGTCGTCGATGCAGATCCCGCTTCTTCGTGCCCGCTACCGGACCCTTATCGGGAGTAGGGTGTGTCCGTTTTTGCCGGCCAGGCGGAAAATTCGAGCATCTGCGCCCACCGCCGTCCCAACGCGCGCGAAGAGTCAAATCGGGCCGGAGTCACACACACACCCCGGGCGCCGAACTCCTCGAAAAAGGAAAAAAAAATTAAATTTAAAAAATATATACATATATACGTGTAAAATAAATCGAGCGGCGAAACCCCCGCTAAAGCTTTTCCGTGGATTCGAGATTCCTCCTCCTCCTCCTCCTCCCTCCGACTTATCGGAACGGGTTCGATCCGTTAATTAGTTCGAGTTTCGGAAAGAAGGCGTTCGAAAATAACTTATTGTTCTTGACGTAAAATTGGTCGCCGCCCGATCGATGCCGTCCCGGTGGGCGGATACCCGGGTAGGGTTTATGGCGTAATAAACTGCCAGATATCCATCTAGCATAACAATACCGAGCACGTAATTTATGACAGGTTGTGGTTCCTGGTACAAACCGTCTCTCTATGGCCCGAGCGCCGAAACTAACAAAAAAAAACATGGTTTCCTCCTGGCAATTTTCGTATATACTTCACCTTTTATTATACATATTATATATATATAAAACCGGCCAAATCTTTATCCCGTTATTAAAAATCGGAGTAATAGCGGTGGGCGTTCGTTAATCCGAATTAAAAATGAAACGAATAAATTCGATTTCTGGGCGGAAAATTTCGAATTAAAAACGCCAGAAAAGTCTGCAAACTTCGGATTTTAGCAAAAATTTTATAAATATTTATCTGGCAACACGAAAACTTCTTTCTGGGCGAAGATGTTTATCGTCATTCGATATTTCGCTTCCACAAGTGCGACGGATCGATAAATGCTCTTCGTCCGGCAGGGAAAGGAGGAAAATATATATATATATTCCCTTTAAAAAATTTGACTTAGTTAAATCGGTTAGTTGTAATGGGAATAAATTCGAATCCTGAAGGAGCGAATTTCTATCCCGAAAGTTGGAAGATTTGCAAAAGAGATGGAGGGAACCAAGAAATCGCTAATAGTTAAAAAATGAGGAGGAATCCGAATAGGATCGGAGTGATTTAAGATTTATCGTACCTCAACGCTCCTGCCGTAGTGTATCGAACCACTTGGTTAGGATCGAGTAACAAAGGACCGGCGATCTTGACTATATTGGCTTGAAGCAGAGATTCCACCGCTTCCGGACGATTAACCAAACTGGCTATGGTGCAAGCGGCGCATTCCTTATCTTCTCTGTTCCCGCTTTGCAACTGCAAGAATTAAAATTGTAAAGTTCTTTTAGCAAATAAATTTTTAAATTCTAGCTCTAACCAGTATAATCCTTCATCGATTTATGAATAAACGTGTTTTTATTCTCCTCCTCTGACCGGGGGTTTCTTTTTTCTTTTAGTAGTGCCGCCGCTTTTTTCGGCCTTGGCACAATACAATCTTGTCGAGTCGAGAAGTATAATTATTTATCGGCGATTCGGCGAGATATAAGCGAGTGATAATGCGATTGCATATTAATACTATAATTAAAGAAACCATTGTCATTAGCTTGTAAATTCATTGGATCTCCGAAGGCGCATTCTTAATGATCCTAAATTGGCACTACGGTATCTGATCGGAAACGGCTTAATTCGCTTGATTTACGGTGCCAAATGAAGACAGAAAATGCAGCGGAGGGGGAAAAAAGGATTTTATACTTATATATATATGTTTTAATATAGTCGGGCCATCTGTAAACCGAGGACGGTAACCTCCAAACAAGATTTTTATATTCCCGTCAGTGGCCGTTGTTAAGAGGTGTTTGGCTCCGGTGTAGTTTTATTTACAGGAATAAATAAATTCCAGTTTAAGAAATCGAAGCAATTAGAAAGAATGGACAAAAACTGGTGAATTATGTATATAAATCCATTTTTAAAAAACGGTTAATGTTACCTTAGGTAGCCAAAATGGCGGCTCGTCTCTAATTCCAGCAAGGAAACAGTGGGATGCACGTTCTAACCTAACCTATTCTAATAATTTGGTTGCTAATAATTATGGTAATTTATTAGAATAGGTTAGGTTAGAACGTGTGTCTCACTGTTTCCTTGCTGGAATTAGAGACGAGCCGCCATCTTGGCTACCTAAGGTAACATAAATTATTTAAAAATAAAAACGGTTATTTACTTTTATTTCTAACCTTAGGGCCAATTGAATAGAATGAGGTAACGCGTTACCACTCCTATAAATCGGTAAAATTAATTTGCATATTTTATTAGAACTTTTAATACTTTCATGAGTCTTTAATTAGTTTCTACAAATGACAAAAGGTTAAACGAATTTTTAAATAATAATAATAATAAATATTAAATTGAGGGAAATTTCCGTTTATTAAAGACGTAATTTTTAACGCAATTAAAAAGAAAAATCGACGTTTATGTATCCGACTGTTTACCTATTGGAGTATAGAAATTTTTAAAATAAACAAACACTTTTTAAAATGACGTTAAAAAACGGAAAATTCGTTAACTTCGGATGAAATTTTTAATTAATTTATCTCTAATGATGTTAAATTTCGTTAGAATTCTCTCTCTCTTCTCGACACCAGACAGCATCTTTAGTAACTGTATCCAGTTTCGCTGGAGACAAGATTGACAAAATAAAAAAAAGAAAAAAAGAAAGAAAAAGAAAACATTCAATCCAAATGGATTTTTGGAGACTCGAGCTATTCGTTCCCCTTGCATAACATAAGAAACTTATTTAAATCGCAAATTGGTGAAACTAGATACGAGCTATAGTCGCGTGTTAACCTACTCGCCTTAAAACGGCTGCCTACTGCGTAAATCCTCGATAAGATACGACGTGGTGGCGAATTTAAATCGTGTCGAAAACTTTATTTTTTAATTATAACAATTATTAAATTCGTTTTTAAAACAGGTACGGTTTTTATACTTTAACAATGGAAAATCATACTAATTTAGTTATTTGTTTACTCGCATTTCGCCTTTATGCTATTGATTACTGTATTTGACTAGTATTAATTAGTATAAATGTATGAAAAACAATACAATTATTGCACTAGAAAACTGCTTAAATGGAGCAGAATATCTTACAAAAAATTAACCACCTTTAAGTACTGGATACGTATCTAACACTCCTGGAAAGCTCTTTTTTTGTTAGTTCTCCTCCTCCTCCTCCTCCACCACCATTAAGTCACTTTTTATGAAGAAATGATTCGATTCCGAGAGAAAATTGAAGCCATTTGATATAATGAAATAGTAAATAAATGGATATTTATGTTCTGTGTGTTTATGTATTGATAGTTTCACCTGTTGCTTTAACCTAATGATAATGTATTCGTAAATAAACTAATGGTGAAGACACAGAGATGAGAACAAGAGAATCGATCTGATAAGGTGTACGAGAATTTTATGAAATTAAATTTGGGAATCTCTGTTTTAAGTAGAATCATTTGATTTGAAGTATTTTCTTCCTAATGTTTCCATTTTATAATCCTTATTATATAGGATTTATATAAAAGTCGTATTTTATAATTATCGAAAAAGTTTTTCTGAAAATTTCAGTAATAGAGGATACTCTCGCTAATCCGAACGGATTTTTTGGGCACAAAGAGGGCCTTCATCCGTACCCATTACGGATTTGGTCGGACTCACTGTAATGAGAAACCGGATTGGATTGATATAAGGCTACGCAGTATACGGGCGATCTACCAAAGGGGTGCCTCCCAAAAAGACTGAAACCCTATGTGTGTGTTACACGCGTGAAAAAACCGGAAAACTCCACGTGGAAGCGGTTAGGCGCGAGCTGGTGGGTTGTTCGGATCAGTGAGATTATGTATAAAGAGCAGGAAGTCTGAAGAACTGCAGGAAAATACTGTGTATATATATTAAAAACAATATACACAATATTTGGTACATAAAAATTTATTTAAAAACATATTAATTTCACAAATTCGTATATTTTTTAAATACAGTAGAGCGTCGATAAGTGGAACGTCGGTAAGTGGAACGATTTTCAGTCGGACTGTGTCGTGCTGAATCGAATGTTTTTGATACTAAATTTACTTCTAAAGTATAATTTTCATGTTTTTTATATTCTTTAATATATTTATTTTGTTTGTACAAAATGCAGAAATAATTTTTAACGATACGATAGCCTCGATGATTATTATAAAAATTTTCGTTAGGCTTAAAATCGACGAAAATTCAACACGAAGCGACACGCAACGGAGAAAAATTTGAACATCGGACAGGTTAATGTATTTTTTCGTACAAAGTCGGAAACTGGAACAAATCATTAACTGGAAGGACCCCAGTCCCCAATTGGTTCCACTTATCGACGCTCTACTGTAATCTATATTTATTGATGATGTTTCGGTTGAAACATTCGAGCAGAAAAACAAATAAAATTGTTTCGGATTAGCGAGATTACACAGCCTATACTTCAAATGTATTGTGTAAGAAGACAAAGAAAAGTGCATTAACTCACCCACAGTTCATAGGAAAATAATAATAATAATAATAATAATAAGGTTCACCTTTATTAATTTTAAATAAGCAAATCAATAATTATAATTTTAGAAATTCTTCTATTTTTCGATACTTTCGTCACTAAGTTGTTACTATTATTTCCTGTGTCCATCAGTGTCCGAGTGGACGAAACCATTGAACACTGGTGAATTCGCTCCTCGACACGTGGAGTTCTTCGGGTTTTCTTCACGTTTGAAACACCTAAATAATGTCCAGGACTTTAGGAAGTCCTCTCTCCTCGGCAGATCGCGCCAAGTGTGGCTTTACCGTATACAGTGTTACTCCCTGAGAATTATTATACGAGGGGAAACTTTACTGACTTCCCATATTAAATTACCACACACCTTATAAATCCTAATTTCCGTTAAATACTTGGAATAAAATCAATCGATTTGTTTGAAAATAACTATGAAAGTGGTGTTAAATATTTCGTGAGGGCAGTGAAATTCTTCGTATAATTTCTTCAATTGAAAGATCAAGAATTTTATAATGCAATAAATTTTTTTACGAGTGAAATAAAGAAGACATTTTTATGGTACCGACGTTTAAAAATTTGCTCCCCTATTGGATTAATAGACAATAATAATACTATAAAGCTATAATAATTCTTTTTATTTTGCAGTTTCGACGGATATAAACGTTATAACGCGTTTATATCCACAAACAATTACTAGTGTTTAGCGTAACTCTTCGGTACGGCAAACCGACACACGGACGATATGTCGAGGGAGATGCCTCCCGGGAGAACTAAGGGAAACTAGCCCCTATTTGGGTGTTACTAAAGTGAAGAAAACCCGAAAAATGCATGGCCAGCCCGTACCTGATAATTACTACCTTTTGATATAAAGAATGCATTTTCATTGACTAAGAGCATTTGACAAAGGTTTTCAGCGTGTGTAACACCTATTCCACCCGGGAGAATTAACGCAACCCGTGTGTCGCGTTAATCCTTCTCGATTGGGAGAGGTTAAACCCCCAAAACCCTCCCTCGACATAAATCGACATCTGTTATCGATTACGAGCTAAAACACAGCAAACATATCCTTAAAGAATTTAAGAATCAATAAACACTACCCGAAAAAGTTCTGTTTGGGATTCAAACTTTCAAAATCCAATCGGGGAATGTCGATATCAAAATAAAAACTCCTTGGGGGATTTCTGCATCAAAATTCTCTTAAAATGCTCGTCTATAGCACCAATAGAATATTCGATGGGAATATTTTCTTGTATACGAGAAGAAGAATTTGTATTCTCACAAGCACTAACTCCGAGTAAGATGCTAGAAAAAGTCATATAAATTTAAAAACCGAATTTCCTTTCGTTTCTCTCGGTTTATCCGACGGAACGAAACACTATAAACTTTTATTTATAGTAAGTTCTTAAGGAGGTTTGTTGTAAAAATGAAATAACTCGGCGGTGTTTTTAATTAGAATAAAAGCAAATGATTCGGTATCCGATTTTAACGTATTGCGAAAGCCGTGATGTAACTGGACCAAGACCAATAACTTAGATTTCGACGATGGTTTCTTAAACTTATTTTAATGTTTATGACGCAATAAGTAACTTCTATTGTTATAATACAATGTACTATGAACTTTTGTATCCTCGATACGAGATCAAACTCACTCTATCGGGGCGTTAAGGAAGAAGAAGGAAAAAAAAACACTAAAATCAATCAACGAAAACGTCAGTTTACATTTGCTTTAACCACCGGGAGAATTAATAATTGATTATAGACAGAAACTTCTTGCTTTTTATAAGTCTCCTCTTAATTAATTGCAACGAATCGGGGACTTTTTTCATCGTCTTACACATTAATTATTCTCGTATACGGTGTGATGATAATGTAAGGAGTTATTGTAAAATCTATTATTTAAAGTCGACCACGGTTTTCATATTTATCTTTTAAATAATTTAAAAAATTACGTACTTAGAAGGCAATGTATAAATAGAATTTTTTTCGGGCAAACTATTCAAGTTAATACGGTTTTAAGGGCATCAAATATAACCTTGGGACTTCAAGGTTTTTAATTCGTCTCCTTTGGGGATTTTTCCCCCTATTCACTTCATCGTGTTAAGATAAGATAGAAATGACGTACTGATTACGACACATTATGCCATTGTATAATATAAATTGACTATAAAATCCGAAATAACAGGAAAAGTCATCTACATTATGCTGAAATTCGCATTAACAAAATGAATTTAATTTTTTATAAGAGAGAGAGAATGCATAATCTGGGGTGTTTAAATATAATTAAATTACACTGTACGCTTCTTAACCGCCAACAAGAGGATTCACCCATGATATATCTGAAACATACCACCAATTTATGTTTGCCTTATACAGTATATTGATTATTAAACCTATAAACAAGCAGTGGAAAACAAGCTTTAGCTAGTTATTTTTCAATTTAATTTAATATATTTTTTTTTTTTTTGGAAAAAGATCATCCCGATTAAAATGATAGTATAGTTCAAATAAGCTTAAGACAATGGTTATTCCTTCCTTCGCCACCCCACCATTGGATTCTATTGATGTATATTCTTAACCACCTATTTACTTGTGCTTGTTACATCTAGTATTTAATAATACAGATATAATGAAATGATGATTTCGAGAGAAACATATTAAATAACATTAAGAAATTCATTTTAAAGTTTAATATTCTTACTACTAACCGAACTTACATTTCATATTTCTTCGTAAAGTATGCAGGAATAGGATTTATTACTTAAAAATAATTTTAAATAACCTACATTTGGTGTTTGTTTATCAAATTAATTGAGAAAGTGTCTACTAAATTATTTAGTTAAATATCCTACTGCAAGGTTTGCTACATTATACATTATCGAAAAATGAAATCATAGTTGCTTCACTGAAGTCATTTCATACATACAAATAAATCAGAAGAGAGAGTCACTTTACAGTAAATACCCATTTACTGTATTCATGATCGTGGTAATGAATTAGCTAGGAATTTTATTGACGAACAAGTTTGTCTAAAAAATCTATTGATATACCCATCCAAAGATTCAAAAATAGGGGCCTAATAAGGCCCGAAACTCGCAAAAAACACAAGTGCAAGTCTCGACTAAAATAAACTAAGAAGAACATTGCCAAGTGTCTGTGTGTCCACACCTTATAGTGTTTAAGAACCAACAATTCAAAAATTCAAATCTATTTACTTAACTAAAACTATGATTCTATAAATAAATTTTTATTCTTTCTTATAATATATATTAGGAAGATTCTGTTACAGCGGTTAATAGTTGTTCCTGTTAAATGATTACAGCAGTATCTCATTATAAAGAAGTAAAAATTGGCATGATTTACAATTAGAAAATAATCTGAAAACAGGTAAACGATTTCCAATTCCAAATAATTGTGATGAAATTTGTGAAGATTTAAGCATTTTATTCTATAATATATAGAGCTTAATACTTTCCTAATTCTAAAAATTCAATTAAATAAAATATCTACAAACGTGAGGGCAGATAATAGTAAGGACTTACTTAACGCACCATTCTATTATATTTTTTGCCATATTTTATCTAATTTAATTATACCAAGGGCTAAAAGCAATCTAAAAATTTACTTCCAAAGATCAAATTTAACTTACTTCTGTAAATAAGTAATATTAGATGAATAAATAAAAGACTACTAATTTGAAAGGTAGTATTTCTTCCTACTCAAAGACATTAAATCATTATAATAAATTTTAAAATTGAATTTATAACGATCACATTTGATTACCAAACGAAACAACGCAGATAGAAAAAGCTAATGTTTTCATTATTATTCAATATTCAAATTCGGACCAAATATAAAACATTATTTAAACTATAAAATCTACTTCTAAATGTTATATCTACAATGTACTTCTTGGATTATCCTGTTAAAGTGACTAACGACGAAAATAAAAAATAACATTCTCGAACATCCTCAATGCAGTAATCGTGCATACTTATATTCTATATGTTTGTAGACCGCGTCGTTACCGAACCCAGATGTGACTCGTTACTAGTGAATAGCTATTGTATCGAATTAGAAAATTAATTACCAAATCTCAAAGACAAACAAAAATTACAGAAAGAATAAATGCTTATTTGTAAATTGTAGTGTATAGATTATCTTAGTTCTTTAATAAAGTATAGTATAATATGCGATTCGGATTAGTCGTGCTTATCGTGTAACCATGCTAGGCTTACCGACTAGCTTTCAGTTTTCCTTTTATCACTACTATCCTCCTTTTGAATACAATTTTAGATGTTCGCTTTTGTTTACTTTTGCTTTAAATTACTTGCATGGATTTGGATGAGATTAATATGATGAGTAAAGAGAATAGAGGATGGAATGCTTCCTGTTATTACAAATCACTCACTACAACAGATGAGCGTATGATTTGAACCTGTATTCTTTACAAATACATTTTTCGAAACCTCTCTTTAGCTTAAAATACAAATTAGGTACAATTAAAATGATTGCAAATATATACCATATTTTACGGACTATAAGACGCTATGGACTATAAGACGCACCTTAATTTTTAAACAATTTAAAAAAAAAAAAATACCTATAAGACGCTACGGACTATAAGACGCACCTGAATTCTGGAGGCAATTTTTCGAAGAAAAAAGTGCGTCTTATAGTCTGTAAAATACGGTAATTCAATTTAATACAAATAGCTTACTGTAATCTTAAATCACTTGTACTGACTGTGTAGGTGCATAATATAATTGACCTTCTCACATAAGTTATGTCTATTGAATAAATTCTAAAATCAATTCATTGATAAATGTAAAATATATGTAACATGTTTTTTACTACGTGTACTGTACATAAAAATACATTTACCTTTCTAAAAAATCATTAAACCTTGAAGAAAAGAATAATGTAAATTTTTAAACCACAACCACGTCTTTTTTTTATGTGTATTTAATAAAACAACGTGTTAAGAGAAACTGTTGTATCTTGAATATAGTATACCTTGGAACATTTTCATGATCGGTACTTCTTTTAAAATCTACAAAGAAACAGTCAAAATATCTAGTAATATCGCCACAGGTGGTTGTGTAATCAAATTTTTAGGCAGATAGCCAGTATTTTGTTTGTTTAGTTATGGCAATGCAACACTTGGGCGATCTGCCTAGGGGGGATACTTTCTGGGAGGTCTTTTTAAGGGAAACTGGCCCCTATTTAGGCATTACAGACTTGGAGAAACCCGGAAAACTCCACGTGGCTAGCCCGTCTGAGCGAGGTGCAATCCCGCAACCGAACTCCCGGTGTTCGGGGAACAAAGACTGCTTGGCCACCAGTATTTTGTAGATACCATATTGTGATTAAAAGGTTTTACTCTCTGTTAGTAAAATTCTGATGACGATATTTAAGCTCCATAAAAACAGATATTGTCAGAAAAAAAATCATTGATGTTAGTTCACAAATTTGGTGGAGTATGATATAACAGTATTCTCAAGTTTCCAACATTACTTAGAGACAACAAATTTATTTTTCTTTGAAAATGTACCCTCTTGTATCTTAAAAAACACAAGCATCCTCTACTTTAAAACACTGTTCACATTCAGTATTTTAAAATATTGTATCCCATTATTCTTTAAGATGAAAATGTCAAGCAATAACTCTAGTATCAAGAGGAAAACAACGGATATATTAGCCTTGAAAAAGACCACTGAAGCTGTCACAGGTCCTGACTCACTCCTATCTTTATAATGCTAATGCAAATGGTAAAAAGTATTCAGCCATAGAATCATGTTTGAAATCAATACATTATGCTTACTATTTTTATTGTATAAACCCAATGTCCGAAACTTTTTAAGCCACAACTCTCTTTTGGAAGAGATTTTAGCTCACAATCTCCGACTACTTTGTCTTTCCAATTTATATTCCCCCCTCTTTCCAAGCCTTATGATACCTTATGCAATCTCATATCTCTGCAAAAAGATTTCTCATTAACGACTACCATCAAAACAAAAGCAGGAAATTGCCTTGGACGTGAAAATGATTTAATTGTATGTTTCAAATACAGAGCCCAGGTTTGAGAAGGTAGTTTCTGAAAAACAAGCACATTTCACACTAGTTTTTGTTGTAAATATAAAATAAATGTATGTTAATATGGCTTTTTTTCTTTTACACAATAGTAGGGACCACAAGTATATAGTATTTCATGGTATAACAACAGCTTCCCCTATATATATTTTAGATTTATCATTGAATTTATTCAACAAATACTAAAGTAATTATAACAATATTTTAGAAATTTATATTTAATTTTTGGCATACATCACTAAATATCATTGTCCTACGTTACTCTGAGAATGTCAATTGTAATATGCACTTAAATAACTTCCTGTAAATCCACTACATATATTAAATTGAATTATTATGTATTTGCAATCATCGTAATTGTACCTACTTTGTATTTTAAGCTAAAGAGGGATTTTGAAATGAATTTGTAAAGACTATACACTATGGTAATAAAGATTCAAGTTTGTACATCTGTCATAGTGAGCAGTTTGGAATAATAGAAAGCCATTCTAGCCTCTCTACACATCATAATTTTACTTTATTATCTCTGAAATATTACTGGCAGACAACATTCTAGTACTTTATTTTCTTATTCCACAGTAATAGTTTCGTCTTTATCACTTATTACATTAATGAAACAAAAAAGATACCACTATTAATCAGATTTGGGCATGCAAATAAAATTTTGGGACCCAATTAGGATGGCATTGTACAACAGTTGGTAATAATTCTGACATTAAGTTTAAAATCTTATTTATTTTTTTACGATTTACAGTTAGTCAACAGATATTTACAACAAACTACTCGGTTACAAATGTCCTTTTTCTGTACAAGAAAGTTGGCAACCCTAATCCATGCTCTGTCTGCCCTCATTACCATAGATAATTAAGTATGTATTGTAGTCTTCACTTGCAATTTTTGCTTTCTGATAAATGTCACTTCTCCTTTACAGACTATTTTTCTAAATTAATTCAAATGAATCTTTCTTCAAATCATATAGATCATGATAAAAGAAAAAAAAGGATAACAGTTTCCATCTGTTAGAGTTTATTTATTCTATTTGTCTGCAGAAATTATCACTGTAATATCAAATACTGAATGGAGTAGCATGTACAAATACAATGATAATTTTTGCTTTTCCTGACAATAGCCATCAACAATTGACAAATGAAGCTATCCCTATCCATTTCACTGAAATGAATATTTTCATTATCACTGCATCAATTATCTTTTGTGATTTCTAGCAAATTTTGACAAAATCTTTTGGAGACAAAAATCCATTCTTGGTTACATTCTTATCTATAGTATATTCTTTAATTTGCCATTTTCTTCATTTTGTGTAAGAATGTAAATATTAGACAAGTTTGAGATCCAAACTGGAACTAATAATACAGACAAAAAACACACCTCACTTGCTTTTCCAGCAGTTTCAATAGAACTATTTCAAACTGCTGGAAAAGCAAGTAAGATGTGTTTTGTTAATATTACATTGTCATTTTCTCTTAATTTTGAAGAAATTTTGACTCTGTTGGCATTGAATTATCAATCAATCAATCAATCTTTATTATTTGATATAACGGGTGTTATTACAAAGGGGTTAAAGAACATTGTTATTTTAAGTTAGATATATGAACAAAGAAATTATATAGTTTATACAGAGTTAGCATGGCAAAACTATCGCCGAATAAAATTTGGTAACAGAAATCAGATGGCAGTGTAGCAGCTCGAACATCCAAAAGAATGTTGCAAGAATCAAGAAGGTGTTCTCTCATATCCATCGCTGTTGTTCCGCAAAAAGAACATTCAGAGTCACCTAAAACATTAATTATTTTACCGAAAACCTATTTAATCTAAATTGTGTAGCAAATGACTTTACTTTATAACTCAAATTAGGCAATAAATAAGGCACTGGACTCCACATTCCATTAAGAAGCATTTCGCTATTCCAACCTCTTTCACTCAGATATCGAACATCTTTTAACCAATATAAGTCTCTTAGTCGTTGATCACAGTCCAGAAAGAACAAACTTTCACTTAAATACATATAACTAGAGGACAATCCAATATTATTTAGTAATCCTTTAGCAATAGCAGGCCATGGCTTCAAAAAGGAATTACCATTTATCTTTGAAAGTCTTGTATATGTCGATTTTCGGTAGTCATCTTCCGGTAGGTAAGTAAGTTTCCTCCAAAATCTAAACAATTTTATCGACAATCCAATAGCGAGGGGAAGTCTTCCCAATTCCATTCTCACTGCAGGTCCTGAGACAGATCTGTTAATACGGAACACCTGCTTAAAGTAGAATAACTGTATCGGTTCAAATTTGTCTGCTAAAAAACCGCCCCAAACCGGAAAAGCATAAAACATACTTGGTCCAATCAAAAAACCAAATAATTTAAAATAATTATTTAATGAAGACACTTTAATTTTAATAAGTAACTTGATGAGATTGGAGATTTTAGATCTTGCAGCAAGTAATCCTTTATTTAAATGATAGGAGAATGTGCCATGTGAAGAAAAATAAATACCTAGATATTTAAAATTTGACACAATTTCCAGTTTATGATTTTCTAAACTGAAATTATCTGTTTTTGTAAGTTTTTCACCTCTGCAAAAAATCATAGGCTTCGTCTTTTTCGAATTAATTGTCAATCGATTACCTTCACAATATCTCCAAGTAAGATTAAGTCTTTCCCTAAGCAAAGAAGCTGAATTAGCCAAAAGAAGGATATTGTCAGCATAAAGAAGACAGTTAATTTCGACACGAGCAGACAATGCTATCATAAAACTTTGACTTCTCAGAAGTTTAGGAAGATCATTCAAAAACAAAACAAAAAGGATAGGACTCAGTGGTTCTCCTTGAGGTAACCCTCTATTGGACTCAACATAATCAGTACAAAATGAAAAAGTTTCTATTAAATTAAATTAAATTAAATATCTAGTATTAGAAAAGAGACTCTTAAGTAAGTTGACAAAAAACGCAGAAAGACCAATGTTCCTAAGCTTATACCATAACAAATCATGGTCGACTGTATCGAAAGCTTTCTTGAGATCAATAAAAGCAGTATATAGTTTCCCTCGTTTCCTCGAAAGTGATATTTGAATAAGACCAGTCAAAATAAACAAATTGTATTCGACGTCTCTATTTTTAACAAATGCTCCTTGGAGAGGTGTAACGATATTAAACTCGTTCATCCAATTCCGGAGACAATTTGCAATAATGGTTGAAAAAACCTTTCTAAATACATTAATTAAAGCAATTGGTCTATAATTAGTTGGCATCTGCCTACATCCCCTCTTATATATCATTCTTAAAGCAATTTGTTTCCAAGATAAAGGAAAAGAGCAACTAGACCGAAAGGAGTTAAACATATCAAATATATCCAGTAGTATTTCTCTGTAGAAAGGTATTTTATCATTTCATACCTTATATTATCAGGACCTGGGGCCTTAGATGATTTTAATTTTCTGATTACAGTTTCCAATTCGCTCAAAGTGATAAGGTCACCCAAAAGAGGAACCAAGACTTAAATCAATATAAATTACTGCATTTGGTCCAGTGAAAGCATTGAATTATCATTTCTCAAATGAACACAATATAGGTATAACTATCAACTTCTTCATTAGTCATGCAATGCTCGATAATTTAAATTTGTCGACAGTAATTTTCAAATTTCTTTTATTCCTTTACAAGTTGAATTTCTTTAATGTATAATTCTTGTTCGTGCTGTTAGTATTCTGCATGAATAATTTAAAAACGCAACCAGCTGACATAAAATTACTGTTATATAATGAAAAGTTTTTATTTTGGATTATTTTCTTTATCCTAATTTTTCATTATAAATATTTTTATACACATTATAAAGCTCATAACAATGTCTTTCGTAATTTTATTTTGCCACGTCGATAATTTTATGAGGATTCAAAATATAGCAAATCATTACGAAAATATGAATAAGTAAAGACATCAGTAGTACTTCTCATTCGTAAATTAACTATGTACGTCGTTAATAATCCATATTATGTTTAATCTGTTGTTGATGAATTAAATAAATACGCTAACACTTGACTCAAAATAAATTATTACCATAAAAGCACACACTAATACCCATAATCCAGTTAAAAGAAACCAATTTATTATAATTTAAAAGATCGGTATCTTTTATTATTACTAGTAATTAAGGACCGATTTTAATTCGTGATACAATTTTGGCGCAAACACTGCTCACTAGCTTGAATTTTTCTTGCGTAATCTATCATACTGCTATCTCCAAACTTCAGTCTTCTAATTCAGATAATTTCTACAAAAAGATTTTTCAGTTTTTATTTCTAGTGAATGATCTAAATATTTTGTTTCATATTTTTCTGTCTGGATTTGATCTAAGCATTTTGCCTCCTCGTCGACTATTAACGAAGGATTTGTTTCTTTCATAGAGTGCAATGCTTCTAGGCTTACGGGAAAGCGGCGCCGAACGTCCGACGTACGCGTTCTCGCGTTTAAAACTTTGGCCTCGACCTTGCTAATATTTGTGCATTTGTGAAGAATGATGCATATCGAGAAACAGAGAAAACTGATATAAAATCTCAATCTTAATTATTATTTTATATTCACTTAAATATTACTCGCTTGTTTATATATATATATATAAAAACATGCACAAAAATTTAATCGGAAGCATGTTAAAGAAATTAATTTAAACTTGAATAATTTAAATTAAATTTTATATAACTAAATTCAAATTTAGAGTATATACTTAAGAGTTGCATGAAATATTAATGTTTACTTATTACATTTTGAATAAAAACTCTCTCTAGAAGACAAGACATAAAAGTTATATATATTTAAGAAAGAAAGAATTTAAGTAATAAATAGTAGAAAGATGAAAAGAAACAAACGAAAACAAAATTCAGAAATAAGAGCAACAAGAATTCATAAAAGTAACACGGTTTACTTAATCAGATTTTATGGAATCTTGTATAAAATGTATTATAAACAAAGACGAAAAATAAAAATAGCTCTGGAAAAGAATGCCAGAAGTTAATGTTTAATTCAGTTTCTAAAAATCAATAGAATCCGTATGAAACGACAAAATAGAAAATTGTATTTAGAATGAAAAAAAAGCATGAAAAATAATAAACAAACTATCTGAATTTTAAATCTAGACTTATATCTAATACATATTTAGTAATAACTCATCATAATTAATTAATTTAATTAAATAAGACAATTTAGATTAGCCAAACAATCTTCAAAACTATTTATAGAAGCTATTAATGAGTAATTGTATTCTAATTAAAATATATATTTAACGAAAATATGAAACACAATGAATTACTCAAAAATACTAAACGTTACGCGTAGCTATTTTATAAAGTTTCTCTTTAAATTTACAAAGAAATGCTTACATTTATTTAATACACCTATCTAAAAATTTATAAATTATATAATAATACAATGAAAGATAATTTGTAAAAATAGATTTTATAAAGAAGAATGTTATAACAATGAATTATCAAATATAATAATGCAATAAAACAGCAGGTATCTTACGAAACAAAAACGAATACTTGAAAATTAAAATATTGATCAATTTTTCGAAAATCTATGAAGTTTTGAAAAATCGACTCTGATGACAAAACATGCAAAGAATTTAAACAATTAATTATCTTATTTTATTCTTAATACAGAATATAAATTATTAAAAAGTTTTTAAGTATAATTTACAATAGCGAAATTAAATATTTTTGCAAAATTTATAATGAAATATAACAAATAATTGTGTGTGAAGGTTCACAAACACTTCCTTGGCCAGGAAATGGAGGTTAAACGGTCCGGTGGTTGCCTCTCCGGACATTCCGACGTTGTTTGCGTTTGCCAAAACGCATAAACCGACCCCTTCACTTAGACCGTTCTCGATAAAGCTAGGTCCCCAACGAGGCTACTCGAGAAGGCTATTCGCAATGTTGCCTCTGAACGTTTGAAAGGTTATATGTTTTCTAGGTAACAAATAATTATGTATACTTTTAAAATACAGTGGACACTCGTTATAGCGCTGCTCGCTATACCGCACACTCGGTTATAGTGCGGGCAACGCGATAAGCTTAAACACGTTTATACAGGTCCGTGCAGCGTTAGTGAGTAGCGCATTTTATTGTTACTGCGTATTGAGTAATTGTGTATGTATTGAGTTCCTGAATGTATTTTGAATAGTATTTAATTATTGTATGCATGATGAGTAAAAGAAAAGCTTACAGTGTGAAAGAAAAGCTTGACAATATTGCTAAAGTAGAGAGGTAAACCACGTTACACCGCGCCGCTCGGTATAACGCGGTTCACCTTATAACGCAGGTGTTGTTTCCCACCCAACATGCACGTTATATCGGGGGTCCACTGTATTTTAAAAATATATGTAATTGCTACTTTGTACAGTGTTTCACAATCTTTACAATAATGGAATACTTTTAATTGTTGTGAAGAACTGTTAGAATACAGCAAATCCTCACTTAATAGCAAAGTTGAGGCTAAAGTTTCAAACGCAAAAACATGTACGTCGGATGTTCGGTGCCACTTTCCCATAAGCCTAGAAGTTTGACAATGGCGTTTGGAAAGTCGGTGGAATCATGCACGACATTCCAAACGCCATTGTCAAACTTCTAGGCTTATGGGAAAGTGGCGCAGAACGTCCGACGTACACGTTTTCGCGTTTAAAACTTCGGCCTCAACCTCGCTAATGTTGTTGAGGAAAGATACAAATAAATTTGCATTCATTTACAATTATTATTGTTGAATTTTCTTTAATCAACAGTAAAATTGATCTGATGAGGTAAAAATAAATGTTAGAGGTTGCAAACACAATCCAATTAAAATAATATTAATTGAATTGTATCTTGTTTATATTATTTAACTTATAATAAAATCTGTTTTGTTATATATCATTTTTACTTAATGTGCAGTTTCAAAGAATCTGTGGTAAGCGAGGATTTGCTGTATTTATAACTTAACTGATGGTAAAATATTTTCTAAAATGTATTTAGATATGATTATGGGCTGCCTTAAGGCAAGCATAATATATGTAAACGTGCAAGTGTCAGACCATTAAAAGCATTGAAGTAATCTAAGTTTTTATATCAAAATATAGCTCTACTACACAGCAACGCAACTAAATTTGTCTTTATTATTTTTATATGAAGCAGGGCTGTCCAACCAACAACATGTGGCCCAGTGCTGTAACGAATGCGGCCCAACATAAAATTGTAAACTTCATTAAAATGTTGAGATCTTTATGTACTTATTTTTTAATTTTTTGAAATTTGCAGTGTTGTAATACTTTCTATTAAAAAAAACTGTCACACAAGGTGCCTAGTATACACTTATAAAGAGTTTTTAAAAATATACATTAAGTGCATTTCCTAGTAAAGCCTCTTAAAGTCAGTTTGTTAAAAGACAGTTAAGCTACAAGTGCTGAAAACAGAAGTTAAGATGGCTGCCATCATAAATTATACACATATTATGTACCATTACTCAAATGAAAAGATAAAAGATTTGCACCAAAATAGGCTACCCTTTTTTTAGTTTGGCACACAAGAAAATCATTTGCCACACTGGCTACTTTTTGGGCTACAAAAACTTAACTGGCTACATAAATTATTTCATTTGTTTTGGCAAATCTACTCGTATCAAACTTTATACATAGTTTTATGGTTTGTGTGTGGTTCAAGACAAATGTTTTTTCTTCAAACGTGGCCCAAGGAATCTAAAAGATTGGACATCTGATACAGAGGAATATTTACCAGATTTGCATTAATCTGCAAAATAAATGCTAAGTACATTCCCTCTTCCCTACTATACTATCAGCATATCATCAACATATCTATATGCCAGTAGAATGTCTTGTTTAAACTTCTGAAACAAAGAAACCTCAAACTTTAAGCAAATATCTACAAAGTCTCCTGCCACTGAGTAGCCTAAAAATGCATCTCTCATTTCTAAACTTGTAATTTGATTACTATACAATTACTTGTAGAAATTCTAGAATTATCCTCTTCAGTTTCCTTTCTCCTAATTTTTTGTGAAGGAATTTTACCATTAAATTATAAATTGAATCTGATAAAGGCTTTTATATTCCACAACCATTACTTCTTCATATCTCTTTGACTTCAGTCCTTGTTGGATTTGTTGAGACGACTAGAGTGAAAACAGGAGAAATCCTATTGAGTACTTGTCACTAGTTTATTTCTCCACTAAACTTTTGAAATAATATCAACTGTTGACATACAGTTTATAATCAAGATTGAGAAAATACCTGGAGGTTCAAGAAAGCAAATGTTTACAAAGTTTTGTTATGAAACTTAATAATTGGTGCAACTTGATTTTATATAGATAAAAAAAAAAAAACCTTCTGCTCTCAACATGCAGCTGAAATTTAGAGGTAAAGATACCATTGCTAAGTTAGATAGGATGAAAGTGTCAATCATACATCCAAAGATACTCTTACTGTGTGGTAAAAGGACTACTAACGGCAATATCAAGTGATAGTTTATTGAATATCAGAAAGGAGAGGACTGATAGAGATCCTTGAGCTTGGATCATGCAGAATAAATTGGCTTTAGCACATCTTTTGTGTGGTGTCATTATATTAGCATGTCTACAATGTTAAAAATAAAAATGAAATTAAATATGTTGATATGTATTGTAAATAATTTATATTTATGAATAACTTTGATTGGCTAGAAACACTACAAGCCAACCAATGCTGTGTGTTAATCGGGCTAGATATCGACTATAATGCTAATAAATTATGTAACAATTTGGTACTAGAGAGAGACATTAGGCACTGTCTAGTACCAAAGTTGGCCAATATCTAGCCCAATGACATACAGTATTGGTTGGCTTGTAGTTTATAATGTATCGGGTTGTAATGTTGTTCGTTAGAAATAGTTGTAATTACTTTAGAATTTAAGACTGATGTTCAAAGCATGCATTTATTCTAAGTATGTTATGAAAAACTTATGAGTATGTGTTTGTACTGATCTGAAAACAAATGTTTTACCATGGAAATGTTTATGAAATTAAATGTTTCCAGCTTTTAAATCTTTACAGCATTTTATCTTTGAGTAATGTTAAATATAAAGCTGATAAAAGCAATGTAAAAGTTTGGTTGATTTAAGGTTCAGATGATAATCAAGACTACGAATATATTCCTACTTTAAACACCATACAAAAATAATGTACAATAATAAAAGCAAACCATTTAGTCTGATATTAATAAAACTCCTATAAAAATTATTATTAGAAAAAAACAAACTATAATAAAATAGGTTATATCCATCATCATCAAGTTTAAAACTTTATACCAAGAACTATCACAGTCATCGTTTGATAGTATGATCCATGATCTCCACTCTTGCATCATTTTATTCTCTGCAGTGAAACAACCTGCTGTCCACTGTAGAGGATGCTACATATTTCTGATAGTCTCATGATCATCACAGAATTTGCCTGCACCATTTGCTTTGACATTACATCAGTTCTTATACCTATACCAGCTAGTTATGGATTTTGGGGCCAGATATGCCACATGCACAATCAGACAACTGCCTACATTTCATCCCATCTGCAACATGTTTTGAATGATGAAGATGGAGGATGAAATGTAGTCTTGTTTTTCAATGTTTTGGGTGAGCACACACTGCGCATTTGTGATAACTTCAGAGTACTGCTGCTCATATGCAACCCATAAAGCAAAACACAACATATCACAAGAAAGATGAAGAAATCGGATCACTGTGGGATGTATTCTGGAACATGAAAATAAATTAAGCATTTAAACAAATTTAAGCATTAGTTTCATATTTTTTATATTTCTGAACTTTTATGAGTTTTGAAAATAAACTTCAAATTATTTATGCAAAAATGTTTAACTTATAAGAATTTTTTGCTTAAAACATAATGAGAAATTATACACATAGGTAATACAAGAAAAACAAATTTTAAATCAACTTAGGCTTAATTAAATTTACTTCGCAAATTCAAAATAAGCCACAAACTAGTTAACAGTATCAAATAA
This sequence comes from Centruroides vittatus, assembly GCF_030686945.1. Taxonomy (NCBI): domain Eukaryota; kingdom Metazoa; phylum Arthropoda; class Arachnida; order Scorpiones; family Buthidae; genus Centruroides; species Centruroides vittatus. Next base: position 57,127 of record NW_027121678.1, read on the forward strand.
TCCAAAATTTGGCTAGCTCAAATTTTTAACAAGATTTTTTGACTTTTTTAAAAGGTCATCATCAGGACTTTACTCGTTGATCAGTATCAAAAACAATTCATACTACTACAATATCTACAAAACTATTAAACTAAAATTAATATAAATAACCCTAATTAGATATAAATACCAATAAACCAGCAATAATAAAATGTTTTCTTCCATTTTAAATGGTCATCCTCAAGTTTGAAAAAAACACATATAAATAAATGAGTTTTTTTTAATGAATAAAACAGAAATTTAAAAGTTGTATGTCTAATGCAGCATTTCACATTGTGTTTCAAACTGGATAATATGTTAAGTAACTGTTTAAAAAAAGAGAATTTTACAAAATATAAAATACATACGTATGGCTATTGTACCTCTATGTCTGATGTTGGCATGTAGTTTTTAGGCTGCAAGGCTGTAGTCCACCAAAGGGTCTAAAAGAAAACCTGAGTGTAGCGAACACCAATAATTGAGTGCTGCCACGAATAGCTAAGCGTAGAAGTTAGTGCCAAGTGGCTGTTAGTAGGAAGACTTATATCTACTTAATACTAATAAAATTGAATGTGATCGCATATCTTAATAATACTTAACAGCTAGACTGACAGAACGAAAAACAAACACAACGACAAACTAGATGAGACAAATGGACTGACAGAAGACACACGAGCAAGACCCCAGATTCTTTTAAACATTAACTTACTCACCAACTAAACTAACCTATCATAACCTAGGACAAACCTAACCAGACGACTAAAAGTAACAAACCCTAATCTAATTTAACCCAACCTATCATAACCTAACCGGAAACCAAGCTAAGTCCCTAATCTAACCTACAACTAGGACTATCTGAAACTAACCGAATTTAGACTGAAAAAAAAAAAAAAAACAGAAAATGAGAATTAAAATATAAAGTTGAAAGGTTAAAATATACCAACAGTTGAAACAAAGCAAAGGAAAGCTAATTGCCATCAGTGCTCCCGGAGTGAGTGCTCTCAAGAGCCCCACTAAGGAATATGAATGCAAATAGATGATGGAACATTATACATGTGTAATGAGTTAATGCGGGTTGCAAGGCCAGTTGTACCCTTCAAGAATAGCAGCTCTCATTAAACTATTCCTAATGTGATTGTACCCTATTGCAGTGAAAAACTAAGTGAAGTGGTGTTTGGTCCTCTTGAATATCACAATCGCATTGTGGATTGTCCCCAAGGTTAAATATATGCAAGTATTGCTTAAAGTTTCCGTGTCCTGTAAGTAGCTGAGTGAGGGTGTAACTAGGGTAAAAATAGCGAAGAGTCACAGTAGTGTCAACCTTGGGGATGAAAGTCTAGGTGAGCCTACCAGTGGTGTCATGGTCCCAACTGTGTTGCCAGAGAATGAAGATTTGCTTCTTGACGTGATTGTTAATGTACAAGGTAAGAATGTAACTGAAAGTACTAAAAACTGAAGACTTTGCAGCTTGTTTGGCAAGACAGTCAGCGGTCTTGTTGCCGAGAACCCCTTATGACCCAGGACCCATTGGAAATCTATTCTAATGTTGTTGTCTAAGTGTCTGAGATGTGGTGTATGAGATGGACAAGTTTTAAGCAGCTATCAGACTTCACAATCCTGTGTAAAGCTACACTACTGTCAGAATAAATGAGATAGTGTAAGTAGTGTCTTGTCCTTCTTACTGTCCTTGACTTTCAATGATAACATACATAATCTCTCTTTACAGGTTGAACAAGAAAACTGGATCAAAGAACACTTTCTTGATATGGACATTACATTACAGCACAGGCAGTTGATAACGAAAGTGTTCCATAAAAATTTGTATGTACCACTCTTCATCCACATAAAATCACATGATCCTTTCAATTATAAGATCTCCACTTTTAGGGCCCTTATAAGAAGAGTTTACACCCATTGTTTGATGGCAATGGATAGGAAAGTAGAAATTCATTGCATTTCATGTATAGGCAGCAGGAATACCCTGAGCACCTAATTAACATCCTTATTTCATGGCATGAACATCCCATGGAACTCTTACAATCATAAGACAGTTTCTTTTCAGTAGTTACATATAATAAGGTGCTAGCTAACGTCTACAGGGAAATATCCCGCTGCATGAATAATAGGATTGCTTACAGGAGATCTATGGTTTTTTCGAGTATCTGAAATGATAAGGACCTGTTGAAATGTGAGGGTCTACATTATCCCTCTACCCCAGGGGTGGCCAACTTTTGTGCACATAAGATCTACTTTTTATCGGAAAAATGTGTCGTGATCGACTTGTTGTCATAGGCATAGTCTAAGTGGGGAGGGGGAAGTGTGAAATACATACTATGTTTATACACTGTTTCAGTACGAAGTGCACTCACTGCTTATGAGTCGAGTCATAACTGCATGCATACAGTTGCGTTCGGTTACAAATATAATACATTAAGTCAAGACATCGCTAGCGATCGACCAAAATTGGCTTGGCGATCGACTTGTTGGCCACCCCTGCTCTACACAATCACATGGTGAATCGTCTATGCAAATATATCGAAGCCACTGCTCAATCCCTGAAAATGAGGATTAAGGAGCATCAATATACTATTAGAAATAATGAAGTATAAATTGAGAAATGAAAATTTTACAAGCAAAGACTCATTTCATCAAGTACTGAAAAAGGTGTGGAATTCTCAATAGTTACAGATTTTACAGTTTACAGTTTTTTCAAAAAACTAGTGCATTCTATGCCAAAAAGGTTAAAAGCAGTCATAAAAGCTCAAGGTGGATCAACAAAATATTAATTGTTGCGTTTTATGATGATAAAGTTTGTCAATTTCCTGTTAATTTCAAGTGTGCAGAGACTTGATTCATAATTTTTTTTGTTAAAAACAACAGAAAATTTTGTAAAATATTTGAACATGAGATGTTTGTTCAAGATAAATGATTTTATATAAGATATAAATTTATTTATGAGAAATGAAATAGTTTTGTCATGACTTAACTCTTTAAAAATAACAGTGTATGTTCACTTTTGACTCCGACTATAAACATTAAAAAATTAAAATAATAAATTCTTGAAATTAAACCTGAGATATATTGTCATCACAATTATATTCTGATTCCACTATTCATGAAATTTAATACTGTAATAAAAGCATTGTCTATTGTTTACTGTGTAAAGTTTTTAATCCTCTGATGCAATAAACATTTTAAAAAACTCCAATTTCAGAACCTACTCAAAGCATTTATTTATTATGATGTATTAGGGATAGCAAAAAATTATTTATCCACAATTTATCAAATTTTAGATTAAAAACTTAAAAAGATAAATCTCAATAAAAATTATTTAACTTCACCGGTCAAAATTTGACAAAACACCATGACATTCAAAGAAATTTTTTCTTCTAAATCTTATAATGTAGTAGTAAAAATGCATGTGTTGAATGGTTAATTATATATACATCTATATGAGTGATGATGATAATAATGATCTCCTAATCTTATCTCTCTTATTTATGTTATATCTATGATATTGTTAGCTACTTGGAATACATGATGAGCACAATTATCTCTTCTGAACACCATTAGCAAATTTCTTGGATTGTAACCTTGGAATTTTTCAAGGACAGTCTGTCCTAGATATGTTGGTTCCATTTCTCATCATGTAGCCATCCTAAATTACGGATCTAGCTGAACCCATGGTAGACATGGAGAACAATCCTCTTTGAACTCAAAGAATAAAGAGTTTAAAAGAAAATTACTTGTCCAAAAGTAATCCTTCAAAAGATATTCAACTTCTAAATTTATTATTATGAGTTTTTCTGGTTTGGGTAGAAAAAATAATAGAAATTACTTTTATGTTGTTTCTGTTTGTTGAAGAACAGAAGTTACTGTTTTTTCAGGTTTTTTTTTCCCCCATCAACTATTTACCAGGAAGAATTTTATAATCTGAATATTATATATATTAATAAACTATTTAATTTTATTACACTGACATCACATAGTTACAGAAGACTGCTAACATACATTTCATGCACAAGACTGATTCTGTATTGACAAATGAAAAAAAAGTCAATCTTACAGACTAATGTATGTCAGCAAATAACCTCACAAGTATTTTTAGTACCTCTTCTAAAAGAGAAAACAATGTTTTAGGACAGGCTTGGCCAACCCAAATTGTTTTGCGGGCCACTTTGATCACGCGTAACATTACGGTGAATCACAATTTAGGCAAATGTGCTTTTAAAAAAGTAAAACAAATACAAAATGAATAAGATTTTATTGTTATACCACGAGTTTGTACTCACAGTTGCACATTATAACAATGGCACATGCAAATTTTCATTTATTTAATTGTTTTGATATACACGTGATGGGAAACAAAAGTTTTAATAGATATATAATATCGCTTAGCGGGCCACACAATTTAACGAGACGGGCCGTGGGTCGGCCAGGCCTGTTTTAGGATATTGTTCTAATACTTTTGGTTTTAAATTTGTCATCGATTTTTGAATCATTTAACGTTGTAAGTTCTAATTTTTGAGTACTACATTCTGAAAAGAGCCCTTCTTACAGTTAATTCCTTTTATTTTTGCTCGCATAAGAATTGCCTACAATAGTGTGACCGGACGTCCCCAATTTCCGGAGACTGTCCCCGGTTTTGCCTGTTTTTAATATTTCATTGTAGAATCAATCTTTGAATAGAGTGATTTTAATAACATACCAATTTAAAGATCAATAAATAAATAAATAAATAATTTTTAAAAAATAATCAATCAGTTTTAGACCACCTTTTCTTTGATTCTGAATGTAAGTACAGTAAATGTTGGGTTAAAGTGTAACCTACAACCCTAGAAAACCGTTAACAGTATCCAGCAGCGAGAAACCCATATCGTTCCGCAAGTTCGTATTATATGTAAGTTAAATGCATAAATTGTCATAAACAAATAAATAAATACAAAAAAAAACGGAACTATTGAAACAATATTAATAAAGCTTACTTTCTCGATTAGGGTCTGATATTTACTAGGAGATTCTTCCAATAATTCATCCGTTTCTGCTTCTTTGACACTGGGTAAACCAGTAGGACGGTTACGATGTGTTTTTCTCCTCTGTTTTGTCTTTCCCATTTTCGGTATTCATAGAAAAAATAATGATAAAGTAAATAAAATTCACTAACCACAAACACGTGGAACCACTAGTCGGCGTACACAACGACTCCTGCCGGCAAGAAATAATGATCAAGTCGATAACATAAAACAGCATTTTCGTATTTATTTCGGTTATTAGTTTTAAAATTGAAAGAATTAAATATCATTATATTCGATTAATAATTTTAAATTTAAATTAAATTCGTTTTAAAAAAATAAATAATAATATATATATGTAATAAATTATAAAATACATCATTTTAAATATTCAAATTTTGTAAAACCATACTTTATATCATTTCTCTCGGGCCCGATATTTAGTTTTTTTTACATTAAAATCAATATTTATACCAAATTTAATTCAATGAACAATAATATTTTTTCTCATTTTAAATTTACATTAATATATTATTAAAACTCATTTTGTCTTTGTAATTTTAGACTTTTTTTCGTTTTATTTTATTTATAATTCAAAATTAATTTTATTTTTAATTATTTACATTCATTACAATTAACATTAATAAGTTTCGAATTACATCATGTAGTTAAATAGCCGAATGCACGCTGAATCGCAAGATTAGGAGAGTCCGGAATCGATTTCCATCGCTCTACTTCTGTATACATCTCTTGGGTCCTATCCAATCTTTGTTGTTTATTTCTTCACTTTTCCTTTGATATAATCCATTATTTAATTTAGAAGCGGCGTAAAATCTTAATTACTGAAATCCTTTATTTAAAAATTAATTTTTATAACGTTCTTTTACGTTTTTTTCTTTTATATTTTTAATGAGAAAGGACAATTATACGATGCTTTCGGCACTTGAAAATTACACTATCAACAATTTATTAATAAACACCAACTTAATAATAGTAGATCTGATAGAGCAATATTGCTTTAATCCGTGTATTATATCAATTTAATCCACTTTCATAACCATAATCTCATAATGAACATCGTGTGGGCATCGATAGATCAATTTCTCTTCGCGTTAACCAAAACTAATGGTTCACTTCATTGCACGAATTCAATAAAACGGGTCCATATACATTTTGACACATCTGAAGCATGGAAATTTCTCAAGATCTACACTTTATTTTATACGCTTACCTTCATTTTCCTATTAAGACAATATTTAATTAGCGTAACTACTGCTTATTTTCGTGTGTAAAATTTATAAAATAATAGATAAATTTAGCGATAGAAGCTTCATAATAGAGTATAATTATGTAAAAGTAATTATATAGAGGTTTATAGGCTATATAAATTATTTATGGATTTATTTTATTAATTTTAGAGATATATATATATACTCTTCTCACTAACTTTTCATCCATTTTCTAAATATATTAATTCAATAATCGATGGTATAAATCAAATGTTATCGTGCGATAAAATTTAAAGATTATAACAAAAATTTCCTCGCATAATATTAAGAATTATTGACATTTTATATAGGCCTATATTTAACAATACAGTACAATACTCCGCACGAACCTCCGAACAACGGCCACCGATGCCAACATAGGAAGTTGGAAGTTATTTGTATGCATTTTTGTTCGAAAAAATAAAAATGACCTGGGTTTAGAAAGTGACCGCTATTGAGAGGTTCGACTGTTTATTACAGAAGAAATAATTATTTTCTTCAGGAAAAAAAGTCAGCATCTGTAATTTACTCCAGTAATGTTTGGAACGTTTTAAGGAGGATTTAAAAAATAAATGTTTATGTGGTTCTACCATGGAAAAGAAAGAAGAAAAAGGAAAAGGAATACTTCCATTTCCATTGGTATCATAGTTGTTGCTAGCGGATCTCTTTTAATTTTCGACACATGCACGTAAATATCTTGTCTTCTACATCCATAACAGACACGGTCGTTGATTTATATATATTGATTTCGGATCTTCGCCTCTACTTTACATAACTTGACAGAGTTAAATCGATAAATTTCTTGCAAATTCTAGAGATATTTACAAGAACGTTTTACTTCTACAATTCTCTCAATTTCTCCAAATATTTCTACAATTTTAACCAAAAAATAATAATTATTTCATACTCTACAATATAATTGTTTATGGACTTACTTGTTTATTGTAGAAATAATTTTATTTAAAAAAAAAATTAACTATTATAACGCGTGTGGCATTTTTATAATTTAATTAATTAACAATCGGCAGTGAGAAGTTAAAAAAAACAATACAAATGCCGCCATTATTCACTTGCACTACCATAAGCCACTTTCTATGCATTAACAGTCGTTTTATTATTTTAAATGATTTAATCTAAGAAAATGAAAAGATCTTAAACATATTTTACATCCTACAGAGCTAATTTCGGGTGTTTAACTCTAAAAATTCGACCTCTGTAACATAAAAACAGGGGATAAATTATAAGTCGCGTATCATATCCATAAAGATGATTTTTATGTTTAATTAAAACAGAAAAATTCACGAGACGAATGACGAATGCCATTAAACATTGCAAACACCATTTAAAAAAGAAAAAAAAAAAAAAAAAAAAAAAAAATTGGCGCAACAAAGGGTGGAGAACCATTGAAGTTAGTGTCTCCATCTATCGTTAAGAAATTAAATACATTTGTGGGATAATTTGCCGAATTGTCAATCTAAGTTAGTAATTTATTTTGATTTTTCTGGATGAAACAATTTGTTTGTATAACAGGTTTTGACATTCTTAATCCCTCCCCTTTTTATTTATTTAGTTTATTTTCCTGTTTAATAGTTTCTTTGCCAGTTTTAATTAATGGAAAACCTAGGCATAGCTTCGGGATGTGGGTTAACCCCATTTAGTTTTCCTTAATTGTTGCAAATACGAGAACTGATAAGATTATTCGTTTTATTGTTTAGAATAGAAATTCGTATAAACAAGTATACAATTTTAAGTCGAATAATATTTGCTTAATTACGTTTATATATAAGACTTTTATGGAGTACTGACGCGTCGTCGCTTCGCACTTCACTTATCTTTTATATAAACTCTTCGTCAAACGTTATCCGTTCGTATTTGTTACGTAATAAATATTTACTTTTAAAGAGAATTTAATTTAATTTGCGTTTAATTTAAAATGTTTATTATTTAGAGAGAGCGACGAGCGACGCGACGACGCGCAATCGTCGCGTCACGTCGATGCGACGGACGTGTTTATAAACTCGTGTTAATAAAACGGTTTATTTATTCGGTTTTAAAATTCTCTAATTAGTGTTTAAAGGTTAAATTATCCAGCATTTTAAATTTAATCATTAAATAAAGCCGAAATTCTGCTTAGATTTCAAATTGTAAACTCGCGACCCCCGCGACAGGCAATCCACCGAGAATACTTAATTGGCAATCACGTGACCAATATTTTAAAGAGGGCTTTTTAACGTACGAAAAGTCGGTCCTTTCGACAATAAAGTATGGTATACGAGAAGAATGCCCATTACGAAAAAAAAAGAAGGTTAAGCGGCGAAGGGGATACAAAGTTGTGCTCCGAGTTAAGTTTGATCATTAAGAGAGACAAGCAGTTGATTCACATTCTCACCTTTTGTTAATCGTACGTCTACATCTCACCAGGAAACTCGGAAGAAATGCTATTAAAATGTTAAAAAGAGGACATATTTCATTGCGGGGACACCGGGTAGCATTGTATGCGCTCAACATAAAAGATACCAGCCGAGTTTCGCTGTCTTACTTCTCACAATTGGACTGCAAAAAGGCAGTTTTAAATATTAGACAAACGTGACTAGACGATGAGTTAACGTGATGCCAAATGTTTTATCCTTCCAGCTATGTCGGAAATTCGACTAAAAGGAAATATATGATACTTCGCGTAATTATTACTTTATATAATTTAACATCAAATGAGCTGCGTGAATGGTATAAAAATACAGATTTTAATCTTTCAAATTTTTCGCGAAGCCCGGAGGACCCAACTTTTAGGGAGTTTTAACAGTGACTTAACTCTTGTAACAGTTGCTTCGTGTATTTCTTTTTTTTTTTTTTTTTAAATCTATTATTTAAAAATGGGCCCGAAGAGATGGCCAGCCAACAAGGCCCTAGATCCTACTGTGTTGTAAAGAAATCAAAACTGGAATTTCTGAAAACTTGAATTTATTCTTCCGAACAGGTTTAAAAATTGTACACATTCTTTTCTTGGACCCTCTGTAAAATATATAAAAAACCATTAAACATCTACATTTTCGACGAAAATTAAGGAATGTGATTCCAATTTTTGGTTGATTGAAAAGATAGAATGGAAGATAAAAACCATATTCCCGTGTTAAAAGGTGAAAAATTTGTTCGAAAGAGATTATCGTCCATTTGACAATTTAACATTTTGACTTTCAACTCGATCTTTCAACATTTTATTGAGGGCCGAATAAATTAAAGTGTGTTTTGCAACGATACGCAACAGACTGGATATAGAAACATTTTCATAAATGTTTAAAATTTGCAAACAGTACCGAGGCTTTTGTGTGTGTGTGTGTGTTTTTAACACGAACAGTGCAGTTGGGTAAAAATGGTGCACACGAGGGGGTTTCTTTAGTTATCTTCCGTAACATCGCGTTTATAATTCTCCAAAATAAATACATAAATAAAAAATTCCATAAACGACGATGAGGAAGCCCTTTTTTGTAAACCGTTCTATATACACCTAGTGTATAAATAGTCATATTTATATATATTTATATATATATATACAACAAAAAGAGACACAAGGCAGCTGGTGATGATCGCTTTGGTGACATTTAACTGGACGCCTCGGCCGGGGGCACTACGCTATCATCGGTCACAGAAACGGGTGACTCCGCTCCTTCTTCTAACATACTACTGCATTCGCTACTTTCTAGATCTTTCAGGTCACCAGAAGACGAACTTTGACCCGGCGATGACTCCGACATCTCTTCTAACGAATTGTCTTCCACGCATGTTGTCAGTACTTGATGAGCTTTTTGGAGATGGTGATCGAGGCTCTTGGCGTGTTCGAATACATCCCCGCAGACGGTACACACGTGATCGTAATGTTTTTGATGAGCATTCACCATATGTCGTCTCAATTGTCGTGTGGAAGAAAATGTTTCACTGCACATTTCGCATGGATGAGTAGTCGAAGTTATGTGAATCCTCATGTGTTCTTTCACGTGACATTTTCTGGAGAAGGTTTTTCCGCAGTGAGGACACATGAACGGTTTAAGACCCGTGTGCGATTTTAAGTGAGCTTTTCTGTTTTCCTTTCTGGCAAATCGTTTCTTACAGATTGGACATTCGTATGGTTTTTCTCCGCTGTGGGATCGCATGTGGATGTTGAGATTCCTCGAAAGAGCAAATTCTTTATTACATTGTGGGCAAATGAATTTAGTTCCCTGCGTATGAATTCTCATATGACCTTGAAGATTGCTCATACAAGGGAATACTTTTTCACATTCCGTACACGGGAAATACTTCTTTCCTTCGTGAAGATCGGTATCGCTGTGACACCCGAAGTGATGTTGCTGCATATCGGCCGACGTGTAGAACACTTCCGGACACAAAGAGCACTTCAAAGTTCCTCCTTTTTGTTCGTGAATTTTTCGATGATTGTTTAGATTGACAAAATTCGCAAAGACTTTGTTACATTCGGGACACTGCAATTGATTACAGTGACTATGCGCTATCCCGTGATGTTCTAATTCTGCACGAAAAAAGAATCTTTGATGACATTGGCTGCAATCGTAAGGTCGTGAGTTGAGTCCGTGATCTAACATGTGTGATTGGATGAGATGAGGTGTGGTAAAGACCGAACTGCAAATGTAACACGCATAACTGGAGCATCCTTCGAACGTGTGTTCGATCAAATGACACTGCAGTTTGGCTGGAGAATCGAAAACTTTGTGGCACAGATTGCATTCGTGATTGGTTCCTTCTTGAAGAACGTGAGTAGCAACGTGTAACTGAATCTCTCCTTCCGTTTCAAAAGACATTTGACATTTAATACACTGATATGTTTTCTTGTGAGTAAGTTTATGTTTCTCTAGTTCCGAAATACTTTCAAATTTGACTTGACATTCTGAGCAACGAAGATCTTCAGTTTTGCTGTGAAAACAATCTTTGCACATGTAAGTATGCATACTCTCGTGTTTTCCTGTGATTATAAGATTGCTGGCTTCGAATTGTCTAGTACACACACAACAAGAATACAGTGTCTCGCAGTTCTTCAAATGAAACCTGGCGTGGATTTGCACTTCAACATCCGACATTAATGTCTGTCGACAAACGACGCATGGAGTGGGTAAACCGCTGTTATGTTTTTGAACGTGAGCAAAAAATTGTTCTTCCGATTTTAAAACCACTCTACACACCACACACGTGCTTCCTGTTACAACTTTACAATGAGTCAATTTATGTTCGGCCAAGGTGGTAGCCGAAGGACAGATCTCATCACAGATATTACATTTATGTTTACTGGGAGTTACGGTGTGAGATTTCATGTGATTTTCCAGCTCCGTCCTCGATTTGCACGACTCGTTACAATAAGCACAAAACAAACTGACTGCACTCTGTCCCGTCTTCTGAGTGCGTACGTTGTGAACTTGTCTACGATGCGTGCTCAGGGACGAATCTGACGGAAACGTGTTATCGCACAGTTCACAACGAATCGTTTTCCTGTGATCGGAAGTCGGAGACGTAGTGTCGTGTCTCGTTCTAGTTTTCAAGCTCAGATTTTGTACACTATCGTCAATATCTTGCGGATCCGTCGAAGCCATGGTTTCGCCGGAATGACGAGTTTGCAAATGTCGATCTAACAAAAATTCAACATGGAAAGCCTCATCACAGAGTGTACACACAAATTGCTTTTTATGACTCTGAAGATGATACTGTAGTTGCAATTCTGTAGGAAAAGACAATTCGCATAAGAGACACCTGAAAGGTTGGTGTTTTGATAAATGAGCAACTTTAACGTGTAGTTGGAATTCCATTTCGGTTCTGAATACGGAATTACATGTGGTACACTGAAACAATCGGCACTCGTTACTATGTTTAACAGCGAAATGAACTTGAATAGTAACTTTAGAATCGAACATTTCTTTGCAAAGAGCGCATCTGTACAGATGATGAGCGTGAATATCCATGAGATGTTTTTGCAATTCGTCCGGTTTAGTAAATAATTTTAAACAACACTGGCAACCATATTCTGTACTGGTGGAGAGAAAATGGGTAATCACGTGATTATCGAGCTGTTCTTCGCTGCCAAACTCTCCGTCACATTCGGTACAAGAGAACTTGATCACGTCTAAGTGAGTCTTCAAATGGTTTCTAAAAGACTCGAAATCGGGAAATGCTGCATTGCACTGGCTGCAGAGTAAAGTATTGGGATTGCTGAATTGAGAAGCACCGTTATAAAGAACGTGTTCTGTCTTAGCTTTCTTCCTGCCATTAGTTATGGGATGTTCGACAGGTTCCGTCTTCAAAGGCACACTTCCAGTTTCGTGGATAGTGCGAACGTGATCGGTGAGCATTGCAACACTCGAAAATACCATATTGCATTGGAAACAATAAACGTTTTCTCTGCATTTGGACAACACATCCGTGAAACTATGCACCGTTAGCGTATGCTGTTGCAAACTTTGAACAGAAGAAAATTTCATGGTACAATACTCGCAGTCGAAATTGCCAGCCTGGTCGATTCGTGATGGAGGACAGTGAGCTATACTAGGATCTGTTAACTGTTCGTTAATGTGATTCGATTGCACGTGCAGTTGGAGTTCTTCGAAATTATTAAATTCACCTTTATTGCATAAGCTACACGTAAAGTTTATATTGCTGAGTCCATTAACTTGCTCCGGTTCTTCCTTATGCAGCTGGAAAAGGAAAGAAAAGTTTAATTAGATATCTCTGCGTTACGATTACCAGAATTAAATTTATTTCGTAAAAAAGAGATATTAATTTCAGTCGTTCTAATGATTCGAATTACTTTATCGTGTTTTTCTTTATTTATCTCTCGAGCTACCATTAAGTTTTTGTCGAGTGTAATGAGTTATAAGTATAGGTTTCCGATTCAATTAGACAGGACGTAACATTGATGACATTGCACTTGCCAATTATAGAAAACCTACCTTTCTGTGTTGACTCAGTGCTTCTAACGATAAAAATGTTTCCTGGCAAATAGAACATCTACCCTGACTCTCGACAGGATGGACTTGTTCCAAGTGATGTTTAAGAGTGTTTGGTGTAGGACAAAATTGAGGACAAAAGGCACACTGGCAAGATTTATCTGCTGGAGAAGAACTGTCTTCTCTGTGAGTGTTGATATGATGCTGAAAATAAAAAAAAGAAGAGTCAAAGTGTTATTTATCATAAGTTAAAGATAAATTATCACCCGATACTCCACCGGGCGTTATTTTAACGTTTTTAGCAAGCGGTGGCAAGTCACAGGTGTCTTATCGTGACTATATTCTTCCGGAGAAAGCGATAAATTTACATCTTATAGTCACGAAACAGAATCATGGTTATTACAATGGAGGGCTTTTGAATTCGGAGAGCAGTTTGGCATTAAAAAAAGATTCGTCGTCACTCGGGATTTCTTGACTATAGTTGATTCGTTACGCTTCGTACCTCTCTCTTGTAATGTGTTTGAGTCGAGCCAAAAGGCTCTACGCCTTCGCCACTAGCTAAACCTGTCATTACTAATAAATTGCCCGAGCTACTTTGGTCGGTCTGTATTGATTTTCACATAATTATTGGGTAACGTGAGAACTACCGTACTGGCCACGGACCGTTAGTGAAGGGTGGAGTGTGTTTAGGGTCAGTGATCTTGTTACCAATTCAGGATTTGATATTGTTTGAGATCTCATCCGGATGATTTTCCGCTACAATGTTTAACCACCATTGCTTTAAATTACCAAGAAAATTGAAGTCGAAACAACACTTAAAGTCTTGACTTCGTTTATAAAAATCTACAAGTGTCCTTTATGCAATTTACTAAACTGTGTAATTCCCTAACTTCTGAATGCTCCACGTTATCATTAGTATTATTTAAATGAGGGATGAAGTCGTTATACTCATTAAACTTATAAATTAGTTGGTAACTTGTAGAAGAAATGCAACTTATTAGTTACACAAAGAAGCTCTTGATTAACCGTAATAAATTTCATCATAATTAAAAATTCAAATTGAATTTTTAGATTTTCCAATCCTTCCTTTCTTCGTTTTAAGTATCTTAATTAAAGAAAGCTTTTATCATCCCCGCACGCTAATTAGAAAACCTCATCTATCCCAATTCTGAATGGAATAAATCGTCAGCTTTTAAGGTAATCATTTCTTTCTTTTTCCCAACGAAATTGTTAAATTATACTAAAATGACGAATTATTTCTGCCATTTCTTTTATCGATAAAAACCCCTTTCTTCTTTTAATAATCGAACAAGTTGCAAGTTTTGATCGTCTAAAGTCGGCTCTCGGACACACAATAAATTTGCGCAGCTAATGAAACAATTACCGTGGCAAATAGCTATTCAAATTGCATCCGATCGTGATAGTTGCAGCTACTGTTGAATGGCAGTTAAGAGGTTGCGACTTGCGAGAAATTGCCGTAAACAACGTTTAAAGCATCAACCTCGTTCCGTGTGGGAGGATATTCAGTTCCAACGTGGATAAAGGCAGTTGTGGGCGTAAAGTACGTTGAACTGGACAATTTCGTAGCGTGAGGGCTAACGAATTTTACTTATAAAACCGATACTGGTACCGTCTTCTACCCCTATAACATTTTTCAGTTGCCGGGTGGTCTCTTTCTAATTGATATTAGTTTGGCTCGGTCGCACTAAAATTTGCACCATTAGCTCTTCGCAACAGTTTTGTGTTGTCAAACACGCAAACACCTGTCACACTTCTCTCATTAATTTTCTTTTTCTTACCCGTAGCGGAATAGATTAAAAACGCTTCTTCACTCTGGTACCATCTATCGAGCTGCATACTTGGTTTAACATTATCTAGACACGAAGGACCGGCTCCGGGCTAGGGCGGAGGGAATGCCTATTTAGTGGGTGTAGCTATTGCGTGTTTCATATCTGTCTGCCATCAATGCTTTACCCTACCATTTTCTACCATAAAATGATGCTGCTCTACGGTTTTAAAGAAATTCGAGGCCACTCAACTCGCTCTTCCACACCGCTTATTTCGATCCTCATCCAGCAATAAATCCAAGAGGAGAAAAAAAAATTATATATGTGGAAGTATTTGTATTAATATCGGCTTCTGATTGCTGTATATACATTATTTATACGAATTATCTGCATAATTACTTCAAATAACATGTTTTTCTCTTTCTGGTTAACGACTACACGGTTAAATTTCGTTAAACGATGATCAATCTCTCAGACAATATTTTAAAACGAAAAATAAATGGCTAACGATCGTCAAAGGCCTTTCTTTCGTTTTATATAAGCTCATTTTTAATAAATAAAATGCAATATATATCGATTAAAATGCTAGAATTCTCTACGCGCGTGTTTTAAAATGCAAATGAAGAGTGGAGAATAAATAAAGTGTCAAAATGGCTTTTTGTCAACGTGACTTATAGGCCTACTGTTTGTTAAATCAGTGACAGAAGCAGTTAACATCTCCCATGCTTAAGATGATATTCAATGCGTGCATTTATGGTTAACGATCGATGGCGATTCATGGTGGCATTTTTATGGTGTTAGATTTGAATTGTATGTATTGCGTTATGTAGGAGTGGTATTTTACCTAAAATCTGATATTTAAAAGAAGAGTCGATGCTTACCTGTAAATCCCTGGAGCTAGTGAAAGAAGCAGAACATTGGAGACAACGGAAGGGACTGTGTCCGGCCTGGCTTTCCTTTTTGTGGTTTTGCATGTGGGAAGTGAGAGCAGCTGCTGTGTTGTAGCCTCTGTTGCAAACGGTGCATTGGAAAGGCTTTGCATTGTCGTGAGTCTTCAAGTGAATCTTCAGATGGTCGCTACGAGAAAATGCCGATTCGCAATGAGGACATCGGTATTTTCTGTCACCCGTATGTAGTTTGATATGCCGATCTCTGCTCCTCTTATGTTTAAATAATCTCTGGCAATAGTCGCATTTAAACGGCATCTGGTCACTGTGAATCTGAAAGGAAAGGCATATTTTTCTTAAATAAATATACAGGGGGTGGACATTAAATCGATAGCGCCAACTGCTTGCTTAACTGAAAGTTATATGTGTAATTTCGAAGCGTATCTCCACTACTAATTGATTCAACGTGTAAAAAGCTAAATATCTGATTTTCCAGTCCTTCTCCGTCTTGTCACTTTAGAGAGCGTCGTTAGAAGAAGCGCTACTTTTGTATGACGTCCTTTACTAATTGACTAGCTCCCAAGGGGAGTGAGGCTAATTCTGTAAAAGGCTTACACCTGTAGCATAAGTGGAAACGTGCACCCTCACACACGCTGCAATATTTTGTCACAGTGATTTTAATTGTGATTTACACCACTTTCTGTCCCACGATAATTAAATTTCGTTCTCCAACATATCCTCTAGGGCCAACATTAGTGTACTTCCGAAAAGCAATCGATAAAACAAACTATCCAAAGTTTTAGTTCCATTTGTGAACAACACCAGTCCGTCTTGCTCCAGACTACTTAATGCGTTGTTCGTTCGGGGAATAATTTCATTCGAACGAGAATCTCCAGAATACATATAAACAGGCCCGCGTCATCAGAACTTATAATTACAAATATAATTAAGACAATCAATTTTTGAAGATTAAGTACGATTAAAGCGAATTTCCTCTTTTCTAACCGTCTCTGTTTTTAACTAATTCGTAAAACACGCGTTACGCTCGAATTACACGCACGAATCCTAGAAAAATTAAAATTTCCTCCGTAATCTGTTTAATTAGATATACACGTTTTGGCAACAGGTTAAAGTATTCAGAAAGCAACCCAAAGCCGGGTGAACGGACAAAGACCAGAATAAGCTATACAACCCTATAATAAGTGGAAAGCCAAACGTCATAAGTTGACAGAACGTGTCCTTACTCCACCCACTATGCACGGTAGGTTCCCGCATTCTGATTCATAAAGTATTTTTTAACAGACCATTGGCAGACCTTTCAGTAGATCTAATGGATCTTCTAGGTTACGACCCTCGATACTCGCTACCATCGAGTGGATACGGATAACCCCCAGTGATAAAATACCTACCTGTTCATGTCTTTTCAGGTAGCTGAGACGAGGAAAGGCCTTGTCACAAAACTGGCAGGCGTAGGGCGTGTTCTCTGTCACCCCAATGGTGTAGGTGAGGTCGGTATCTGGATCAGAGGGTGTGGCGCAGCTGGTAGGAGACAAGGATAAGGACTGGTCATCAGGGGTGTCCGAAGACCTCCACGATGTGGGTGTACCAACCCCGCCGTTCAGTCCTGAAAGCAACAACAAACGTTTTATACTATTTCGTCTTTTAAAGCTAACTCATCTGCCTCACTGATTGGACACGAGCATTTCTATTTTCTATGGTCCAAGATGCTTATCTATGTATAATATATCAACTACCTTTCTTTCCCATCTGCCCGTTGGCTGGCCACTCCGGAACAATAGATGCATCCGCAGATAATACGGGCCATCATTAATAAAAGTGATACCAATATTTAAAGAACGGTCTGTGCCAGACGTGACGGCACAGCTCTTGTTGATAATGCCTTCTACTATAAAAGCAAGGGTAGGAAATTATCTTCCTCCCATGTGTCGAAGCTCTGACACGAAGAATTATCCTATTCCTCCGGGGCTTAGGTAAGGTTAATTACTCAAGACAATAGACTTTTATATAAATCGACTCTTCGATATTTTCTCCTTTAAAGTGTTAACAGCTAAGCTAAATTCCACCTATGATCATGATTAGATTACACACGCCTATCTACGACATACCGCGACACACATTGCCAGAAAAATTCTCCTGTAGGAAGTGTTTTTTATGTGTTTACTAACAAATATTTCCTTTTTTATAAGCATTCTACGCTTAGATATACTCCGAATTTCTTCTATTTTAAATACCAATAATGGCACACGTAACGGTTTTTATAGTTCCCATTCGGAGTATGTGTATGTGTACTCGAGTAGCCTACATAAATTTCAAATCAGGCCTCTTTAAATCGATTCTAGAAAATTATTTTCCCGGTTATTAATACATTTCTAAGAATAATTAATTAATTAAATAGTCGCGAGGGGTTAAATAAATTGTTTATTCTCTCCAATAAGCTGTCGAATGAGTCAATCGTATGCAAAAATGCCCAATTTTTAAGGGCAAATCTAATTCGTTGATTAGTAATGGGATGAAATGTATAGATTAATCTGATTTTTCTAATTGTTAATCAAAAATTATTCGCATTGACGTATCATATCTGGGACGGATACGCCCAATATTTGACAAGTAAATTTCCGTATTGTTATATTGCAAAACATCCTAAAATTTAGAATGTATTGGGGATCGTGAACGACATTCTAATCTAGGGAAAAAAAAAATAATAATAATCTCGTATAATTAGGCCTATAATTCTCTAAGAAAACGGATAAAATTAGTGTTGTTCTTTTAACCAATTGCTCGAATCGACGGAGGTCTTAATGGATCGTAGATAACCGGAGGAAATTATGTAGAAAATTAGAAAGAATCCGTCCCGTACCAATGAAAAGGTCGGAGATAATAAAGACTGTTATCGTAACTGTAACTGTTGGAGGAGACAAAAGAAAGACAATCCGAGAAGCCAATGAAAAAATCGCAGATAATGAATTATTGGCGTGTATCGATTCTATAGACATAAGCTTAGGGGTAGAGTCGTTTAGATTAAATCTATAATTACAAGGTTGCAGATAAATGATTATAAGAAAGAGTTACGAAGTTTACTTTTATTAGATTTATAAAACAATTATTGATTTTTAAAAGGAGAAAAGTAAAAAACCTCCGAAAGGCGGCAAATTTCAAATTTAAACGAATAACTGTATAGAAGGTTAGCGATTTTGCGCCTGTTACGGGGGAAAAAACGTAACGAAATTACTTTGGTTAAAATCGAATTATTTGTCACGTTTAGAAGCCAACGAAATAAATTACCTTTCGACTGGGGATCCAAATTAGGAGGGCCTGTATTATTCCTATTTAGCATTTATCTCGGTTACGATTAATACGTTATCTATCAATAGTAAAAGGCGCGATACGACGGCGTATGCGACGTTTACCTGACACCTGTAACCCGAACGGCTACCGTAGGTAAAAGATATCAACTCACTAGCTATCACATCCATTAACTTCATGCTGCCGGTCGGAGCGGTAGAACTGGACTTGATCCTCAGTTCCGCTGGACTGACAGTAGCCAGTCGTCCTAGCTTGTCATCAACACACCGAGGTCAGCCAGCCGTGCTGGCAGGCTGCTAGGTAATTGGCTACCCACGGCCACAGGGACGTCCGAACTCTGTTGGTGGGAGGCTAGAGACGCCGTGTGGGGTGCATTCTACCCCCTCCAGACACGTGGGGGACAAAAGAAAGCAGGACCCACTTGGCTTCCACGTCACCGGGGAGAATAGTTGATGTATAAGTTTTGGGGGCAGTGGAAACGGGGTTGGGGGAGTGAATGCGGGTCTTCATTTCGCCGCCCCCTCTTCTCCCCGGGCCATCTGCTATCACTTTGTGCAGGGTTCTGACCCCGGGTCCGAAATAATGGCCTAAATAGAGCTATCGGTAAGGAAGTGTCAGGTATCGAGCTCTCACCTGCCACCCTCCTCCTAAGACCGTTATGGTGCAGTAGACTGCACATAGTTTACGGCCAGGTTAGGCCGGAAATGTGTCTGAGACTGCAATTGATTTTTTCTATTCTTTCTCTCTTTCTTTTTCGCTCCGACCGAAAAGTTCCGCCGTCGGTTTGCTTGGATTAAAGAGAAAAAGTCACGTCTATCATCAGAACGTCATTAGCGGTTTTCCTCCAAATGCGGCGTGTGCGTGCCGTCTTCCGGACGTTTGCCTGACCCCGCGAGATGTCCCTCGACCCTTTTCACACGTACCAACAGGAGGACCAACCGCCAGATGTTGCTCTAATCGCGTGTATCTGCTGGAATGTTTTATCGTTCACCGACAGCTCCCAAATGTCGAGGTGCATTCGACCTGGATCTACTTTACTCATCTACGCTCTCCCCCCCCTTTTTCAAATTTATAATGGCATCTGTTTGAGAAACGAACGTTGAATATTGAACAGAAGAGAATTTACCAAACTACAATTGGCGGTTGCTTAAGGAGGTGGTGTCTTCTGACAGTTAGGGGGCCCCACCTAGACTCTTTTATAGGCCATCTCCGACAGCCTTCTCTGGCTGATAAACTATTCCCGACAGCGATTTTATAACGTTGCAAAAATCGTCCCGGTTAATTCGAATTTACTAACTAACGAATAATTCATTTAAATTGCTTTTAAAAACGATACAATTCTAACAAATTAAGCATTACGCCACCATTATTACGATTAAAAATGCAATAAAAGAAACGTTTCTGAAATGCTTCTGTACAGCGAAGGGGGAAGGGAAAAAAAACACATTTTAATCGAAATTATTTTGCTTAAATTGGAAGTGATGGAAGCGGCAAAATTCAGTTGTTAGTCATGCAGTAATGTGTGTCAATGTTAACTTGTTCTCAGCGCTTCGCTCTGCCCATTAAAAGGTTTCGCTCTTCGAGTTACCAATTACAAGTGTTTCTGTTCGCTTGCCCAAGAAGAGTCGAACCAGATTTTTCACCCTATAATCTTATTGACCGCTGTCTCGTCCGAACGTTTAGATAAAGAACAATGGAAAAACAAAAACGTTAAATCAATTACAAGAAAAGTGGCAAGAGCCATTAAAGGTTACATTTTTAAAGCGAAACAACTATTGATAGACTTGTTAGGGGGTTACACGTCTCTTCTCATAAATTAGCTGGAATCTAGCTATTTTTGATTAGCGGGACAGCATTCAAAAAGACTCGTACCCCCGTAGAAAAGAAGTATTTAACCTCTCTCTCTCTCTCTCTTCTAGGAGAGTGACGAGATAAGAAACTTTTCAATTAGATTCACCCCCCGTTCGCTGCCAATATAAGAATGACATTCGATTTATTATAATTAATTAACTGCTAAGGCAGTGTTTGAAATCAATCCGAATCCGAGACAGTAGAGACCAGTTTGCATATTGATAGGGGTAGCCGGTTATAGAAGTGTAAACAATAATGATTGGTCGAAGTTCAAATGGTAATTTGCTGCTGTGCAAACACATCTGGGCCGTCGATCCCACACCCAAAAAGTTGTCCGGAGGGTAGCTGATGGATCGCGTATTATTATTATTTTTCTTCCGTCGCAACTCGCGCTATAATAAAAACTGACAAATTAGTTTGACCCAAATCCCTATCGCCTCTTCCCAATTCCATTTGTATTTCGAGTCGATAGGCGGAAGAACAATGGCCAGCAGGTGCGGCCAGTCGGACCACGGGGAGGGGGGGGGGAAAGAAGACCAGCGGAATACAACGTGACTATTCCCCCCAACATCGATCAATCGCGTGTTCACGATTGTGTAGGCTCGACCATTTATCTCGTCCTTAACCCCGAAATCGTCTTCATCCGGTCAAACAATCGCATCGCTTAATTAAAATGCTTCATCAAACGTCTAACTATTATAGATTACATCCAACCGCAGCGGGAAAAAATCGAAAATTCCGCCATTATACCCTCGAAACTAATGGAGGAATTCCACATTTCCTCTGTATAATCGGGCTCCGTTTTAGCAACAGAAAATAAATGGTACGTATTTACGCTTATTTTATATTTAGAAAAAAAAATAAGAAAAAGTATATCAATCGAGACAGAATCTTTTTCTTTTTCGAACGACTGAAAAGCAGGACATTCGTTGCTTAGTGTGAGAATCTAAAAAGAGGAGAAGGGGGGAAGAAGAAAATGTCGTGTGAACGTCCTGACAGGAAAACCACACGCGCTGTTTAAGATTTATAATCGTGTTAAATGTTTAACGAGAACGAGACGATCCGATCTACAAAATCGTTCTCGTTAAATTACATTGTTTAAACAATTTCTACCCACGCCGAACCACACAGTCTGACACGTTCTTTACGTGTTTCCGTCAGTCGATAATCAGAATCCACTTCGAAAATCTGCTACGAGTTTTATCAATCTCGATTCTGATAGCAATTTTTTTTAAATTAAACACTAGAAATTATTACAGGAACACGCAGAATGTGCCTTATTACGAATTCTACTTGCGCGTGTATCTAGTGTCGCTAACAATGTAAAAGGTTTTTTTTCCCTCTGTAAAACTCAATGTAGGACATTTTTAACGACTAATAAATTATATTATAATCGAATACAATGAATAGTAAAAAATTTTATCCGAGATATTCGGTATTTAACACGATATTCGGATCGTTTAACCGAAAAAAACACGAGAGGAAAAAAGGCGTGTGACTTTTTCAGAATAAATTGAGATTTCCTAATGAAATTAAAGGAAAGGTAATTATATTAGAGTCGGTAGGGAGCGTAAGTGACAAATAATGGCATTCAATCATTCGGGGCAGGGACCTAATTGGAGTAGAGCGTGTTGGCTAGAACGAAACGACATCGTCATTGGCATCCCATTACCCGAGTGTGGCCAATTAAACTCTTTTTTTTTTTTCTTAAATATTTATTTTTGCATATTAGGCGGCCACACCTAGATGGAAACATGTGCAGAGAGGTCCCTACTAATCGTTACATCTCGGGCCTTACGGACTTATCGGCGCACAGGTGGCGAACCGTGACGTATCGAACGACCTCCCGCGTGACGGTTAAATACGCGATGACTTCCGATCACCTATAATTAGGACTAATGACGACTCGGTATAGGATCCCACCGATTCGATCTCGAGTAATTCGATCGATTTAATAAGTGGGGTGAGGTGCGGGCCAACGTACCGGCCTACGGGCCTTTGGCGAGTCAGACCCTCGTACCATTTGCCACTGTCGAGGTGAGTGACCCGCTCGGTTCGGCACGGCTGGACAGCTTGGTACCATGGGCTAAGAGCAATTAGTCTGTACCGTGATCAAATAGCGGAAAATTTTGTCACACACCCGAAGAACTTTTTCGTCTGATGCCCGATTTGGATCAAAAAACGTCTTCTTCCCACTGTGACTGTCATGCCGAGTGATTGAAATGCTTACTATTAATTGAAGTGTGGCGTGCGGTTCTCACGGCTTCGTCTCGCCTCGTAAAATTATATTCCCCCCTCCCCCAGTTTGGGACGACCGACGCCTCGGGTACCACCCCGGGCTAGTAAAATCGGACGTGTCGGATCCCCCCTTTTCGACTTCTACACCCATCGATGACGATCGGGAGTGCTAATTCTCCATCCGAACTCCTATCAAAAGTCGGACGGAGGAGAAGGAAAAAAAACAGAAGGATGGGATTTGCACGAAAGGAAGGGAAAAGAAACTAGAGCGAAAAGAAAAAAAAGCAAATAATAAATTGAAACCCGGCGAGAAGGAAGTGTCCAGTTATAAAGTTAAGTGTGAAAAATAGGCTACTGCAGAGTATCAAACTCGTAATCTTCGTATCACGCCGAAACTAATGATTATCTTGAATTTTCGGATAGCCGCTCGGGTTTTTATTATTATTTCTAGTGAAGAGGATAAATGTCTTTTATTCCAAATATTTTATTTTTCGCCTACTCCAATATTAACTTTATCGCAACGAATCCTTTCGAGAGCACGATCGTGTTCTCCGGGAGTATACATCATCGCCATTTTTTTTTTAAATTATAATTATAATTATTGCTTTTATCGTCGATTCTTCTTCGTTTCCGGTTACTTTTCTCATTACTCGAAGAGGCGTGGACGATAGAACGACGATTTACGTACGAACGGTGGGTGCCACCGCCAAACAAACGGGCTTAAGTGGCCATTCACATTGTAAAATTGTACGCGGCTCAAATTTAAATTCCTCGAAGAATCGTCTACGCAATCTTTACACCTTGTTCGATAGAAGATTATTCGGCTTAATTAGTCTGAGAAGAAGATGATTAGAGGTTAGGGTCGTCCAGCAACTCAGATAACGTAGCCGATTGAGGAAACGTAGAGCAGCTGATTAGTCGGCTTTCACCATTGCAGGCATCATCAACGGCAGCACACTTTACTTTTAGGTGCGCGCAGGTGTACATTTTGACCCCGACGTCTCGGTAGTCTGAACCATCTTAGTCTAATTATCGCTGTAAATAGCGTATGCCTTAGGCCCGCTTTGTTTTAGCTGAAAGACTCCGGGAGATGATGGGGTTGAGAAAGCCGGCTCAGTTTTTGCCCGCACATCATATATCTCTTTCAGCTGCGGCCTTCTAAAGACGTTATCACTGCCGAGCCCGGAGCTGGAGGGGTGGGGGGGACTGTCCCCTCGGGCAAACCGTGAAGACGAACTAGATAAGGCAAGCCACTAAAAGATGCAAAGGGTTTCGTGTTAAGACAAAAGGGGGCCTCTCTCTCTCTCTCTCTCTCTCTCTCCGCTCTCTTCGACACAATCGGTGTGGCAATTAACATGACACTCAACAAATACGAGTTTGAGCCAAATCGTCCGGCAACTCTCTCACGCTGATGACGTCATTTCGTCATGTCACTGAACTTGCACCGAATGAAGCCACGGGGAATTCAAAAATGTTACTTTCTACTATTATAAAACCCAAACCGGTAATTGTTCCCCTATTCCCTAAATTAATATCACGCTTTCCCAGTCGAGACGTCCCTATAACGCACCGTTTTATTCGTTTGAAATCAATGAAATCGCCATTCAATCATCACACCTTCCTCCAGGGAATGATTCAAAACTCTCCATTTAAAAGAAAATTTAAAAAAAAAAAAAAAAGTCCAGAATTATTCGGGAAATAAGATTTTAAAACACGCGATTGTCGATTTACTGTGACAATTATTGCAACCTCCCCTTACAAATATCATAAATTTCATTTTAAATTTAAAAAATAACAATGGTGGAGGAAGAAGAAGAAGAGATTAAAATTTATGAATATCACCCGGACGAAATTATAGAGAAAGTCTCGGGTGCGTATTAATTAAGAATTTTTATTGTCGACATATTGTTTTTCAATCTTGCCCTTTCTGAGAAGAGTTTTTTTCCTCCACCAATTCCGAGAAATTAAATCTAGTTTGAATCGAGCCACACAGAACAAAAACCCCTCTCCATTTTCCTTCGGAACAGTGTCAACACAACAAAGGAAAGAACACGTTAAAATACTCGGTTTCGATGGGAAAAATTCGTAGATTTACTTACATAAAGAGGAACCTCCGCTGGACCGAACCCGGATAAAACACCCATTAAAAGTTTTATAGCCTTATTTTAACTCGTGTCACCACTAATTGAATCCGGCGTGGACTTTTAAAAGGTCCACGAGTCTGGTGTTTTATTCGCGATTATATTAATTAAATATTCGTAGACTAGTGTAATAATTGAAATTAGACAATTCGACGGGATGAGAAAGCCACTTTAATGAATTTTCGGTAGGCCCGAAGGAAAAGATTGCTGAGGGAAGAGAGAGGAATTCGAGAGAAAGAGCGGAGAGAACTCTTTTCTAATCAATAGAGGGAGAGAGAGTGAAGAGCTTACGTATCTTCCATAAACCTGTCAGAGCCGCTTGTGTCCAAACTGCCTCCTGTCAAGCTGATTGTTGCCCCAAGTACCGTTTTTACCTTTCTTTCTACCAGTAATAGCAGAGTGGACTTCAAGGACACGGCAAGGACGACTTTCGAGACGGATCTACCGATGTCGTTCACACGGCCTCTGACGTCACGGCAATCATGATTTCGGTCCCCCAAATCTGACCGAGGTAAAAAGAATTGTTTCCTTAATAAATTTACGACAAAAGTTTTGCCAATGATTAATGGTTTTATTCCCGACGGAATTAATATCTTGGCAGAAATACTCGAATATCTTGCTCTGATCGATTCTTTCGTCAAATGTCCGGGGACTAATAAGTCCGGATTGGCTTTTATTCACTTACTTAGTCAAACGTGTTAATACTTTTCTTAATATCTACAATTAAATATAATGAGCTCTGTGAGGATTCGGGCCGTTTCACACTGTTTGGCCATCGGAGAGGTCAATGGCAATCTAACAATTATTATTATTGTTATTAGTGTGATTAATTCGGCCGGCGATAGAGAGGTCGGAGTTAAAGAAAAATCGATTTTTGCAAGGACAATGAGTTCAGCAAAGTGTGAACGTTGCGGTGTTCTCTTTTGGGGGTGTTGGGTCATCCGTTATTACCTCCGCCAACGGTGGAGATCGCATCGTTTACCAAGGTCACTCGTGTCACAGCTGGTGGCCATTTTTCCTTTGGTTATAATTACATCCTGCGCCCGAAAAACTGTTTACAGGAAACGGAGGGGTTTTTGTTTACTTTTATCTACTTCCGAAAACCGATTATAGATTCTTCTTTTTCTAACCGAAAAGTATCGTCGTCGCGGTGGTCTTTTCCTCAACAGACGACAGACTAGGTGATAACTTGCCATTGGCCTTTGTCACCCAATAGTTTAGAGGCGCCGTGGCGTGCAAACAAGTAGTTAGAGGTATCTTCGTGTGCACGTGCGTCTTACTACACCAACAAACAACTGGTGCAACGCCTCGCACAATTAACTTGTGATACCTGATGTCTAAACACACGCGATCTTTCGCACAAACAACGCTCTCTCACTTTTCGGTACAGTCATTTTTTTTTGTTGAAGGTGTGGTCGCGATATTCTCAAAAATTATCGTGTGCTTTTCGTATATTTGACAATAATGGGTTTAAACTCGGGAATTTATAGCGTATTATTCTTCATACAGCTAATACAGTAGAGCCGACGAAGCGAAAAATGCAAAACATTTTTATGCAAATTAGTCTTTCTTTCGTTTTTTTTTTTCCTCGCTCATCGATAGGACAGAAGATAGTCAATCTTCGAAAATTATAGATTAAGGTTTAAAATTAATAAAATTATATAGCTTCATTATGCAACATCCCAATTTTTGCCATAGAAATGGCGTGCAACGACGAAGAAATGGAAGTTTTACGAGTCGAATCTCGGCTCAAAAAATCAATTTTTGGTCTTCTAATCCCGGCCATTCACATCCGTAATAAGAAAATCTACCTGTAAACATTCGTCAGACACTTTAAAAACCTTCGCCAGTATTAAAAAAAACACGATTAACAAAGCGATTAGTCGAACAAACACATATTATGCAACGATATTTTCGAGTTAATAAAGCTTGCATAGCCTAATTTTTAAAACATACAGCCTAATAAAACATGACCTTGTTTTATTTTATCGCTATTAAAAATAGTTTAAACGTACTTATCTGATTATAGAAGAAATTATCTTAGAAAAATACACACCGTAAGTACAGTCCTAATTTTCGGAGAGGGAGAAAAAAAGGTGAAAATTACAAAACACGATTTACACAACATTCGTGATAAATGGTTCGTTCGTAAGTAACATTTGTTCGATATACCCTACGGGTTAAATAGCTTATTGTATATTAAAAAAAATAATATATATATATATATTAAAAAAGGAGAGGGAGGAAAAAACAGGATAAAGAATAATTTTAAGTCTTTTTAAAATATCTCGTTGCTTCTTCAACCCCAGTTTTCCTCCACGTTAGCACGCAAACAGTGATTATCTTCGGTCATTTGATACGGGCTTGTGTTAAAATACAAGAAGCTGAGAGGACGAGGGAGAGAGAGAGAGAGAGAGCCATCAAAGAATTTGACAACTACGTTTATGCCCTCTTTTTTTTACACCAATATCTGCTAGATTCTACACGTGGACGGTGCCAAATCACCTAAAAATTTATTAAATACTAGAAAAACAACGTTGTTTTTTTTATTTTTTATTTTTTATTCTTACGAAATTCCTGTCTACAGTTGTCAAAGGATGATTATATATCTATACAAGACTTAAATGGAGTTACAGGCTTGGTTTCCTTCGATCGGGTCGATGATCAAAGTGCTTACTCCATGTTTTTTTTCACTCTGTCGACCCCCCTCTCTTTCTATCATAGCACTAAAAGCTACCGGTCAACTGGAGATAGCGTGAAGTCCAACTGGGGATCGAACCCGATGTAGAGACGAATGTGTAACACGCCTCTACATCAACCAACCCTCTGTCCATTGTTAACTGTCTAAACGATTTCTTCGTCTCGTAAAAATTACGTAGAATCTACTTAAGAAAATGCCTTAATAACGTAGAATGAATTTGTTTACTTAAACTTTTCTTAGCTTTAAGAGGGGGAAAAAAAAGAAAATGGCCGTTTACAAACAGGAATTTATTTCCTTTTTTTCTTTGAAAGATTTTTGACATTTTACGTCATTCAATTTCCTTAACGACGAGAAGAATTTCTGAAGTTAAGACTCGATAATCGTCCTTTATATAAAGGAGGGGAGAGAAAAAAAATTCAAAAAGTATAAAATAATGATTCCATTTCTATAGAAACCTACTGTCATTCTTTGATAACCTATCAAGATCTATAGAGGAAAAAAAGGGGGGGGGGTTTGAAAACGACCAGATAGATCTGAAGAATAAAGTTAAATAATCATAAGAGAAATAGCGCAAAATACCTTTGTAAGTAGTGTTTTTTTTTCATTAAAATATCCCGACAGGATGCATTTTCCTATACAAACGATGATTTATAAAATTCGTGCCGAAATTCGGCGGAAAAACGTTTTATTTGTTCATTGTTGGCGATTGTAAAAATATATATAAAAAGAAAAGAAATGGCGCACAATTCATGCAAATCGTTATAACAATGGAAGATAAAGGAATGCCAAAGACAATTTTTTTTTTTTTTTAAAGAACAGAAGAATTTTGTTAAAGTTGTGCCGATTTGTTTAATGAAGTTATTTTCGATAACAGACAAAAGAAAAATGCCAATTTTAAACAGGAAACTTTCCTATTTTTCTTCCACTTATTCGCCCTTCGTACACGAGTAAAATTAACAGATAAATCGATATATTTATAGCGATATTTATTAATTATATAAAGAAGGGATTAAAATATATTTATAACTTAATTGTTTTTTTTTTATTTTATTTATTCGCCATTCTGGCTGACCACAGAATAAAAGTTTTAGGACGAAGAATGATGCTTCAGTGATGCTGGAGATGATGCTCCGAATGATGGAAGAAGAAGAATGTCGAGCTTTTAAACATTATCTGTCGGTGGTGCACTCGAAATTTAATCTTGGGGAGCATATAAGGTGGGAATTTTATTAAATTCCCACCTTATGTGACCGTTAATTCATAAGTAATAGAAAAAAATAATAATTTTAATTAAGAAAATATTTTTGGGGAATTTACTAGTGTTGTTTTCCTTTCGCTTTGGGTGTGCCGGGTCCCCTTGGCTCTCGTGGATGCGCCACTGTTACCTTAGAAGCGGTGGTGAGGTTTTCGCCTACGTCACAGGAAGGGTAAACTCTAGCGATTATCAATTAAACCCGACCATATCGTAAATATTTTAAGGGCCGAAACGGGAACCGATTCCGAAACAATTCCAATTGATTCCGCGGACTAAGCGAGCCCAACAGACAGTGTTTACCGTTGAAGCGGAACGGCCGGCTGCAGATTGCAGCCCAAGTCTGTCCCCGGAGATGGAAGGAAATATCATGTCGACACACGCCGGGTCACGCCGAGTTGATTACACTTAGTTTGCTCGGTTAGTACTGACCACGGGGGACGTCACACGACTCCCCGGCCTACCAGGAAACTCCAACATGATCCTTTTTTCTCGACCTCTGTCTACCTGATCTCGTGCAATTGGTTTGCCGACTGCGGTCGATGAAATGAAACTGATTGACCCCTGTTCCTCGGCGTGACGTTCCCATCAATTATATTTTTCTCTGTATTTTTTTTTTTCTTTTCTTCTTCTTCTTCTTCTTCCTCCGTTAAATCTAATCCGAATTAGAAGAGCGTAAATAGAACGTCACCTTTCCTATTCTGCGCGTGTTACCTCCCCTCGAAGACACTAAACAATGCTCCAATTAAAAGCGCTGTAGGTGGATTTTTGGAAACCGCGAGGTGGTAAGTGGGGAGCGAAAAGAAGACATCTGTAGCCAACCTAAAGTACCACGTGTCCTTCGGGTCAATAGCGGATAAAGACTTATTTAAACTACCTGTTTGAGTGTCTACAATGACTGGACAGTTTGAGGTCGGGGTGGAAGAACTGTTGTCTACGTTTCTAACTTTACAAAAGGAGACGACGAATGACCCGAGCTTGTTCTTTCTATTGCTTATTTTGTTGCGGGGGAGTCTTTTTATGGCTTGTTGTGCCCTTCCGAAACCTTACCTATTGTGTTAAAAGCAAAGGTGTCAGCTGTTAGATTGCTGTTAAGCGCATAAAGGCGTTCGATTCTATTGTTGTTGTTTAATATTGAAGGATACATATGTTTGTATAACACTCAACTATTTAATAATAACGGGTAAGAGAAATATTTCACTTCAAAGATTTTTGCACGTGGTTATACTACAAAGTTACAACAGAATAAATTGTTTAATATAAGAGTTTTGTTTATTAAATCGTGTCAAAAAAATGTCTTTTTATACGCTTAAACATTAAATAAAATCAAAAGAAAGGGGGGAGAATTCGGTTCTATGATTAAAAAGTCTATAGAATTTGGGTACAAGTCGAAATGAGTAAAACAACCACAGAATTTCGATAAAATCATAAAATATTCACCAGACCGTAGAGATTAAAATAATAAATTTTTGAAAATGAAGAGGCGACATTTTTCTGGATGAAATATTGAAGATGAAAATGATGATAGCTCGGTAACTGTCCACATCTCAATCAAAGAAACGACTTTTAAAACTGTACAAAGGCGTGTTTACTCGCGAGCTGTCTTTCCTCCCTCAGGTAATTCGAACTATTTGAAGCAGACAATCGACTGATCCTTAAGATAGAAAGAAAACGTTGAACTTATTGATAAAAAAAATAATAAAAGAAAAAGGTAAAATTAATTAAACATGCAGATTGTGTTCGGCGATAAGCGAAAGTTGTAACTTTTATAGGAATTTTGCGCGTGTAGTATTTAAGTAAAGTGTCCGTTATTCGGGTTGGAGACGATGCAGATGTCGAGAAACGACGGTTGCCATCAGCCGGCAATTAATATAAGTGTAGAAAAAAGTATTAAAAAATCCATGGAATGAATACTTCTACATGATGCGAATGCGTGACAACCGAAGAAAAGAATAAAAACATGATTAACGAATACGTCTTATTCGGAACAGATCAGCCCTGGGCATCATGAACGTAATAATTAACTAACGATTATTAATCAGTGAAAGGGGTGGGGTAAGCCACGATTTCTTAGTTTTTAGATAAACCATATTAAAATGATGTGGCTGGGTGAAGAGAGAAGAAGTGATTTTTAAAAATGCAACGAGCGGTGTTTGAACGAGTTGATACGATTCGATTATCGATCGATCCCGAGTTGTTCTGATCCGATATCTGTGGTGCACACTTCTTCGGCGGTAAGCTGTAATCGATGGAAAACATTTGCCGGTGATTGAGACGAGCTATCGATTTCTTATTACACATCGAGTCGGATTATGTAGCTTAGAGAGGAAGGATTGTTCCGCCATCTAGTAGTATCCGGTGAGAATATAATGGAGTTAATTGCTGAGGTAGTAGATTAGAGAGCGGGATTTTAATTGTTTCTGTCTCCGGAAGAGATTTCGGAAGGAAGGAGGAAAAAAATCTGGAAGCCGTTCTTGCTGTGAGCTCGGTCGAAGACAATAGAGGTTTTTAGAGCCAATTGTCTGCTCTTCGGCCGAATAATTAAAGTGGGATGGGAGTGTACAGGGAAAGGATGGAGGCGACAGACGGGCGTCAGCAACCCTTTTCATTTAATATTTTAAAGAAAAGGATGAAGACGAATGAGATAATTTCTGTTACTAACCTGATTCTGTAGTCTCCTCTATCTCCATGGTAACGCGTCCCGTCTGTGGTTCACCCTAGGGGATAAGGGACAATCACCGGGTCGTCTATGCCTGCAGCGGAAGGCAAACAGTACAGACTCAATTAGAGGCACATTCCGAGAAGCCTCCTTGCCAGACCCCCTGTGGTTTCATTCCCACAGCTGTCACCCACAGGGGTCTGCTGGTCTTTGTTCGGACGGCCACTGGGGAGGTGGTGTAAGGCCTGGTGGTATTCAGACCCAGCAGGAGATTGTGCCCAGTAGGGTGTCGGCTGCAGAGAGATGTAGCTGCGGGAGGTCAACTTTTTCAGCACGTTTTCTTTGATGGGGAGTTTAGTTTCCGTCACAGAATCACACCAATAGATGGAGGTCGAAAGTTCTTAATCACTTAGACTAACAAATAGATACCGGACAGTCCAACGTTGCATTCTTAATCTAACAAACTAATTAGTCATCCAAAGAATAACACGTGTATTTCTCATATAAATATTTGCTAAACTTAGATAAGCGGGGGGAAGAAACCTTTACACAAATTTTATTTTTAAATTAATTCCTTTTAACTTTAATACAGACTTTTAAAGGGAAAACACAACCAATTAACTGAAGCGAACATCTCCAGAGGACGACTTATTAACGCATTCTAAACTCGCTAAAATATTTTATCTTTCGTAAATAAACAATACCTAAAAATACTAGATAGATAAACCGTAATAAATCATCTAATTAGTGTACAGATAAACAAATTAAAATCGCCTTCCCCTCCCGTAAAATAATCGGAATCGAGTCTCAATTCCAAACACGACATTCTTTAAAAATCCCCAAACCGCTGCAGTGATACACAGACAGGTTTTATTAACCCGACGACTAAAAATGCACGCCACGTTCTCTAAAGTCGATTTTTGAATTTCAAGAGGAATTACGGACTCCATCAACTGACGTCATAATATTATTCCGTTGTAGGTACAGGTCAACACTACACTTGTCTCGCAAAGTATTAACAAAACATTCTCTCCCACTGGGTGACAAATGATGTCGATGTGTGCAAAGCCTGTTCATAAGCCAAGAGTCACATTTCCGAATTCGCTTAATTGAAATTCTTTCGAGACCACATATCTTCTGCTTTTGAGTTTTTTTAAAAAATAATAATTGATAAATAAATAAACAGGTAAAGATCTTCGGATTCGAAATACCTAATCCTTATCGAATAAATAAATAAATAAAAGCGCTGGACATTATTTATTTTATTTTAAAAGATAGAAGGAAAGCATTTAATAATGAGAAATCCGTGTTTTAAACAAATAAACAGAGCAGGGGACGAGGTAAAAATCTGGTAGAAAGAGTAAACAGGAGAGAGAAAAAGAGAGAGAGAGAAAGTTAAAAAAGCAGCAAAGTAATCAGTGGAGTAGAGACGATGGAGAGCAGGTAGCAGTGAGAAAATAATGAATGCACGACCAGGGAGCTGTTGCCCCGTCCAGTCAGTAATTACAACAACACCTGCTGTTACCATTAGCCGAGTCCCATGCGGCAGTCACCAGTTGACCGGCGGGACATGGTTGGAGAAAAACCGTTATTACCAGTCGGGATCTCGAGGGACCAAACGGCCACTAGCAGTCCACTTTATTAGAATCCTTTTCAGCCGATTCTTTTGTCTGCTGGTTTTGCGCTGCACGCCGGGGATCCCAGTTGCCATTAGGTGTGCGCACTCCATGCCCCTGGGTTTACCGACCCACTCCTAACACCGAACATCTTAATTTGCTACTCAAAACTTGGTATAGGGGCCAATGCTTGCGTTTGCGCCACCAGCTCCGGGCGATACCGAGTCCCGCGAGGCACACTCAGCGACTGGAAAGATGTCTGAATTACACTATTGGATTTTTAGCAGTTCTTCGTTGCACGAACTGCAGGTAAGACAGCGCCCCGGCGGAAAAGCAGGCACGATTACAGAGAAACTGCAATATTCATGTTATTCCCAAAGGTGGACGAGACGTGAAGCAACTTCATAAAGTTGCTTTTTCTTTCTTTCTTTCTTTCTTTTTTCTTTCTTTCCTTCTGCCTACTCTCTCTCTCTCTCTCTCTCTTCCTCTTCTTCGCTCCATCTCTGTTCTCTTTTGCTCTGAAATTGTTGAAATTCTTTAATGGCCGTGCTGAGTGCAACCATCCATTTCGTCTGCGATGTTTGTCATTAAGAATTTGTCTTTTCATTACTTTTATGGCTGCAGCTATTCTAATGGAAGACTTGGTTTATTCACATCCCCAAAGACACGGCTCGCGCCATCACCCTTCCCATCCAAGCTTTCGGCTTATAATGAACGCTAAACAAGGTGAAAATTATGCAGTCTCTCTCTCCCCGAAGTCTCACTTGGGAATTTATTTATTAAATATATATTTCAAGAAAATAGATGGGTGGTGGTCCTGGATCCTCGTTACCATGGTAACTGTACAGAACCCCCAAGGCATGCAAATTACGCGAATAACGATTGGAAGAGAGGAAAGCGAGACACGACGCTCTTTGTCGCCATGTGAAAGGTGGGTGGACATTCTGCACTAATTACTTACAAAATGTCTGCCTTTTAAGACCCCTTACCCTACAAGGCGGCCGGGTTATTGTATAGGAGAGAGAGAGAGAGAGTACTAGGAATAGCTAGTGCTCTTCTATACAGTTATTAGCTCTTAATTATTTCCTCTCCGAAATTTTGGAAAAATCAAAGCGCGCAGCGATGCCATACACAAGAAAATCGATCCATTAGTTACAAAGTAACCTTATTCACCTTCTTTTCTTTACTGAAAGTCAAAGTCAACCATTCCGTTTACAGGAGAGTTTTCTGAATGCCACTAAGCTACTTTCCACCGCCGGTCTCTTAAACTAACAACATCTCTCTCTCCATACAAAATAATTATCACACGCTATAGCCATATAAATTGAGAATTTTCGACAAGGACAAGTGTCGATTTAACGTAACAGATTAATTCTAAAGTCATTCTAACGTAAAGAAAACAATTTTCTTTTTTTCGATATAAATTTAAGAATTGCCAGGCGATGACAGGAAAACATAAATTAGGCCTTGTAAAATTAATGGATTGCAGATTTATGAATGGCTTTCAGAAATATATTAAAATTAAATGCGATATCTTACGTTCTCGTAGAATATATTTTTAACAATAGAAGAGAAATATATTGAATCAGTAGTGTTTGAAATATTACGACAATATTTAAAGAAGGAAGAATTAAAATTGCGAAGGGAGCTTTATTGAGATCGACTGGTGGGTCCGATCGATTGGTTGCGACGTAATTTGTTACACAATTTATTCCCGGTCGAGAAGAAAGTAAGAAACAATTACTCGAAGAGACAACTATCCTTAAGAAGGCGTGTGTGATAAATGGCACAACTGTCCAGATAAAAAAGTTAGGGTGAGGTATAGACAAGAGTTGCTCTTCAATAGAACTTAAACTAGTCAGTAAATAACTAGGGTTAAAATGAAGATATCCTAGTGGTTGAACAGCGGGAAATCTGTCTTTCAGCCCGCGGCCAAAGGACACCCTGCCTCTCCTGCTGACATGTTGGGTATGTCTTGTTTTGGAAGACATTCATCTCCACCTGTCTGTGTGCAAGAGGAGACGGAGTGGGGCCAACTGATGGAACCACGCTGCTCTTTTCCCAAATCGAAATTTACTTTACTTTTTATAGAAAGCACCTAAACCAACATTCTTGCAATAAATTCTTACAGTAAGACCGCTTAATTTCCATCTGGAAAACCAGCCGATGGAGAGAGAGATGTATTTAAAAAAAAATAAAAATAAAACAGGATACAAATTATAACGAAGTAATTATATCATTAAGTGATACATTTCCATACGGTAGGTACAAATTACATTGACAATCGTGTCATTAAAACGGAATAGAAGTAATAAATATTACTATATCATTAATTTTACTACTGGCTTTATTGCAACGAGCGACAATCATGGACGAATTCCTATTAGTAACTATGGCCTAGCTTAGCCGAAAATGGGCTTTTTCCGTGTCCGGTATCGATATTTAAAGTGGAAAACATCGAGACTTTTTTCTTCTTCTTCCACTCGAAGAAACGGTCTTCAAACACAGAATAAATACCCGATCGAGTGTGTGGTTTCGATGTCGATGGCTGTGTTCATCCTTGTTAGTCAGTGCCTGCATTATAATGACAGTGGCTTTACCTCAAGGATAACTGATAAATTAATATACTTATTAGCAAACTCAGTAGGCAGCATTCTGTGAACTGAATGAGCAAGGAAGAGAGATGTTAACTGCAATAGACCAGATGATCCGTGCAATCGGGGACACCATCATTAACTAAATTCTGCTACAGGTGATAAATTATTTCAACTTTATCATATTCCATGTTAGGTAAAAAGCTTTAAAATCCCAATTAATCAGAAACAGGACGATAATTTACTTGTCTACCAGTGATTTACATCGAGTTTCCAAGTGCCACCTGGGGTTGGTAATTATGTTAGTGGCACGTAGCAGCCAGATACGTGAGGCCGGGCGTCGTGACAACTATGGACAAAAATGATCTAAAACCATTTATTAAACGAGAAAAATATTCCTATATAATGCCAGGTAATGCAAAGTAGTTAGATTCTTTGACGAAAATGGTTAAAATTTCGTAGTGGAATTGTCGATTTCGATAAATGCTCTTTAACTTATTACGTGAGAAGGACTTGCGTAAGTTTCGGGACGAGTAAATAGGCGAAGTTTAAAAATATCTCTGGCTAGTTTCTATCGTTTGATCTGCAATCAGTGTAGTCATCTAGCCCGTTCATAAATCATTAATATCATCCGCCCAAATAGCAACGTAGATTGGATAAGAAAATCTGCCGATCAATTTAACTAAACTCATCTGTTACATATCTATGTACAGTCTACCTGTACTTCCTATGCTTACTATACATCATAAACTACGACGGGTATTGTTTAAGCTTGATGACAGCAATTTGTAAGGTTAATAATATTTTATTTACTCGTCACGTAGTTTCATTCCCACAGTAGCTATTATTCGATTGTGAAATATCCCGAAGTTAATCATTTATCTACTTTACATCTTCGACCTTAAAGTTTGCAAGATTGATGTCGTCTTCTACGTCAATTATCTTCTTTTATTGGTATTTTTCTGGATAATAAAATGGATAAATTCCTTGTTTTTCCCTCCCTCCCTCTTCTTTTTCCCGATAGAAGAAGCAATTAAATGGTCTTCTTGGTCTTTTCTGATATTTAACGAATTTAATCGTGGAAGAGGAAGATAAAAACATTACTTGTCAGCGAAGAAAAATGTTTTCTAATAAATTAACTGTACCAGTTTAAATATAATTAAATTCTACTGGTTTATAGAGCTAACATTAGCGAAAAATAACAAGTATTTATATAGGATGATAAACTGGACGTCTCAATTAATAGCCAAAGTAAGCATTTGAATATTTATGTTGTTAAAATTTAATGATAAATACAGATATATAACAAGATATGTTTTGCAGTTACATCTTCAATGATGGATTAGTACTCGGCCAAAATATATTTTAACGCTATTAAAATCAATCTTCTTTCGATTAAAGTTCATATTTGGAAAGGTTCTTATCTGACTGTCATTTATGAAGTGCAAAGTAAAACTGCATTTAAACCCGGCGGCCACAATTACCGAAAGATGCTAGAAAGAGTCGCTTACAGGCTAGCAGACAGCCTTCAAGATCCTCCTTTTGACTCCAGGCTCTGACATGTCATTTAAATATATCGATCGACACCGCCTTCACCAGAGATAGCGCACACAGAAGCTAACATCTTCCAAGTCTATCTGAGGGAGTCGGATGGAAAGAAAATGGCAGAAAAAGTTATTCGCGATGACCCGCAGCCAACGGCGGAAGTTGATAGTCATTGGGTGGATGGGATGACGACATCTTCGACTACACCGATACAGCGAATCAAGCTCTGGCATCTCAAGAAAAGAGTTAAAAGCAACCAAGGAAAAAATCACTGCCAACCAATTTAAGAAAATTTCGATGTCCATCGTTGTGGAACGATTTAAATTAAGTTCGGACAAAAATGGAATGAGCAAAGTGAAAAAAAGTATTAAGAAAGAAAGAAAAAAAACTATCTCCAGCCTCCAGGTATGAATCTGCAGATAATTGACGGAACTACTGCAATATGATGGTTAATTGTTTCATGGATGTCATGCTTGGACTATTACCTAACCTGTTTTTCTATCTTCCTTGTCGCCGGCATCTTTGCTGCTCCGTTTAGTCAGGGGTCAACCACCAACCTCTTCCATTAATTGCCGCTTTTGTGAATATATGAAGAATCGCTTAACTTCGTCTCCTCTAAATACTTCCGAAATTACAACTTACACCATTAGTCGTACTGTACTACTTTTTTCTTTTCCTGATTACAAATTCTACGTTAATCAAACAATTTATTCTTCTCTTCTACGCGCATTTATAACCAGAGATTTAAGCATAAACAAGTCATTTTGTTTGTTTGTTTAAGTATTTATTGCTTCTGTCTATTGGAAAAACAATTTTTAATTACTGTACAAAGATTTACAGGTCGAACAGGAAGGAGTATAGCTTGGGGCAGACAGGAAATTGCGTCATCCATTTCGTTTTTCATCGGATTTCAACAGTGTTATTATGTTCACTCATCAAGATTGTGAGCAGAGTTTGTGTTGTTAAATCCGAGATCGATGCCCTGTTTTCTTTTCAAGGTGACAGAAACAGATTTCCGACAAGGTCAAGGACGGACTTTAGATTAAGCCACTTCATTTGTATGAATACTTCTTCTTCTCTGCCTTGTTTATTTATTATTCTTTACGTAACTCTTTAATAAATTCCATATTGGAAAAACCAATGCATATTATCGATACTTGACTTCAATACAAATAAGAATAGGAGGCAAATAAGAGAAATCTGCCATTTTCAAACTTCTGAAAGGCTGAAGAAGAAGAAAAAAACAAGCAAGACGTAGGGAAAATGGCCTCGTTGAAAGCGGTTCAATGACAAGACGAATGCGTTCTGATTTATTAACATTGTCTTCTGGACACTATGTTAGCCATTTATCAAATGTCACACAGAACTCATTCGTCACTCGATCTCAATTGATAACGTTTCTTTTGTTTTACCTCATCCTAGAATGGTAGCGAGTCGGGGTAACCTTCTTCGGATACGTAAATCGACGACTATCAATCACGAGCCACTGTAAAACAGTTGTCGAGAAGCGACCTGTTGAAGAGACAAATCTCACTTCAAATAATGCAAATTCTCCATTTTTATGGCTTACAAAAAAAGAAGAAGATCTGTCAAAGAATGGGTTTACTACTTCCGACACTCTACCGCTTGTTCTTATTTACGGGAATAAATGTAATTACATTCGGATTTTATAGACGATTATGTAATATTATTACCATTGAAAAATATTAAAAATGTTTCTTGTTGAATAATACAAAACGTGTTGCTCGATAATCAACCTTTTTTTTTCTTTTTAAGATTTAAATAATTATGTATAAGCTGATAAATGCATAA
Source organism: Centruroides vittatus (assembly GCF_030686945.1). Classification (NCBI taxonomy): domain Eukaryota; kingdom Metazoa; phylum Arthropoda; class Arachnida; order Scorpiones; family Buthidae; genus Centruroides; species Centruroides vittatus. The sequence goes on from NW_027121678.1 coordinate 96,770, forward strand.
AGAGAGAAGTGTCATGGCCACACACCCCGTTCAATGCCACGGTCGCCACACCCATCACAGAACTGTGAATTCGGTCGCATTTCCATGAAAAATAGTGCTGAATCGAAAGGTAATTTACATGAACCATTTAGAACAGCAAGACAAAACTCGGTTCCCCCCCCTTACTATATTAGTAAGGGAGGGGAGGGGGTCTTGATCGAGTCTCACCTTTATTCGTTTACCTTAAGCAACACGTGGGCACGTACGGTACGTAAATATAATTCATTGGCGTTAAATTTATAAGGTATTTTCGTCCACACTGGCTAGACATTTCGAGATTTCAAAAACCCCTTCCGCATCAATGATATTAATCTTATAGACATAAAGTAAAATTATAGAGGAAATGAAGAGCAAGTAGATGTTTATCTCTGAAGACGTGAAGGACTATCTACCAATCAAAAGTATAGTGTAAAGGGGGGAAAAGCATTCTTCCAGAACGATATATTAGTCGTTAAGAATGTAGAAACAGTGCAGAGTTTGCACGTAATTCAGGTGCCCGACAACGCTCAATTATATTACAGCTGGCAGGTAAACCATTGCAGGGTTTCGCAGTCACGAACGTTGGAGACAGCAACAGTGCAGAAAATTATAGGAATCAGATACGGGATTTAAGAAGCGTTGTCCGGCCAACGGGGTAGAATATATAAGACACGCGTCAAGACGTCACGTGAAAATGCAAACTGTCACGTCACGATTGTGACCGGAGAGGAACGTGACTGGGAAGACAGTAATCGTTTTTTTTTTCAGCCCTTGTTGAAAATCATCAAATGCTTGTCATTAAAGTAAGATGTTTGCTGACCCCCCGACCGGTCATCACTCTACCAGTTAAAATAATGATTCGAGTAACTGCCGTCCACTTCCTATACGGAATTACTTTAAAAAAATAAAATAAAATTCGAGCCGCACCCTCTATTTCTATTGTAACCAGTTTGGTATTAGTTAAATTGATTCGTTTACCACTTCCTGAAGTTCAACCCCCTCAAAAAACAATACTTTTAATTGTCGTACGACGGCTATAAAATGGCGATTATTTTTAATAGTTTGCAAACAGGTGTTAACGAAACCACACCGTAACTCGAGATGTAACGATTAAAACAATTTATTAACCAGATGCGGTTCCCTTTCTATATAATTTTGACCCAAAGAGCGAATGGTTTAAGTGCTGTCGATGTTTTAAATACCACACCCGATGCCAAACAATGGAACTAGATATTGTTATATTGAAAACTTGAATCAGATATCACGAGGTGGTGCGATAGGTTCTTATTTAAATAAATAGGTCTATCACGAAATAACCTACAATTGTTTTATCTCCTTGAATTTTTTCTCTTCCTTCTAACGTAAATTTTAAACATTTTTCTATAGAAAGGAACCGTTATCAACGACCTCCTGTAAGTGTAATTTCTTTCTCCAATACGACGATTGTTTCTTTTGCATTTCGTCAAGCGTTACTTTGCACCACTAATTAGGTAAACACGATTGTTTCTTTAATTATGTGTAAATCAGTTTTTCACTTTCGGAACACCTCTAATTGTAAAGGCTTGGCTTTCTCCGTCAGACAGTAATTTTTTTTTTTTTTTTTTATTCTTCTTCCTCCCCCTTCCTTCCTGTCTTCTTTTCTCCTGATAATTTGCACAATTAAAGTTACATCTGTAACTTTAACCACTAATGGATCTATTATGATTACGAAAAAGACAAACGAAAGAAAAAGAATGAAGAGAAAGAAGAGCGGAAACGAGCTCTAAGCTGTCACAGCATTAATTATTTCGAGTGCAATCTGTGTATGAATAGACAATAGGAAAATAGCATCATTGATCGCCCCTGGTGGGAGTTTTACCTCTTTGTTAATAATTACACTGCCTGTAATTGAATAAATAGAATATTTACCCCCTTTTTATCACTCTAATATGCTAAGAAAAGCCTTAGACAACTATTGACAAATCTCGTTTAGTAGCCAATAAAAACCATCCCACTGGTCGCCATTTTTTTAAAGAAATCGACTCCACGTACTTCTACCGTTAAAAATTAATTTATTCTATAAAATTTCCTATATTTTATAACGTTAAATAAATAAATAAATATATATATATATATATACGAGGATAAATAAAGAAGAAAGTAGCGTATATAATATAAAGAGATATTCGTGACTAGTTTTATAATTTTCGGAAAAACAAGTAGACGAAAGCAAATAATGGAACAACGACGTAGCTAAATGATTATGTTTGTAAAGTCACAACTTCTGTAAACATTCCAGTCTCATTTCGAATCGAGTAATCAATCATTTCTTTGGATATCCATTCTTGCCGTGTGTTCACTATCCATACACGCCAACGCAGAATAATAACTGTCTGTATACGGTCAGGTACAAGTATCTCATCATTCTTAATCATCGCACAGATACCAAGAAATAAAAATAAGATTAAAACACAAGTTTCCCAGAAACGTCTTATTGTATTCAGCCATAAGAGACTAAAAGTTTATTATTTAAAAATAAATTGTTAAAGTTGTCGGAGAACTTAAAATTGTTACGGAAAACTAACTTACTTTTAATTATCTTTCTTATAATAATTACTAGGTGAAGCTGTTAATTGTTTTTTTTTGTCCCCCTTCGAAACGTAAGTCTTATTTTTCGTATTAAATTCGATCCAACCGCTAGACACTTAGATAAAAAGCTCTTCTATTCTTATACAAGACGTCTAAATGTTGCACATTAAAACTACCAAACACTTGGGTGCAAAACTCTTCTGTTCTTATACAGGACGTCTAAATGTTGCACATAAAAACTGCCAAACACTTGGGTGCAAAACTCTTCTGTTCTTATACAAGACGTCTAAATGTTGCACATAAAAACTGCCAAACACTTGGGTGCAAAACTCTTCTGTTCTTATACAATACGTCTAAATGTTGCACATAAAAACTGCCAAACACTTGGGTGCAAAACTCTTCTGTTCTTATATAAGACGTCTAAATGTTGCACATAAAAACTGCCAAACACTTGGGTGCAAAACTCTTCTGTTCTTATACAAGACGTCTAAATGTTGCACATAAAAACTGCCAAACACTTGGGCGCAAAACTCTTCTAGTTTTATACCAGATGTTGAAATGCTGCACATTAACTGATGGATTAGAATAAGATCTTTATGATAGTTATATGTGTCAGTTTTTTAACATCCGGTTTATGAGAATTAAAAATAAAAAATAAAAAAAAAGAAAGAAAATCTGATAGATTGAAGGGAACTAGTAGATTTACCTGCACTTATAGTCTAGTCTAAGGTGTAGGCACACCTGTCTGTAATGATAGATGAGTTTCGCTGCGAGATAACTATTGAAGGTATCCAGAAAAACGAGCTGAAGGGTGAAAGATTGCTCAGAGATAATGGATAGATATGTGTGTACACTTAGATCATTTAGAACAAACATTTACCATACTTCAACAATGTTGCCTCGCAAGCTGTCTTAAAAATCGAGTTTCGGACGTCTCGAATAACCCTAGACTTATAGGGTTATTTCTCAAATAACCCTAGAAGTGTAGGGAAAAGAAGTCGGAATTATGAAGCGGTAGGGATGCTTCGCGTTTTAATTTTATTAAGTGATTAATACCTGGTCGACTTTGTGTATATATTTTTAATGCATTACTCTTGCGAATCAGAAGGTATTTAAAGAGCAACTCGGAAAATTGTGTATTGCAGGAGAATAAAACAAATAATTCATACGTGTTTAGATGTAAAGGAATCAATATAAAGTCAGAATGTTTCTCTATTGATTCGAATTAAGGCAACTTCTAGACTCGAAAACTGATGCGAAAATTTCATTTTCAAACGTTAAATTTCAAGTATGAAGAATTTAGAATATATTTAATTTAATAATTTAAAATATATATATATATTTTTATTAAAATCTCTTCTATAACTAGTAAGGAATAGTTCATAAGTTTTATATAATAAACCCGTTTTAAATTGTTATCTTACGAGCAAAAAGGGCAATTACCTAAGGCCCCCGCACCAATATTTTATAAGAAGATATTTCCCTCGAAGAAATACAACACTGTAGGCTACATAAGGCCCTGTAATTGAGCCCCATTAAGCCCAAGTAAGGTCCTACAAATTTAAACTTGTATGGAAAAAGACGTGATTTAAACGAAAGTTTCTATCCATTTTTTATTAGTTTTAATATATATTTTTATGGCTTTCGAAGAGAGGCGAGGCCCCACACCTATATCTAGTACTCTCGGGCCCTAATTAGAGCAATATCATTATGAAATTCTTTTCTAAATGTATGAAGATAGAAACATTATGTATACAGTATACTTAACTTCGTATAAAAGTTATCAATTTTAATACCGAATAAAGCAATTCTGCAGCTAAATAGACCCTTATGAAAAGGTATTATTAATTACTCGAGTAATATATAAGCATATTTTTTTAAATAACTAATTAAAAATTGAATAAAAATTATCCCTCAAGTGCTATTGATTCGATGCATTCAATTTGAATATATTCGTATTTAAATTGCAAAAATGAATGTTACCTGTCTAAAAAAAATAAATAAAAAATAAAAAAAATAGTAGCACACACGAATTTATAATTGTTTGTAGTATATTATTAAATATAAATCCAGTGAAGCAATGTTTTCTAGAGTAGAATTATTATGCTAAATGATAATTAAGTTTTGCTCCCTCTTACCCCAAGGGGAAGTTAGACAGGGTTGGGATAATATATTTGAGCATATTAATTAAAGCAATTTAGACTTCTATACTGTATTAAGAGAAAATAAGTGTTATTAAACTTATATCAAACGGTAGATAAATGATAAATGTTGAAGAAAATAACACGATTCCAAAATTTAATCTATATTAGAAACTATTAAATAAAAACACTAAAATAATAATAATAATAATACTAGGGATAAACCCCAAAAAAACTAGCCTATTAAATTTTTAAAAATATATTAATTAATATTTAATTGCCTTCGATTCAGAGACGTATTTAGAATTTATGGTGAAGAGGGAGGGCCCTTTATTTCTTCCCAGTATACGTAGAAACTGTTATAACGAAGCCCTACAGTTTAGGGCCTCGTTATAACAGTTTATACGGTTTAAATTATACAGAAATTCCATCTATAGCGAGTTACAAGTGTACATAAAATCGAAGTGAAGCGAAATAGGTGTAGTAGTAGTAGTAGTAGTAGTAGTAGTTTATTCTTTCATTTAATCTTCTTAATATTATATGTAATAAATTAAGTAAGGTTAAATAAAAATTTTAAGCTTATTTAATTCATTATTTTCAATTTTACTCGAACTATAAATGTAAAAATCTTTAAAAAAAACAAAAAAATCTAATGAAAGTTATCGTTACGCTACTGTAAGTTACAACTTCACAAGTCTAATAAATTTAAGGAAAAGCAATATTTTTGGGTACAGTGTCAAAAGCTTTAAAGATCATAAATTTTTTTTCTTCTTTTCTTTTTAGTTCTTCTGAAAAATATTGAAAAACAATAAAACAAAATCTTCATCTATTATTGTTTTCTCTTCGTAATAAACCATTCTAAACCATTTAAATTAAATTATAACCCTTAAAAAAACTGTATTTATAATATACGAAATCGTTAAAATCGCATTTTATAGCAAAGAATTAAGCTTAAAAAATTGTATAATTTTTTTAATTATTCTTCACCAAGTGTCGACGTTGAAACAAAGAGATTAAGCATTTAAAATCTTTCCTGTTAAAGCTATAATAAGGTCTATATACTGATTTAATTAAGCAAATATTCTATCACGTTTAAAATTTTTATGAGCTTATTTTATCGTATATTTTATAGAGAGATGAGAGTGAATAGTTCCTATAAAAATGCTTAATAAAATACACACAAAAAAAGGAAAGATTTTTAGATATCATTACGTACTGTACAGCTAATAACAAGTAATATATCTTGTACAAGATACAAGTGTATAAGGCATATTCGTTTTATTGTAAGCAATGTTATATTACTTCATTAATATTCAATTTGGAGAAAAGTGATTTTGATTTACGAAAATAGCCTCGAGTGTTAAATATTATTCATCCCTGATTTACAGGATATTAGTCTATCGTGTACAGAATGAGAACGTACAAAATTATTTTCCTATTCAGCATCCATTCTGTTCTAAAGATAATTAAGTTCTCAGTTATTTCTACAAAGTTTTTTTCTTCTTATTTGTTGAAGTTGGCTTAAAATTTGCTTCCTGAATGAAAATATAACGTTATAAAATGCTCCTGGATATTCCTTACATTAAATTAAAATCAGTTTTGATTCAATTTATACTTTGTTTAATGGTAAAATGAGCATAGAAATCAGATTATGGATTCAATTTAACGAGGTTCGAACGTTACTTTAATCATTTTTTTCCTTATTTTTACCAATAAAATATGTAAATTATTCACCAGAAAAATAAATAAGATGTTGTTTAGCATTTAAATATAATTTTTTTTTTTTAAATTTACATCAATTATTTTATTTTAAAATCGATTAAACGAGACTTTGTAGCATTTAAAAAAAAAACGTTATTGTTAAATTGAAAATAAATGGTTAATATGAATTAAATTCAAATAAAGTGACAAATTAAAAATAATTTTTCATTTCACCTATAGGAAAGAGTAAATAAAATTATTCAAATTGAATAAAATTAATCACGATAATTAATATTAAGACCGGTTTTTATGTTTAAGTTCGATTAATTATTCTTTAAAATGTCGTTTAATTAATCTTATAAATTCTTTATTTAAAAAAAATCGATTTGCAGAATTTTTATTCTTAATTTTAATATCATTTTGTATATAAAATCATGTATATTTAAACAAAATATTATATATTTTAATACATAAAACACGAATTAATCTTCGAGCGCAATGACAAACCTCTAAAGACTGATTTAAAAAATTGAATATTTTTATTTATATAGACGTTTAATTTATTAAAATCATTTATTTTATAAGAATTCTTAAAATTCCATTCGAAAATTATGTATTTTTGCGTGTAAATTTATTAAATAGTCGAATAAATTATATTTTTTAAGCACGTAGTAATTTAAGGTTTAAGTTGGAAGTATTAGGCTAAATAATAGCGTTAAAAATGTCGTGTATATTATAAAATCTTAAGGTTTAAATCGATGATAACGTCGAGACATAATAGCTTAGTAAACATCATAATTGTAATCGTTTTATTCTATTCTTTTAAGTAAATAATTAATTCAACATTGGAGAATACAGTTGACAGCAATTATTTTGGAGACATTTCGTTTTACAGCGGATCACATAGAGATAATTGATTTTTACATCAAAACTCCTGTAATATAAGCATTGTTTGATGGCTTAGAAGCTATCTAAATCATTACAAACACAGTATTTTTCCTTACAGATACTTTTATGTATAGTGGCCTAGGCTCTGTTCAAGTGTATCGCTTACATTTTATGTATATATATATATAAAAGGATCAGTAAGGAAGGATTTAATTATATTTGTATATAAAACGATAGACTTAAATCCTTTTTATTTAAATAAAAATTCATAGATTTATTTATACGCTTATTAGTTTACTTTAAAGAATAAAAAGGAGGGAGGAGATTTATCTAGAATCATATCTAAATAAATGCAAGCTTGAAAATATCTTATCTTTTCCTTATTTAATGATCGAATGTTTCCAAGAACTTAGCTATTAATTACAGAAAGAAGCAAAGGCTTATTAAAATATACTCTTATATCAGCAAAATTTAAAGCATATTTTACTCGTTTAAATATTAAAAAAAAGAGACTAATTATAAGTTTATTTACTTATAAATGTCAGGTATATAATTAATTTGATTACTTATGTATCTAAATATCTCGAGAATTAATAGCAACTTTTGCATTATATACAATAGATTATTATATCGTTTTATGAATTAATTCAATAAATATGTAAAATAATATATAGAATATTATTAATATTTTAAAGAAATATGTTTATTCTCGAATAATATCCATTAATTAACTATATATTCCGGTGTAAATGTATTCGAATTCGTAAATAACCTTTTTATTGAGTGAAGAGTTAGATCTTCGTGCTTTAAAATTTAATCGAATTAAATATATATATATAAATTATTCATTTATTAAAAGACAGAGTCGTTATTTAACTTATAAATCCTGTCTTTAAACCTAATTTTATCCATTTAATTGAGATATAAGCCGAAAATTTAAGGCATATTTAAACCCGATGATAATAATGCATTTTAATAATATTTTAGGGGTGTGGTCCACCCCTTCATCCTCCATTTCCAATCTCCCAATACAATAATTTTTTTTTAAATATTAAACATTATATTTTATTAAAAAACAGTAATAAAAATCGCGGTCGTGTATGTACTGTACTGTACTTATCGAGTTATTTTATGATCTGTGAATAGGTTAAGTAAGGCCATTTAATATTTTTAACATCAGAGAGGAATTTATTCAACAGGAAAATAATAATAATAAGCATGGTTTAATTAAAATCAAAATGAAAATGGAAGAGAAGGAAGGAAGACAATTAAGTTGCTTGTGACAAGAGTTTTTATTCGTTAAAAGAACTCGTTTGAAAGTTAGTATACGGACAAAAACGACACATGTTAAGGCCTTCCTTTGTGCTAAGAATTCTAAAATATATAGCTAATTATCATTAATCGTTGGTTTTATGGCCCGAGTTAAGCTATTAATATTGTCAACACAGAGACGTTGTTGTTTAGAAAGGATTCCTTTATTAACAAAGTTGAATATGTTCAATTATAGAAGCGAATCTTTCTAAGCATTTACTGCCTAAGTTATCGAGAGAGAGAGCGGACATTTAAGAAACCATTAATCAAACTGTATTTAAAGATAGACTAGCGAGATTTTGAGATGCAAGGAGGCGAGTCGACTAGTCAACTTGGCATACTGTAATAGGCCCCCCCTTCTTCCACATCTTAGCATTGCATTTAAAGTGGCTAATCCACGTAGCTTAATTATGTCAATGTGGGTTGAATATCCTAATATGATGCCAAAAAGGCACTTAGAAATTTAAAAAGAAGCATCCATTTAATAAAATGTCTCTGCTTAGTAATGAAGCACGTAGAGAACATTAAGCACTTCTGGGCAAAGTATGGGTCTAACGCTGATACTGATCTCGGATAGAAGAGGTTCATCTTTTTAATTGGCGATTAAACTTCTAATTTAAAAGATATCCTTATTTATGGTATATGAAATATATTCTGAACGTTTTCTAGTTATCTCGTTTGTATGCTGGTTAAACATCAACGCCCAGGCGATGTTCTTATAATTGTTTGGTGACAAAATATATATTTCTTTTTATTAGTTTATAGTTTTTTAAACATATTTAGATACGATACTAATTTAAAAAAACTGATTTTATCGCTTTAAAACAATTATAATTGATAGCCGAGTCTGTGTATCATTCTATCGTCTATTATCCTAACCTAATAATATAACAATTGATTCGTAGTTAATCAATATAAATTACGAATGTAATGTACTTTAATATCAACTTAAATACATTCCTCGAAATCAATTAGAAGCCAACTAATTGATTTGTGTTAAATATTAATAACCCAGTAAGTTAATTAAGTTCTAAGTAAGAGCAAAACTACTACTCGAGAAGATAGAAAAAGTTTATAAATGAAATTCGATGAAACATGACAGATTTTTTTAAAATCTATTTTATCAATTGATCGACGTTTCTTCGAAATAACAATTAGTATAGACAATAAACGATGCGAAGGGAATATTAATACAGTCGAGTATTAATGATTTCCCCTATCCAACCTCTTAAAAAAATAACACTTACTTCAGTTCTCATCATTTAAAAAGCTTTACATCAGCTTAAATTAAATATTAACTAGACAAACTTCTAAATTATTCTTTACAATTACGAAAAATAACAAGAAACACATAAATTTTACACCTAAGCATCCCCCCTCATCATTTGAAGTTATGTGTCTTAATTAACAATACAGCTAGCGAATTGAAAAGAAACATTTCAAAAGATGTTAATAGAATTAATTAAGCGTGTTTTCAGTATTAAATTTTTAATAAATGTTCCGACCATTTAATCTATTCTTATAAAGAATATCGCGATAGACAGATCCATAATGACTTTACAAAATGGCGAATTTCTGAAAGATAAAAATAAATATTAAATAATAATAATTATAATAGGAAAATTTAATGGAAGAAGAAGAAGAAGAGACGATAACATTCAATAATAACACAATACAATTTTTCATTTAAAGCGATAAAGTAAAAATATATTTAAATTAAGGTACCGAACATATCAGATTATCATTTGTTGCCGTGTTAAAAATTATAAGAAATTTCACGCATGGATATTAAAAATATATTTATATAATATAAGTACGAGTTGCAATATATAATCATCTTGATAAAATTTACTTTGAACAAGTAATTAAATCTAAAATGAGGATATTAAATGATTGCAAATGACTGATGCGGTTTGGAAAAAATTCCACTCACCCCTATTTAATAGCATAGAAAAGTTTTTTTAATGATGCAGAGAAAATTGCTAAATTATTTTTCCTGTCCATTAAGAGTATATTTATCTGAATAATACATTGATAATAGATAATAAAAGGCAACAAACCAGCTTTCATTATGTTACTGTTGATACTATAAACTGGATTTAGTACGTTATGTTTTAGCTTCATTATTTTAATAAATGATAAGATATGTGAATAAAAATTTATATGACTTATTATTTTAGATAATCGAGAGAAAAAAATATATATTTTAATATTAACTTTATGGCTCTATATTTAATTAATAATTATAATACTTAAGAGTTTTTTACTCCCCCCTTTCTTCTAAATATTACCAATTAAAATTTATCTTTTATGATAATCAATTAAAATTGTGAAGATGTGTAATAAAATTCGAGTCAATTATTTCGGTATTTAAGCTTTAATTAATTAAGAAAAACAAAATTTAATATATTTTTTGTGTGTTTTTATTTAAATTTATAATAATATAAACAAAATTTTTCGTTTATTTATTTAGATAAGCTTCTTGTATTTTTCAATATAATTAAGTAAGGTTTATTTTTAATTTAGTTTAATACCGTTTATATATAGAATTATATTTAATATTAAGGAGTATCTGTTATGAAAATAGCATTATTTAAACACTAAATTAATTCGTCAAGACTAGAAAGATGTGTGACGTCTTGATAACGTCAGTGTCATCGTGGATGCAGTAGCTAAGTCGAGCGATGTTTTCCCCCCTTTTTTTTATTATTCTTAAATGTATTTTGTGATAAAATCAAACAAAACTTTCTAAAATATCTTGATTAAACAAAGTTTTTAAAAAATACATTTAAAAATTCAATAATATTCACTGGTAAAGCTAGACAATTTTGACGTTTTCTGACATTATTAAATACCGTACATTTGTGTTTTTAATTTAGAAATTTTACAAACAAACAGAATTTATTCTTTGTCAATTCTTCGCAATTTTAATTATTTACAGCGGAGAATACAATAAAAAGAATTCTTTCTAGGAGAATAATCAATATATAAAACGTTACAAATACAATGTGAATTAAATTGGATGCGTGTGTTTGCTTAAGTAATATTTACAACTAAACAATGGAAATTTATAGTCGTGTTGTAAGACGTGAATATAAATTCCATTGTTTAGTTACTCTACAGATTATAACTACTTTATAATTTTACATATTGTCGATTATATAACTAAGATATTATATAAAATAGCTCTGTCGAGTATACTACTTAAGGGTATTAACAATTGGATAACGTTAACATCATTCACTGAGAATGATTTTAATCCTATCCAACAGGATGTAGATTGTTCCCTTTCTCACTCTATCGTGTTTACATCATTTTAATAAAGTACACGATTAGATTTATCATTTTATAATACTGGAAACTGTGTTGTAGTTAGTTAAGCTTAGAAATTCTGTACATAACGAAAACTTGTTAATGGGGCTGGATTTGCACATAATCTAAACAACTTAGGGCCTCACTTTTTTACACGTACCTTTACTTGATTGAGGGAAAAAAGGGCCTGTTATATGTTATACCTTCTGGCCATAACAATAAGTCCAGCCTTGTAACATATTTTATTCCATCGACTCTACATAATCGTAGATCAATTCAACCTAAACAAGGGTATTATTTAAATATTTAACATTGTAGGGTATTATTATTATTATAGGGTAATCTTGTTTAGATGGTATTGCCTAGATACGTTGTAAATTACTTCAGACCAGATTTTCTTTTCGGTTTATATTGTATAGCGTGAGACAGTCGCAAGAGAATAAGAATTATTTCGAGATAAATATCAAAGAAAAGAATCCACAAATGCCCAATTTTGACATGTAAACTCGAGTAATGATTATGGAGAAACTATATAATTTTTAATATAAACAGGTGAAAAATTAAGTGGCCAAAACTAGTGATTTGACCTTATTTTCTATTAACTATACCTCATTTTAGATATATATTATTAAGGTTTTTATTATCTTAAACTCTACTTTCCAGAGCCATAAATTTTCTTTGGGACAGGGAAAAATCCCTCGCTTTCCCTCTCTCTAGCTGACCGTCACCCAAATTGTTTACCTGCAAAAATCCCTATATAAAAGGAGGGTGCGTATTATACTCGATATAATAGACTATGTTAAAAAAAAAAGAAAAGAAGAGACAGTATAAAAATTTCAGATTTGTTTATGATATAACTTAAGAAAATTTCATAAAGTAATGCATATAAACATGAATATTTTACGTTACATTCATGGGAATACGCTTAAAAACAGAATAATAATGTGTAAGAAGAAGAAGAAGAAGAAAAAAAAAAAAAAACTTTATATGAAATTTAAAACAAAAGAAAGTAAATTCTCATTGCATACAATGAAACAATACAAACAATTCTGCTGAAGGATTTATTATTATTATTATTAATTATTTATTTATTAACTCAATGCTACCAAATTAAGTTTAAGGAAGAAATAAATGATCATAAATGAGTGTAAAATAAATAAATAAAATCGATAATTGATAATCATTTAAGGAAAATCGATCGCCAGTCTTAAAATAGAAAGAGGGGGGGAGAAACCACCTCTTTCATTAGATATCCTTTTAGAAAATGAAAGATAGAAAACCAAAAGGAACAAACCAAATACTGAATTATATATGTAACTATCTGCAGCGTATAAGAATTTAATATCACAAAACGAATTCGACCCTTTGCAAGAAAATCAAATCATCATTGCTAAAATCTCATCCCTTCTTCTATCGATTCTATATGAAAAGAGTGCGATAGAAAAATAGGCGAAATATGCGTAAAAATACAATAATTACGGGCCTAATAATACTAATTTACGCTAGTTAAATATAATTAAATATCTTATAAATTATCTGCTTTTTCCTCTTAGTAAAAACCCTTTAACGTTTCTTACTTCTATCAACATAATTTCGGATATAAAGGTTATAAAATCTCTTTCATTTTGCCCTTTCTTGTCGCCGCAACAAACACTTTCGAGTTGAAGTGCATTCCATATTGTACATCCATTGTATGAGGAAATATAATAGAGTTGAATTCTGCAACTTAAAAAAAGGATGCGGAAGATGAGGAACATTTTCCAATTTCATCCAAAGACACATATTGTAAATTATTGGACATTATAAAAACGTCACTGGCCACTACCTAAAATGAGTTTTGATTATATAACCGGAAAAGGGGCCCTCTTTTACTTCTTTTTAAACAATCAAATTAAGAATGAACTTCATCCACAATGGTACAGGGGGTGTGAATTCGAGATCGTACCTTGTAATTCGGGCATCCCCTAATGTAGTTAATGATTACTCGAATATGTTTAATTGTGTTTTTTTATTATTATTATTAGAGTTAGTACTTTAAAAAATTCTCTTCGAGCCTTGGCTCGATTCTTTTGTATTTTATAGCAGTGTCGAGCCAATAAAACGTCTCTTATATTAAATACAATTAGAGACGTGCCGCTAATAAAATATTCAACGACTTATTTATTTTTGAAAGTTTTGCGACTTATTAATTATTCAATAAGTTTTGTACATTAGTCGAAAGGGTATTGTCTATTAATTCCGCAGACTCTTTTTTTTTTTTTACATAGAGTAAAATATTGGAAAAAACAAGAAAGAGAGACTGAAACGATAAGTAAAAATATTAAAACTATCGAACAAGTTCTTAGTTTAAAATTATAATACTGGAGTTGTAATTCTGAATAAAAATCTGCTCTTAAATCCTACCGTAACTTAAGTCAAACCCGTGTTAAACCATCGTCTAACCTCAGTCTAAACGATTCGATTAAACGAAAAATACATGGAGAAATTTACAGTTTTTAATTTCAATTTCGGCGATTGTAAATCACGTTTTAACGCGAAAAATAGCTTATAAACTACACGGGAAATTAAGAAACGACATCAAAATATGCTTCTCTCCTTCATTAACATTCGATAACACGCTCATCCGCTACATTCGAAGCTAAAGTTTTCTTATTAAATCACAGTTTAAAGAAGGAAAAAAAAAAATGGGGGATGGAACACGCGACTGGAAAAGTTGCAAAAATAATCAGATTGGAATAAAATATTTGACTTTTATCTACATTTTAAAATGAAAATGATGTAAGTGAATAAATTATATGAGATATGTGCTTACAATAATCTATCTGGAAGGAAGAAAAAGCATTCATTAAGTGCAATGATCTTAAATGAATGTGGCAGGTCTGAGGGCAGTTCCCTTCAAACGGGCCTTCTTTTTAACCATTAAAGAGCATGTTCGATAACTAGACTACACGAAAGTATGTTTTTTTTTTCCCCTTTCCTTCGACTGGATAAACCCACTTCCAAAGCGATAAACATTTATAGCTCTGTGCATAGACCTACTTTACTACAATTAAATACACATTTTGTAATTTAATTACGTTTCGTGACAAACTATTCATTTGCTTTAAAGCATAGAAATTTAAACTATAATTATTTAAAAAGAATACATGAAAATGCCAGCATTTTTTTATTATTAATTTTTAAAAATTCCTTGAATGAGTATGCTTATCCGAATGGGTTTCAATATAATTATATAAACAGAAAAGAATTTATTTAGAAACTAGAAAAAATTCTAAGAGTGCATTTTAATAAACATAAAAGGCTCCTGAATAATTACCTAAATTTGAATTAATTTAACCATTTTCATATAAACAAGTGGGGGGAAGAGGGAGAGAGTAAAGGATATAATTAACATTTAAATAGGAAAAATTAATATAATACTCGAGTTTTTATCAGATTTATTTTAAACGTCTTCTATAAATATTTAATTACCTGTATTTTAATAAAAGTAGGAATAATTTTTTTTTAATTTAACGACTTCTTTAATATATTTTTTCCCTTTTTTAACCTTTTTTTTTATCGAATTTTTCGAGAAGAAAATTATTTGATAGGTTATCTTCCATCTCTCTAGTCAGATGTAACGTAACTTAATCATCTCCGTGACAGCTTGTTATTCGTACGTAAGATATCATTGAGATGCAAATTTTGTTTAATTAGCTATAAGAAAGTTAATTTTTTTAAATAAAAAATTAAATAATTCCTTCGAAGTTTAGTAAAATTTAAAAATCATAAAGTTAGATCAAGGCTACCGTTGAAACAAATGGAATTTCTATCGTTAAGATGCTCTTATCTTCGGTTTTTATAACATAATTATATAAATATATAAATGATTATTACGTATTGAAAAATTAAATTTATTAATATAAATATAATAGTTCATATTAAATAAATTTACACTTGACTTTTATAATTCTATCATGGTGTAATTTAATTCTAAAAGTCGATACTAATGTAGTAATATTTCAAAGTATTTAATGTTAAATGAGTTTAATAAATTATTTTTAATACACGACTCCTTAAAATAATCTATAATTATATGTAAAATAGAATGTATGTTTGGCTGTCTGTCCTCTGTACAATTCTAAAACCCTTTAAAACCAAAGTTATTCTCCAATACTCCATAGAAAATATAGGCTTATCACAACACCCATTCCATCACTATTAACTCCTAAACCTTTCACCAAATTTTCTATAGTTTACACTTATTTTTGGCTTTATAATTGATGCAATTCTGCTTAAATAACTCTGGAAAAAATACCTTAAAGATGTAGATTTTTATCAACTATTTGCTCCAATAAAAACCCCCTTTTTTTTAAATTTTACACCTGCAATTCTGTTGAATATTTATAAAAATAATAACGATTTTATAGAACTACATTTTAATAAAAAGTAGAATTCATAAATTTGCTTCTTTCTGCTTTAAATACATTTAAAAAAAAAGGAAATTGTCTTTTATTTTTATGCCTGGTTGGCAATTTAAACATTAAAAAAAATGGCGATTAACATACAAAAATGATTAAACACACACCGATTTAAATTAGTGGAATTAATTTGCACTTGAGCATAATAAATTCGTTTGAAAATGTAGAAAAGGCACACATCTTTCCTGAGAGAATGAACGGGTGGAAAGATTGAAAAATGCCCATTTTTTTTAAGCCAATGGTAATATTAATTAGTTAGCGCATTTTGAAGTGAAAGAAGACGTATTTTCGAATTGTACTAAAGAAAAGTGCGGTGCCCCGGGCATTATCTATAAGAATTTCTATCTAATTATCACAGTTTATGCCATTTTCTTTTTATATGTAAACAAGAACAGTCTCTTTTCATCCGTTGGGATTTCGTGTTATTGAGATAGACGACCGCCGAGTTGTTTATTTCTATTCTACAACAACTTTAGTTTCAATACAAAGCTAGACTATTCAAATAATTCCTTTCTAGTAGGATTTCCAAGAATACATAATTACAGATCAACTGTCTGTAACGAACTTATTCAATTAAGTTAGGTCGCGGGTTCTAATTGAACTTCTCCCTCTCAATCGGTAAATACGTTACAAACCAAAATGGTTGGTTAGACTTTTATTTAAAAAATAAAAGGCAAATTTAATCTTTACGAAATGGAAAAATATCATAAATTATTTCATTTATTATAATATTATGCGAGATGCTTAGAGGCTCCTTGTCTAGGGCCCTAAACTGGAAAAAATAAAATAAAATAATAATATTACCGTTGTAATTGTATATCATAATTTATAAATATTTCTGTAGATTAGTTTATGAAGTAAAATTACGTCGAGGGGACTCAAATCTTCTGTATCTAGAGGCAGTTTCGCCTTTTCCTACGGGCATAAGGGGTAATTGCTTGCGGCACCCACCAACAGGAGGACCAAATAAGAAAATGTTTTCCTGGAAGAAAACACTGTACTCGAGGCCCTCTAATTCAAATTTGCATGGGCCCCACGGAGCTATAACGGGCCACGGAAGGTCTTAATCTACCAATGAATACAAAGGATATACTTTGGTATACAAGAATACAGTAAAAGCATGTTAAATTAATTCTTCCTTAGATGATCCGTTCGAAATTTAAAAAAAAAAGAAAGAAAGAAAAATCCATTTAATAATTAATCAAATAAATAAAAAAATTTAATATTAAATATAAAATTTCTATTTATTTTGTAATTATTTTGCAATCTTAAAGGAAGTCTTTCGTGTATTTTTCCCCTTCTCCCCTCTCTCAAATCGTCACTTCATTTAAACTCTGACATTCAAATCTGTAGAAGAACGATAATTGAGTTACATTTTTATAAAAATTGTTCATTAAAAAATAGTATTACAACAACATAAATACGTTACCAAAGGCAAAAGAATGGTATTATAAAAGATTAACGCCTGCAGCAGATGTGTATTTGAATCTCCATCTTAAACACTGCCAATTCGAGATTTAAATTTTATTTATATTTTCGGTTTTTAAAACGACTTTGGAGAATTTATATTGGCTTTTTCCCCCCCTCTTATATATATAAATATCCACAATAAAAAGAAATGTGATTACCAGTTTTTATTGCAAAAAATCCTCCGATGGAAGCTGAATTTTATATCTTTCGACCTGGAGCCTTGTTTAAAATTAATAAATTTATCATCGTAGGGGGGTGATGTGTTAGAATAAATTCTGTCATTTTATAATACCGAAAATATACAGATTTGTAGAATTTTTAATCCCGAGATTGGCGCCCACGTTTCCTAAAAAAAAAGAGGCACCGTTGGGTGATGAAAACGAGGTGAGAAGTAATTTATTCCCCCCATTCGTTCACGTATAAGCTGCGACCAGTGGGAGAAGTGTTCCTATCTGTTGCCTTAAAAAAAAAAAAGTGTATCGATCTCGTGCTTAGGCATTCCTAAAGGCTTGCTAAAACGAAAGAACATACGGTCGAATGGCAACAGATTGAAAGTCTGGAAGTATCAATAGAGAGAAATCATTCGCACGTTTTCCACAGATTACCAGAAATCCAAACTCGAAACGTGATTTAGCTTTTAATCAAAACGTCGTTCTAAAGAAAAAAAAGTAATTATCTAATTATTCTAAAGGTTAACCTTTTACTTACGTAATCAATAAATGAAAAGAATGGCTTAGAGGATATAAATATTGTCGGCAACGACTAATGGGCAAATGAATACAATTCAAACACGTAAGTTAATCAACGAAAAACTGTGCGAAATTATAAAAATCATCACTCAGAAGATCCCTATAGGAGCCGTCTTCTGTTGATTATTCATAGGGTGTTCGAACGTTCGTGACTACCGAGAATCACACACTTAATAGAGCCTTTATCATCCTCCAATAGCTGTACATGTAAACGTCCATACAACATCTTCATTATGTCAATTTATAAGTTGCTCATGTTTACGTTATTAGACATGGTGAAGATGTTTCGCTACTTGTTATTCATTTCTTATTAGAAAGTGTTATACATAATATAAGTTATAGACTATGAAAATAATTGTTCGCTTATAGGAGCGAAATCAATAGAGAAAAACTGGGATTTATCCGGAAGCAAGACAATTACCATATATAAATACGTAATGATGTGCTACCGTATCGACAGTAATTACCTACAATTAGTATACTGGATTTTTATCAAACGATACTTTATTCCTTAATAAAAGTAGAAAGATTTTTTAAAAAAAAAAAGACCCTCTAAAAGTCTAGCATCACTCGGAAAAATGTTATTTTTAAGCACTTATTAAGTATTAAAAAAACAATGATAGACGATGCCGAAATGGTCGGCAACTCCGGCATTTGTAAATGATAGAAATTAATTGTATTTAACATCCTCCTCCGAAGGGAGGGGGGAAAAACGAGTAGAGACGGTTGATATATTTTTATTTAAATTAAAATTCTGTGCCCCGTTACTTAAGAAAATCGGATATTAATTTGACGAATAGATTAAAGTTTGCCCGAGGAAATTAATTGGTTAGTAAACAATGGTTTGTTTACCGCCCATTGAAAAGTTTTAAACTAGTTAAATACGAAAAGCACGATTGAAATAATGGTTATTATTTAGTCGAGCAGCTAGAAAAGATGTTTTTCCGGAGAAAAACAGAGTTTAGGTCATTCAACTGGCACAGTATATAAACGAAGTTTACGCGGACGATGGCTATCCTACTAAAATATAAGACCCCGGGCTCTTTCCTTTTTATCTCATTCCTTAAGTACATTGTTGGCGCCTAATTCGTTCGTTAGCATACATAATATGTTGACTTACCTAACATAGGCGTGGTATCATCGTCGCAAATTCCAACAGAACAGGGCATGATTATTTCCGGACTGCTTTCGTAGCACAGACTTAAATCTTCTAAACCTTCACCTGTAGGAACGAGAGAGGGGAGGAAAAAATGATATTAGACGGGCATGTGGAATTACACGATGCTTAAACCGCTAGCTGACCAAAATCTGTGATTTACTAGCTGTTTCACGAGTGACAAGCACTGTTCTCTTACGCCGCATCAAATCAATATTGTCAACCTGCGGTTAACACAGTTAGGGTGGCTATTAGATCTGTCTATCTAGCGACTACCGAATCGGAAACTTTACTATTATATTATTTTCTCGGTTAATAAATGAATAATTATATCAATTTTGATGAATTTTTACGTATATATATAAATACTTACGTTTCAATGCACGGGGGTTAGCCTGTTTGCGCCGGGACATGGTCGACGACGCTTTATGGGTGCTGTCGCCTCCACCCCACGCACACTACACACCACACAGTGACAGCTGACTGGATACTCTCGTATTCAATCTAAAGCCGAGTCTGGCATGTGGAGGACGCTACGTCATGGAGACTGTCCCCGCAGGAAATGAACGGGCCGCGAGGAGGTTGAAAGACATCGTTCGAGTCGCTCGGGGAATTAGCGTACGATCGAACGAGAAGATGCTGTGTTCCTGCTGAGCATTATCGCACTCGGTACTCGTCTTCTACCCATCATCTGACGGTAAACCATTTAGCATCGTCTCTGCGAGAGCTTAAAGGGGAGGACAACCGAGTGCTTACCATTCTACTTCCTTATCACTTAGCAGCGTGTGGGAAACTTCCGGTCATGCGCAATGGCGGCCAAGGACAGGTGGGGCATCACGTGATCGCGCTTGACCCCTAGGGAATTTTTTCTATCCTTCTCCCAAGGGACTTTCCTCTTGACGTCATATCGTAGATGAGTGAGTCACCCAGGCCAATTTCCTCCGATTCCCGTCTTTTATCCATCGGGGAAGAGTTTCTTTCCGATGTTTTGATTTAAGTTTTTGTATTTTCACGCCGATTCTCTGCATTTGGCTGCCATTAAACACGATCCGCGCCCTTTTAAATTTATCAACCTCGCGCTCTTTTATTCTAGTTAAACAACAAATTAAATGCACGCCACTTATTTTTTTTTCTTTTATAACTTTAAATCTATATATTTTCTTAATATCCAACGCTTATCTTAGCATTTAAACAATCGTTAAAGAGTTTAATACATTTGAACAAATGTTTATTATTTTAATTAAAGGGTGTTTCATTAAATACAAATTAAACTCTGCTTCCTATAACATTTCGTATAACGGAACACGAGACAAAAATATAAATTAAAGATAGGTACGTTTTGAAAATAAAATCGATAAAAAATATAGGATTTGTGTCGTACCGTCCCACTATATTCTTATACGTAATTATAACCCAACTCACCCTATCTTCTCTCTTCTTTCTTATCCCCTGACTCTCTTCCTATCTTCGGCTCAGACTCCTAAATGGACTCTCCCCCAATGATTATTATACAAAATTTAACTTAGAAAGAGTTAAAATAAATAAACTTTTACCTTACAAAATGCCATTCCATGTCAATATTTCTAAGTAATCAAATAGGCTATCTAAAGACGAGGCATTGTATAGAACGTAAGCACAACCCGTATAATTAATTAGAGTTAAATACAAAATGGACATTCTGTTTAAGTATTGGCTAACAATGCGAATCAAATATAGGTATAATTGGAGCAGACGAGGCAAAAGTTATTCTGTATTCTTCCCACCTGATATCATTAGCCAATTATTACGTCATGGCACAACTCTCAAGAATGGATAAATGGAGGTCGACAGAAAGTCATCAATCATTTCTGTTCAAAAAATTCGAGCTTTGTTGCTGATGAACTTAATGGCTTTGAAATGTTTCCAACTACCTACGCATATGCCTTTGTCTAAAGAGTAAAGTAATTAGCGTTATAAATTTCTTCACTCGGTATTAACTAACGCAGTGTTATCCAATGGCTTTGTATTCTTTTATAATATTTCTATAAATCTGAAAACACAAACACCAATTAAGGAAGAAGGATTTACACTTAAACTAAACAGCTTAGGGCCTCTCCTTTTTTTTAAAGATCTATTATTATTCGGGCGAGTTGAAGGGCCTTCTTAGTATTGTTCGTTACCGTGTTCGTTTATGTGTTCGTTTAAACAGCTAACAAATATATATTTGATTTTAATAAGCCTATTTAAATTACATATTTAATTATTCCATTGTTATGGTAGCACCAAGTTTACAATAAAAAAAAACTCTCGTGTTTATTTTTTCTCGTGAATGACATCCATAAGAAAATCATTATAACAGAGATAATTAGATGAAAGCTTGCTAATGACCTTTTTAAATACGATTATATTATTCTGTTCTATTTAAAGCATTTGATATAAATACGTAAACATTTTAAAAAAATATTTAAAATTTAAAAAAATTCTTCTAGGGCCCCAGAAGGCCTCTAGGCATGGAAGATTGGGGCCTCTCTACACACGTGTAATTATGGCTAATTATTAATAAATTATGGTACACAATTGCAACGGTAAAACTACTTTACTTTTTTTCCTAAAAGTAGGCCTTTTTAAGTAGGCCTGTAGGCTATATTTAATAAATTTTTATATAAATGTAAAATTTAAAAAAAATTAATATAATTTTAAGTTTATTTTAAAATAAAAACTTTTTGTAAATTATCTTCAATACTACAACGAAGATAAATGCCTTCAGTTCTGTTTATTACACGTTTAAGGGCCCTAAGCAAACTGGTGAACTCGACCCCTTTCTTTGAAATATTTTAACAATATTAAAAATAAATTCCTTACATGATTTAGGGCCCTATAAACTGAAGTTTCTAAGTAGGCATCTATTTATAAACTGTAGTTTTGTAGGGCCCTAGAGTCCTAAAACTGCGCTGTAACTGACAGGACTCTTTTACCAAATAAACCTATATATAAAACTGTGCGGCCTAAGCTGTAGATTCATAACGTGAGGCCCTAATTTAAATATGTAAGAATTTCTTAATCATCTGCATCTTGAATAACTTATCTATTATATGATTTTACTTTTTCATTTATAACTCAGTATAAACCCATTTAATAATGTAAAACTTCTATAGACCCATTATTAAATGGGCCTATAGCAGTTTTACATTATTAAATGGGCCCATTTATATAGCAGCATTTAATAATGAGCCTATAGCAGTGGGTCGTACTGTAATTAACATTATATACTTTAGATACATAACTACACACAGTTGTATAGTGTTAAGTATTATTTTCTGTTTTAAACCCTTACAATGGGATAATATAAAAAAGTTTTATCTATTATTTGCTGTCAATTTTTTTTTTTTTTTTTTTTTTTTTCAGAGAATTCCGATTTAAAAATCTTTCTTGAAGTCAAATTCGAGATTACAATCGATGCTTTAAGGCAATAATCTAGACTACAGATGTTAATGCTTAGTCTACACAAGCAGAATCAGGAAACAAAGTATTGTAAGCCCAATTATACGCATTCTAAACAATGACCACAATACAGTTGAATGTTAATTACCGGAGATGTACGATACAAAATAACCTAGGACAATATAAGAGGAAGTAAGTTGTATTCTAACTTTTCCATTCTATGTTAATGGTCTAGAAAAATTAGACCTATCATCATAGGCTATATTGCGGATCTTATAAAATTTTTACTGTATAATAAGAAATATTCTTGTTTATAATATATTTTTAAGAAGTAGAAATGCTTCAACACACCTATTCTTTCAAAAGATACTGTACTTACGGACCTACTGTATGTACAGTATCTTCTACAGTAGGTCCGTTTATACAGTAAAAACTTGTCTAAAACGGAACATGAATAAAAGAGAAACCCTGCAAAAAACCTCCCCTTTGGGGAGGTTTTTTGCAGGGTTTCTCTTAGCAAATTAAGGGGCTCCACGTAGAGTACAGTAGTGTTGATTTCAGACATTTTTTTTCTTAGAGGAGGAGGAGTATTTTCTTATGAAAGATTGGTTTGAGGCCTCCTATTGGAGAGGGCTCCGGGAAATTGCCCTTTATGCCTTTTATAAACTTTCATTTTAATTCAACAAGTAAATAAATTCATATTAATATGTTACATAATTGTTTTTTTTTTCACGAAATAATTTGCCAAGTTTCAAATTTTCTCTATGTTAATTAGAATATTTACATTATTTAGGAATAGAAGCTTACTTTAATTAAAAGCGTAAATAATTAAATATCCGTTAATATAAATTTATTAGTTTTTACAGAATTTCCAATAAACTTCGGCTGAAACTACTTCAGAGAAGATTCGACTTATCCCCCGAGACTTATACAAACCTCAGATATAAAGAAATTTATCAATAGAGTTATATCTAGAGAATTTGATAGAATCTTTACATTTATATAACCGAATAAAATAGCATTAAAATGCTATTTTATTTACAGCGAGACCTGCGTAAAACGGACTCGTCAGATTTCCGTTTTAGACAGGTTTTACCGTATAATTAATATACGATTAAAACCAATGATAATAGACTAATTATCCTAGGATTTATATAAATACAGGCCTATAATTTCCAACACAATATAGAATTTTATTATTTTCACGTCTGTCAAGCCGATTATAAAAGAAAGAATAAAATAAAAACAACTTATGTCTCGTAGTTTTTAACAAAACGTGAAGATGTAAAGTTTTATTGTCCGTCTTAAAAGATATAATTTACATCTGACAGGCAATATTCCTAAGTTAAGTTGGGAACTTCGAACTGGAGTATCAGCCTGGGGACACGACATTATGCGGTCTCTTTGATGTCACTGTTTTCAATGATGTCTTTTTCTGTGTCATGATTACAAACAAGATATCAACTTTTAAATGCGGGAATCTAACTCGTTTTCTCTTGACAACAGTTGCTTATATGCCTTGTAATTTTCCTTTCAGAGTATTGTTACGTATACATTTTAAAATATCGAAACAAAAATTGCTCGCTTACTCTATTATATAATGCTAATTTCAACATCATTTATAATATTCAAAGATGCTTTTATCTCTTCGAATAAAACAATAAAAAGAAAAAAACGTTAAGTGTTGAAATTCCGAGTAAAAATAAGACTCGTTTTACGTTGAATTAATTTTATTCTAACGAGATAAAAGGGATTTTTCCCCGAGACAGGAGAAAACTTAGTGGTTCCTACCCATATTCTACGGGCAAAAAGGGCAATTGTCTGTGGCCTCCATCAACAGAAAGTCACTTTTATAAGAAAATATTTTCTCCCAAATATTCATTCCTGTGAAGAAAAATGTCGGAAATCAATACTGTACACGAGGCCCCCTAATTCAAATTCTCCTGGCCCCCACGTAGGTATAACGCGCCACTGTTCCTACCTGTATAAAGTTACTTTAAGACTCCTGTTTAATAACACGTTTTATTTGTTCGAAAAAAGGAACCCCACACCAAACTTTCGACCAGACCTGGGATAAGTTAGGCTACATATATATAATAAAACTTTTAATTAAGAATATATATATATATATATATATATATATATATATATATATATATATACGGCTTATAGGGTTAGTTAAACAAAGAAAACGTCACAGTAATTGTAATTATTAACAAAAATGAATGAAAATTAACAATGGGATGAAGTAAATTACAAAGTTACGAGTGGGTTAAAATAGAAAAACAAGGTTAAGTTGACGTTATTAGGGAAGAAGCATTTACCAACGATGTCATCTCCGGTTGATAGCAGTTTCGATCACGTAGACAAATCCCAAATAAGCATAAATATTTTATAATGATCCTCTCGACGTAAGAAAACAGAATATAAAAAAAAAAAAGAAACAAAGGAAAAGTATTTTTACACGAAAGCCGAAGAAGGGGAAATATTTTGACAAATGATAAATATACAATCATCTAAGCATACTTTTTCCCACGAATTATAAATGACGTCAAATTTATTGTGTTTTGTGACAGCTCATTATCCCCTTTCTAACAAATACAGGTGTCTTAAGTGTCTAAAGTATCTAATTTTCTGCTAAACATATAAGATTTTTTCTTTTCTTTTTGATTTCTTCCAAGTAAAATTCCTCGACGTCTCTGTGATTATTTTGATACACTTCGAAATAAATAGAACCGTAGCTAATACCGTGTCGCTAATATGTCAATCCAATGTATTAATATATAATCCGCTGAGACGAACGTTCGTTGGGATATAACTTGTAGTAAAAAGGAAAAATAACTTTACGGGAAACTTTATTCATAATAAATGATATTTATGACGTGACAGAATCGTTTGAGCTTAAAGTTTGTAATTAATAATTTATTTTGTAAGTTTTGGTGATCACCCAAGAAACGTTGAAATAATACGACGGACGAAAGAAAAATATCTTAACTAATTTAAGATTTTAGTATTTAGTACAACGTCGTTAGCTTTATGCGTGCTTCTTTATAAGGTACACTGTAACATCGAGGTGTGTGTGTGTGTGTGTATGTGTGTTTTACTGTATAAATTACTTTCCCGGCTGTTTTAAACGGTGGCAATCGGTCAAAAAATGATCCTCTCCCAAGTTTTTACACTTTAGAACTTTGAAACGTCGAGGAATGAAAAAATGTTGGGGGGGTTTTCTTCTGTATGCGTGTGGGGGGCACGATTTTTTTTTTCGCTAACTTTGAAGCTTAATAACTCCCGTGCCTTTTTTCGAAAGTTTTTAAAATTTTGCAGGTAGGTTGGTGTATTAGGGGGGAACGTTTCTAGAAATTTTCGCGAAAATCGGAGCGTTGGTTCGGGAGATACGGCCTTGCCCCTTTAATATCTCCTAAACCAATCTGGAGACTTATTAGGGATGAAAACAAAGAATGGAGGGAATGTAGGCAACAATTCTAACTTTTTAAAATAGTTATTAATTAAAAAAAATTATGTAAGAGAAGTTAACATTTTTTGCAATACAAATATGAATTTTTAAGGTTTTTTTTTTAAAAAAAATAAAGATATATCATGAGGAAATCAACGAATTTCGATCATTTACAGGTCATGTTACAGCGTGTAAGTTACGTAGTTACTAGAAGAGTTAAAAAAATAAAAAAAGAATTTGGTAAAGAAAAGGAATTTGATCTTCCTTAACGCATAAACGTGCTTTAGTAGCACCTATCTATTGTCCAGAAAGTATCTATTAGTAACAGTTTCCAAGTATTATTACTACAGAAAATTGTACAGCGAAAATGATATTACTTGGAGATAAACCGTGACTTCTGAGTTACTGGAGGCGTAACTTAACGTGACTGTCAGTAGCTACTGAACTAGAAGGGGAGTATTCAGTAACTATCTGCGGGGTCAGTTATTGCACTCTTTTCCGTGATATTGCTATCCGTCTTTCAAGTTATAGCTAGATAAAAGTTACAGGTTAATGAATATAAGATACTTTCCCCCCTCTCTCCCTCTCCTTTTCTCTTGTGTTGTGAAAATAGAGCGAGGGTCATGATTGCGGCTGCACGTATACGTAGGGAAAATACGAATTGACCAATTGTTCGGTCAGTTTCGAAGGCTTTCCACTTGAAAAAAATCGAGTAAAAAGTCAAATTTCAAGTTCCGCCCGAATTTTTTTCTGTGTTTTCTTATAGATAACTAATTTACCTGGTCGAGAACAGGTGTATTTGCTTCATTAATGGCAGCTGTAAGTTTAGATATCAGAGTTTGTAGTAACTAAGCTAAAAGACACTTATTAGGAAGATGAATTTACAACGTCTGCAAAGTGCCGATCAGATCACGTCTTCTTCGTAACATCAGAGCTAACGGACCACACACGTTGACGATGTATCCCCATGCAAAGACCAGTAGCTTAGAACAGAAGAAAAAAAAAAGGAAGAAGCACCCTCAACTATGCGTTGGCTTTTAACTTCACTAACTAACTATGCCCAGGGGTGAAAAGTACATTTTAACACTAGCCTCGGGTTTGGTGTTCTTGTTTTTTTACTTCTCTTTATTGGACAGGGGGTGAGCGTGACGGTATTCTTCTTCAATCAACGATGGCGTGATATTCACTTCATGCATTTATTTGGTCGTCGATTATAATAGACCGCGTGATGATTTTTCGCAGATATTTCACCATAAATTGGACTTTAATTAAGCAAACTAACTTAAATGCTTAGCGATTTATGGGTTAATTCTGCCCGTTTGCTGCTATATTATTTCCATTTAAACACGCTTAATTTTACTACTCCCGAATCGTTTAAGTATACGAATAATCTTCTAATAATTAAATACTGTAATAATTAATTTTTAATGAGTTCTTTTCCATTATTATTATTATTATTATTATTATAAATCTTTTAAGCACCAGATGGAAGCACGTTCTCATTAATTTAACACGTGTAAAAGGGGGTAACAATTGAAGACCTTGTTCAGTTTCTGGGGCAGAATTTTTGAATTTCTACAAACATAACTTCCAGATTCGACCCGTAATTTCTCATAGACTGGCATACGTAATATCATTAAACACCTGTGATCTGTTCTAAGATACAATACGAATTTGGGGGGTGATTCACCCAAAAAACTTGAGTTAACACGTTCATATATATAAATTAGTCGAGGTATTTGTAAGAATTGATTTTATCACTGTATAAAACATTAAAGAAGAAAGTAATGGATGCCATCCAATATTTATCTAATTGACACAAATATCTGGAGGAAGTGGCTATAAATCGACTAAACATTGATTAACACACCCACTAAAACTAACTCTAATTATAAATAGATTTTTTGTTATAAACGTTATTTAACACACAGAATACAAAGTTTAATAGAAAAAATAATTGACAGAACAATCGACTAAACAAAAAAAAACATTTACAGACTGTTGATTCTGAATATATCAATAAGAGTTATTGACCAGGCAACAGGTATTTTCCCATGCTCTTAAACGATATTTTAAAGTTTTTCTTGTTTACATTACTCCTCTGGTGTGTGATGTATGTCAAGCATGCTACTCACTAATTATGTCTTGTAGTCTTAACAAGAGTGTTCGGTGTACGATGTTGTCTTATCTCCTTCATGTGTACCCATTGATGTGTAAAATTCCCGGTCACACAGAATAAATGTAGTAGAATTTCAAATAAAACGATTTTTTTCTACCCTTTCTACTTCTTCTTCTCTCTCTCACACACATCTTCTTCTTCCAATTTAAAAACCAGCTATAAATAATTGGGTCCTGTTTCGTACAGGAATGTCTAGCAAGTTACGTAAGAAAAAGGCTTATTTTCCTAAGGAAAAATCATTTATCTCCGTGTATAAACAAATAAATAAAACTGGAGTTTATTCGCCGAGATACAAATTATTTTGTAGTTAATAAGAAGAAGAAGAAGGGGGGGGGAAATGATTATTGTTTTTCAATATTCATTTTAATCGAATGATTGCTCTTGCTTGTTGTCTTTTCTCCCCGTTATTACTATTGTCGTTTGATATTAAACCGGAATAGAAATATTTTATTTAAGAAATTTTTGATTCTCAATCACGTTTGCTAAAAATAATTTAAATTTGATATATACATTTCCTATTTGGATGGGCATTAAATCGCTAGTATCAGGAATTTTTTGCATGCATCTCGCGGGAGATGGAGAAGCCCAGAAGACAGGATAAATGAAAGTTGAGTGCATTCTTGTATTGGCCGAAGTCTAACCAATTATTTGATATTCCGTCATTCGGTAAACGAGGAGAGAGATGCGGAAGGAGAGAAGAGAGATGATGGAATACCGGCGATGAGATGCAAGTAAGTGAAGATGTCCGAAGGTCCTGCACTCGGTGGCCACATTTTGACGATGTGTTTATTGCGATTGTAGCGCCGCTGGTAGCTGTCGTCTATACTTTATTTATCAGGCGGTGAGTGGGGAGCCAACATCCCAGTCGGAAGCCTCTAGGGCAGCGTTGTGTCTGGACGGCAGTAATAACATGCCTGGCGTGCACCTCCTGGGACTAACCACTTCACCATCTTTCTCGGGGATGCAATAGTTTCCATCTTCCATTTATAAACAGTTTTGCTTAAAAAGTACGTGAGCGAAAGTTCCCTTGGTAACAACCGATCCATCACTGCCAGTCTAACTTTGCATGTGCCAGCAATAGCGTGTAATTCTTGCTAGATGTCCGTTAGGATGTAGCGTTTGGCCACATTGGGGCCTTCACGTGCTGTAGTCTGGTA
Organism: Centruroides vittatus; assembly: GCF_030686945.1. Classification (NCBI taxonomy): domain Eukaryota; kingdom Metazoa; phylum Arthropoda; class Arachnida; order Scorpiones; family Buthidae; genus Centruroides; species Centruroides vittatus. The sequence continues at coordinate 126,754 of NW_027121678.1, forward strand.
AGATGTACGGCTTACACCGCAGGGACTCTTCCTGCTATATGCAGATGGAAGAACCATATCAGTCGCTTTGCAGGCGCTACCTTCCCATCCCTAGTCGAGAACGGGGAGGTGAGGGAGATGCGTTTTTTTCCCCATCCTTTTCTTTCCCCCGTTCTCTTTTCACTCTTCCGTCTCTGTTGGCCGTTTGTTTGAAGTTGGTTTGCATTCCAAGTCATTGCGAGCCGTCCGACTTGTAATTGCATTGGTTGAAGGCTGTAGTCTCGCTTGCTTTCCGCCTCATTTTTCTGGTCGAATCAGTTGTAGCACATCCACGGTTTCTGACAGAACATGTCCCAGACATATAAATCTTTCAGCGAACCTGTTTTTTCTCTCTCCCTCACTGACTCTATGTACTCCATCATCGCGTCGAGATACGAAGCGAGCATTTCCGATGTGGACATTCACGTCAAAGTATTTATAATAGAGGCCACATTTACTCTGTCCACTTTCTTTCTCACCAACTGTATTTAAATTCGCTCGACACTTACACAAATTGACTCACGTCTCCTCTTCTGACAATTTTAATATGAATGGAATATTTTCCCCAACAACTTTTGCTCGTTATTTCTTTAATATTCCGTAGACGTCAAAACGACTCAATACTTTTCTCCTACTTGTCAAATTAAATTAAATTCTAAAGTATTTACCAACGCCCGTGTCGGCACGTCACCCAGACACACTCGACAATTACTCCTGCAAATTATCTAAAAATGACACTCGAATATCGTCTAGAGTCCATTTAAACGGCTCCTAACGAGCAAAAACCCTTCTCCCTCCATTGTCAACTCGTTACATTCTATAATATCGTTACACACTTTAACATATAATCCACGTTGAGTGATTGTTCACCGTCTCATTGTTTAGATAATAAGAGCCTAATATATCGATGATCGATAGATAGCTCTTAATATTATTTTATTTGCAAATTTTATGCTATTTAAAGAAAAATTTTTTTAAAGTATGCTCCTGATTAATATGTAAAAATAAATTTCTAGTGGAAAATAAAAAAAAATAAAAAAAATGGTGGCGGTATTCAAGGGTAAAATATAAATTGGTCAGATGCATACAAGTGGTCTAAGAGCAATTACTAAGCAATTGAACGGGGTTAAAGATTTGAAATTGTCGTCACGCTCCTATGTAAATGCCGGGAGCTATGCAAAGGTGATCTAGGAGGCAATAAATATTCCGACATTACTTTGTCACAACAATCAGAAATTACAACGCAGAGGTTCGTCTTCTTAAGAGAATGAAACCAAACCACTCCGTCTCTATTTACTACATACATACTTATTAAACCTGTGACCAGGCGGGGATCTTTTCAAAATGCAGGGTCTCAATTCCTCGGTTTCCCAGATGAGCCATTCCGTGTCCAGCGGTAATAAATCTATATACTGTCACGTCCGGGTAGCATTTTTACATGAGTACTGCAAATGACGATATCTCTAGTCCTCATCTTCATTTATCCTCCCCTTTCGGTGTACTACGTGAAATTAAAGGGCATCAATGTAATCGATAAACGTGTTTCTACTGTTGATCCGCTGTTATGGAAGGCTAATTGGCTGGGACGGTAATAAATGGGCATTAAAAATACAATTAAATCCGACCGACCCTTGCCAGAAAGATATATACATGCCGATGTAACATGGGTTGTATGGGTGAAAGACACGCGACGGGAATTAACGAATTTCTTAATATTAAATCTAATAATTAAATTTATTTGTCGAATAAATATGATGTTAAAAACTCTGTTAATGGGCCACTCTTTAATATTCTTCATGGTAAAAAAGTGAAATTTTTTGGTAAAAACAACATCCATCCTCTCGAACGATGCATTCTACATTGGCTGTAAGAAATGGAGGAAAATACTAACGCCCCTGAGGGTTGACGACAAGAAATGAGGCGTATATTTTTACGCCGGTGGTGTTAGTATTTTATCTATGCACAGGAGAAGTCATACCAAAGTATCTATAAATTTTAATACGCTCGAGACCCTGTTAAGTATATGATGAGTAGTCATTAACACAACCAAGTGTTTTAAAGGATATTTCTTCTTCTTTTTTTTTTTGTCTGAATAATTGATGAAGAATATATTTGAGAATGGCATATTAATTAAAGTGCAACTTCTCTCCAACTCTATAATTTCTTTTAGATCCATTAAAAATAAAAGAAAATAAATGCCTTTACCCCGTTCACTGAAGGGGGATATCGAAAATTAAACGTGTAATATTTACATTCGACAAACATTCCTATATAATAACTATTTCGAATAGAAACGTCAATTAATCTCGGAAATAATTTGAGGAATTTTCATTATATTTATTAATCTATCTCGCTTGTAAATATAATTATCGATAAATTTGATTTCTGATACAACTCTTTATCTTAAAAACGTTCGCATTTAAACAGTTTGTAGGCTTATAATACATAAAAATAACCAATAACAAACGTCATTTATAATGCCTGAAATGTTTTATCCAATTAAGTCCACGTTTATTTTATCCAACCAAGTAGAAACTACAAACAAGGGTGCTTATTATAGAGAAAATATTAAAACTAATCACGTAAGTAAACGTTCTAGCTTCGGGCCTTGTTGTTTTTCTTGACTTTTTTCTAACTTTTCTTATATATATATATATGGCCTTTATAGTGATCATTCTTATCAAGAAGCCAACATAAATATTTTACAAGTCGTATTTCTTAACCGAGTCTTTCTGACAAGAAGGAGTGTTCAATTATGTTTAAGAATGCTTCGGAATGTAGCCAAGTAAATATGAATTCTCTTCTTTTTTTTTAGTGAACGTATTTTATAAAACACATTAAAAAAATGGACCGAAGCATTTATTCGACTCAACAAGATTATATCTGTACAATATTATGTTATTTATACCAATCACGAAACACGTTCTCATGGCATACCTCCTATAAGCCAGCAATTTATTCCATTTATTTCAAGCATAATAAATACAAAATTTATTTATTGTTACATTAATAAGAACGAAATTTATATCAGTTGAATTTCAAATTAAGTTTAAATCGCTATCTTCTTATCATCCTTCTCCTCCTCCTCCTCCTCTTCTCTCTTATGAAAAGAGAGAAGAGGAAGAGGAAGAAGAATTTCTCTTAAAACTCCTATTTAACGCAAGTCTTAAGTTTTGTACAAGAATATACTTAATTAAAAAACTTCATTTCTTAAGGACACTATTAAATCTAGTAAATTAAATCAGAAAAAAAAGAGAAGAAGAAATCAATAGTTGCAACTACTAATTTAAGCATTAACTCTTTTGAGATTTGCCATGTTTTTCTAGCCACACATGTAAATTTGTTACTGTATTTTTTTATTTTTTTACCCTTTTTTTCTGCTATTAAGCGACCAACCATTAAACTCTTTACTAAATGAGGGAGACTAGATCGAAAGATAATAGATTAATTAGTTAGTAGGAGGTTAACTGGACCATAATTGTCGAAGATAATAACTAGAGAGGGTTTAGAAGCACTTAAAATGGTATAATTCGCAGACCTATAATGTATATATTCTTATTTACAGGGAGTCGGATAGCCGGAGGTAAAACTCCTCCCATTTTGACTTAGATCAAGTTTTCTAACTTATTATTATTATGTTATTAGGGGCGAATATATGTAATTCCGAAATCTCGTCTCCTCCTCTAAAGGTGTACACGTGCCATTATTCAAGTCGACCCCAACCGAAAAAGGCGAAAGCGACGTTAAAAGACACCGGATCGTATGACAGCGGAATTCAAATTATAGGGTCTACCACACGAATTATATCGAATTGTAATTACGATTGCCGTTTATAAAAATTCGGAATTAAGGTGAAATTTTCGACATTTTCGTATATATTTTGTATTAAAATTAATGATAAAAGAGTAAAGACGGATTGTCACTTCGTATCGGAATGCGAATTAAGTTATATTTATATAAAAATTGGAGATACGTAACGAAGATCCACTCCATTCTCACCTCGTTAAATCGGGTAACGTCTTATTAAACGACATTATTGCTTTATTAAAACGCTAAGGCAATTTCGAAATAAGACATTACTTACGAGATGTGACATTCGATTAAAAAGTTGCAAATTAATGTGAATATAGAAAGAACGATGTCACTGGAATTCAGGAGCTACCACACACGCCGTATCCCCCAGGCAGACAGTATGCTAGATGGAAAGGTAAAAAAAAAATAACAATAATTATGATACTAACAAGTGGTTACTTTTATTCCGAGACGTAATAAATAGCTACCGGAAAGTATCAATTAATTTCGACCAATCGAAAATTATTTCAAAAACTACGTCATTCTTAATTCCGTGTCAATGCCAGCCCGGGCATTAAGACGTATATGTGGTAATCATCGATAATTAATTAACGCCGAATGAAAAATAATGCCGTTAATCTGACCACCAATCATACTCTCTTCATTATCACTTTAATGTTTTTTTTTTTTTTCTTCCCTTCTGCTGACGTCACGCTCCAATTAAATATTGAGGCGTGAAACTATAAAATCGCTGCATTAAATCAACGTCCTTTTGCTTTGGCTTTTACTAATGGAGATATCGAAATTACAAGGCGTTTTAATCACTCAGCATATGTTCTCATTTGCTGCAATCAGTCGAGCCAACTGAACCGCTCCTCATTTTTCAAAACACCACCGACTCTCAACACCAGAAAACTACTTACAACACCTAAAGATTTCCGTATCCGGTCTTATTCTATCGAACTTTTGCCTCTCGGGATTGTTAGATTCCGTCACAGACGTTCTCTTATTTATTTATTTTTATCTTAATTTCGTAAACTTTAATTCGCAATAAATCAAAAAAATTACACCGATCGAGGGGGGGGGGCGATTAAGAAAACGAAAGTATTCTTTTGTATTGTTTAAGTGTATCAACTAGAAACGTGCCTGGCTGATTTTATCGACTGTTTTTTAATCGCGTGCCGTTTCCGTCAATAAGATTAACAATTTACAATCAACCCCTCTATTGTTAAGATTGCTTTTATTATATAGAAAAATGTTTTCCTCCCCTCTCCTTCCTCTTATAGATTCAAATCCGAGATAAAGAGCCGAATTGATAGAGTCATAAAAAAAAAAAAAGAAATAGTATTATAAAAATATTGTTTGCTGATGGCATTCCTTTACTTTTTTACTCACTACTTCAATTATTTACGCTGTAGTGACATTGATTATTAATTGATCGTGTAGTGGAAGAGAACGATTATCATTTTCCATTCGAGGTAATTGTCACTTGGTCACACGCTATCTATAATTTTGATTAATCGGCCATCTTCGACTTACCCGCCGATGCAGAGAGATCCGATTATCGATTCCAAGCCGTTGGATAGCAGTAAGCGGTTATTAAAGATTATATAATAGGTTACGTTTCTTATTAAGAGGTTCTAATTGTTTGTTGTTTGTGTTTCTATGGCCGCTCCTTTCATCTCACGCGCGGGATTCGTATACTTTTTTTTTTTAAGGACACACAACCAATAAAAATATATATATATATACATTAAAATCATTTTTCCAATTTAGAACCCCCTATACCCCTAGGCGTGTGCTCTAGTAGTCAACAATCAGGCATTGTGTATACAGGTATACAAAGTACTATACTACGATACGATTGCTTTACATTAATAGAAGTAAAACAGACCATAGATACATTTTAATATTCTCTGTTTGTTACTAAATATCGAAGATAGCAACGTCATTACTCATTCAAATCTTGTTTCAAGCCAGACACTTATCGAGTGTTCGTAACTATTAGAATATTACGAGCGTGTACGACATCGTTTCTCTTAAGCAATTAAACTCGTCTTATGAGCCATACGTAATTTTTAACTCTTCTTTTTATTAATCTTCTTTTGTTCTTCAAAAATAACTTATTGAATATACACATAATAGGATTAATTGGGGAGGAAAAAAAAAAGTGTCCTATTGTTGATTAGTAACTCTCTTTCTTTACGTGACGACAATAATTTATAAATCTATTTAAAAAAAAAAAAAATTAAACATTTCAAATTACTCGTTTTTTAAATCAGTTCGGATAAAGGAAACTTAATTATAATTATTTAGTAAAGGATCATTCGAGATCAATTTTCACGGTTGTCTGCTTGTAACATTTGAGGAACTGTTACGGAAAAAACAAGAACATTTACACGCATTTCCTATTCCAAATATTGCACCAGTTTATCTATAGGAAAAGAAAGGAAATCGACCTATCATTCAGCAGAATATCCGATGCGCTACAGAAAGATTCGAGAGACTTCATAAATTATGCCAAAAATGACTGAAAAATCTACATCCCATCCACATTCCACACACGAACCCTCTACTCGACTGCCCCTTTTTTTTATATTCCGTAGTCAAAGAAACCATTAAAGGAATTAGATTTCAGATTTAAATAATGGCATAAGAGATCAATGGCCTCTATCAAAATGTAATTAAGCTGCTCAAAATATCATTTTGTCATGAATTAGGAGAAAAACTCTTAATTACTTTTTTATTAATTGAGCTTAACTTTGATTAAAAGTTCAAAACAGTTTCTCGTGTGTGGTAAATTCATAAATTTTTAATTAAATACGTTATAGAGATTTATAATATGCGTAGGAACGTTTATTTATTTTTTTTTTGGTGTTATTTTTATAATATTTCGAATGGGGACGTATGCATAAATTCTCTTAGCTATGGGCTAAATAACTGGAAGACATTTTTTTTTTTTATAATATAAATTGCCGACTTTATACGGAACGATAGTGAAGTTAATAACGCTGTGTTTACTTTAAATTTGTCACTTTTTTTAATTTATTCATCGAGAAGTTTAGCGTTGGAATCGAGAACATTAAAGGAAAGAGAGAAAAAAAAAAAACATGGAGAATCGTATAATGAATACAAATCTGTAAGAGTAGGACGGATTAAAAGCGAGCCCCACACACACCTTTTAAAATTTATTTCGGTTGTTTTTAGGGAAAAAAAAGGGGGTAATTTGGACTAAAGTAATCAAGTATTCGGCAAGAATATTACTTATCTTTAAGAAAAGATTAAAAGAAAAAGTATAGAGAAATAGGAGTCGTTAAGTTGTCGTAAAAACTGGGAAGAGGAGGAGATAATGCGATTACAGACAAAACAATATAAACAGTTTTTGCGTTAACGGCAAAATTAAATGTGTAATTAAACACTATAACCCATTATCTGGAATATTTTGTGTCGGAGAAGCTCAAGTGAAAAATGAGTGCCGTTACATGGGGGTGTAAACAAGTATGGTGGAAAGGTTTTCTTAAGCCGACCCTCCCCAGCAAAGTCGAGTCTCGCTGTGCCTATAAAATCAAATTGGTTTAATCACTGGTATCCATGTGACCAACGATCTACGCTAATTACAAGAGACTTCGACTACGTTCGCCCGCCACTTCTCCAATCTACGCTTCCAGCGGCTAATTGGATTAAGGAAAAATAGAGCTCTCTGGTGGTTCTGACAACGACCAAAGGGATGCGCTTATAACTAGAGAGAGGTGACAGGTCGCCGGCCACACGGGACCATCGACTGCAACTACGCTCCGTATTTTGCATGAAAATTGCTATTTACAACAAAAATTGTACTCAAGACAGAACTGTGTAATTAAGTGTCATGGGAGAAAGGCAAAGGATCTTATTTCCTTCGTTCCTTTCTATATATTATGTATGCATTCTCTTCTAGTTAGTCTTCGGTCAAATTTAGTTACCGTACAAGACAGTTTTAAATTTTTTATCACTCTGCTATGGAGTGGGATTTCCTGAAAGTTTCTCTCGGCCGTTCGCATTTTGCTCGCCCAGACAATGAATGTAGAGAGGCAATCCCAAGCGATGAGTTTTATAAAGTTTGATGAACAGTCGGTTGCGGTTTGTAGATGATGCTCGTTTACATGTTTGGCCTCTCGATGTGCGCTCACCGAGCCATCGGGGATAAAGAAACTCGGATAATTAGGTTTGTTCATTTGACGGCGGACAATAAAGAAAATAACAAACCACTTTCTAACGCAAAACGCCTTTTCGCACGTATCCTAAGTCATAAATAAAAACTTAATAATTTTTTCTTTTTTTTTTTTAAAGAAATTTTTTACTGTTTTTCTTCGCTACATTCCCATGAAAATGAAGGAAAATAAATTGATCGCATATTTTAAGACCGAATATTGTAATTTTTATATTTTTTTAAAGTTTAAATCAATTATTAGTGTTTAAATTTTTAAATTTTAATCACGAAATGACGACGTTTAAGATATTAAATATTATTAAATATTTAATATCTTAAACGTCGTCATTTAATATTCGATATTCCGTAAATGTAATCAGTTTAAAAAACACGTTTAATTTCAGAATAAAATAAAATAACGAAAAAATTATAAATATTCCTTAATATATTTTTATTTTCTTTTAACGATGTCTATTCTTATCGTGAGATGGCAACACTAACAAACCAAGACGTTCGTTTTTTTTTTTTTTTTTTTTAAATTTCGATAAAATATCAAAAGTTAATTATAATCGTTTATTCCCAAATAATTTTAAAAATTTAAATATCGAGTTTAATACTTATTAAAATAAATAAATGTAAAATTTAAAAAATAAAAACAAATAGAAAAAAAAATAATAATAATAATTCGACTCGGATTAGTTTTCGATTTTCTCACCAGATGGCTGCACGTATAACACAAAGATATAATGGATTTTTATAAGTCACGTAATTAACCCATTGGAAGAAGCTTTGTATCAAAGGGAATTAAGAAGACGAGAACAGGTGCAGAAATCTTATCTTGGACGAAACGTGATCAATATCGGAAAGATATTAATGTAAAAAATGGCTGACAAGCTTTATTGTATTACTTATCTAAGGATTAAATAAAGAATGTTATTAAATAGCGTCAACCGGAAATATCGGCGAAAAAGCCAAAGTTTAATCCACATAAAAAGTAAAAAATAAAAAAAAAACTTAATTATCATCATGAAATTAGATAAATTATCATTTAAAACGCATCTTTTGTTAAAGTTTTAAGTTCTGGTTATTGTCAACCGGAGTTAATCCCTATTATTATTCAGGAAACATTCTGACGTAATACGTGGTCTACACATCTATCACGCTTGACTTGATACAGATAACGAAAGATGCTCCGAGGATACCGATAATAAGAATTATCTACACAATCATTTTGATACGAAGAGTCGCAACAACAAAATTCAATTTCCATCAGGAAAATTCTTAAAAAAAAGAAAATCCGTTTTGTGGTATCGATCGCAATTAAATATGCCAGCTGAAAAACATTTAACAGGTGTTTGGATCTAAAACCCGACTTATTGTACGTTCTACTTTATTTTAGCAATTACTATTACGCCATAGATCATAATTAAATCAAATAAGGTATAATTATAGTGTCGGGCGCACCACTGATAAAAATGTTTGAGCATAAGTAAATCGATTTAATCCTTAAATCAATGCGGATAATAACTAGGATTGTAATTTGAAGTATATATAAATGTATAATATCTTTTTCCTTACGCGTGTAAAATTTATGGATCGAAGCCATGGAATGAGGTAACGCAACTGGCGGGCCATCTGTCAATGGGGTGCCACTCGTTTAGGTGTTGGGCGCGTGAAGAAAACTCGGAAAACTCTCCACGACCATGGCGGTCCACGGCTTGTATGGGAGCCAGGAAGCAGAGTGGGCCCTTTTGCCATTTAAAAAAAAAAAAAACAAATTAAATGCGTAGAAAGCTTCTTTATTAAACGATGGGTATGATTCGAGACACGGGAGTTTGCAAAGGGGGCAAACAGGGCACTTACTCTCACTGAAATCGAAAAACTTCTGCAAATTATAATTGCGTATAAAGTGATCGAGATATGTAACTTTGCATCCTCGACCATACAGCAATACTGTATTCTATTATGTACTTATGAAAAAGATCCCAAAAAATTAAATAACTAAATAAAAATTTATTAATGTAATTATTTGTCTCAAGCTTTGCCCCCTTGGAAAGCTTTGCCATCTCCTGATTCGAGAAAAAGATGAAAAACTAGAGAGAAATGTTCAATACCTCCGGAAAAAGGTCCAAATCCTGAATAAGTTTGAATTTCAGTTCGGTGTTCAATCGAAACGATGAATGGATTAATTGTCCACCACGAAGGATTAAACTAAATCCGAAAGAAGATCAAAAATTATGGCTAATTTTAGGTAGTAGATCGTTCCTCATTGAACCATTCAATAGGAAACTTCTTAAGCTTCATTGCTTAGCTCCAGTCGAACCAAGAAACCAAACGTAAGAAGTTTGGTTCATTCCAGTTAACACAGATCGCCATCGTTTTTTTCGAACACAGTACTCATTGTATTGTTCAAAGCGTAAACTTTGCGGTGACGAGCTTCTAAAGACTCCAGATAAAAATTGGACCTAGATGAGATTGCCCTTATTCTCAGTCTAAATCGGTCAACAATAAAAATAATGTCTACATCTAAGTACTTTTATAATTATTTTGCAGTTAGAATTTGTTACATCAGTTAATACTGTTCAGCCATCGTTTTTTTCGAACACAGTACTCATTGTATTGTTCAAAGCGTAAACTTTGCGGTGACGAGCTTCTAAAGACTCCAGATAAAAATTGGACCTAGATGAGATTGCCCTTATTCTCAGTCTAAATCGGTCAACAATAAAAATAATGTCTACATCTAAGTACTTTTATAATTATTTTGCAGTTAGAATTTGTTACAGCAGTTATATATTGTTTAAGACTTGTTTTAAGTAATTACTAAAGAGATGAAACTTTTTATAATGCTTTTTAGGCTACACGAATTAAAAATCGCCCTGTAAGACTTGCTCCAGCATTCGCCTTTGCTCCGGATTCACCTTCTCAATACCATCGAGAGAATGAAATCCAGCTATTTTCTATAAACCAAGCTAAGCCACACAGTAACTTATAAGTCCTTCCATCAACTGTGAAAGAAATTATTGTGGGTCTTTTTCCATTGGACCAGGCACACAATGAGATCAATCGGGTGGTGAGAAACGAGATCCGTATTACCCGGAATTTCAATGCCGAAAAAAAATTCCTGAGGTTTTTCGATCAACTGGATAAACTACAGTCTCAATTAAGTCTCCAGCAGGCCCGGGACCAAATTTAAATTGGGGTCCGATTTAAATAAGTTGCTTCTGAACAAGTCTTAAATAATGTCATTTAAAAGTTTTATTAATAATGCAGAATACAAACACTAATACAATAATAATTTATGATAACAGTGTTTCTGAAATAACGAAAAGTATATAAAAATATACAGTAGACCCCCCTATAACACGGTAGATACGTTCCGTGTTATATGAATCCGTGTTGTACGAGCCTTAAAAATATATGAGTCAATCACAGCCCGGCACGTGTGCAGTTTAGGGGGCTACGGCTGTTTGAAAGGTTTTCTTCCATAAAATTAATCGATTTTAGAATAATTTGACTCAAAATTTCCAAATCACGTATAATTTTTTGGGAATAATCCATATAAATTATGCTATAAACAAAAAATTGTTGGATTACTTACCGAGTGTGCACCGTTAAAAGACGCCATTGCCTAAGCTTGTTTTCGTCGCGGAGCGACTTATCGAACGGCGGATGCGTTTCCTGATAAGTTATTCTTTCTGCGAAGAATTCGCTGAACTTTGGAGACATCATTAATAGAAATATAATTTTTATGGCCGTTGAATCATACTGTAAATGTCTTTTTCACAAGAACTGTATAAAAATTTATCAATACTTTCCCGCCTAAACTCTCCCTATATACGCCTGGCTATGGACAGCGGCAAGTAGTTCGACTGCTCGTCCACTATTGGTCCAGAATCGACCAATCCTGTCTCGAGACGAGTCAGCGAGGACGTTTTACCGTGTTATACGAGTCTCTTTTAGCGTGTTATACGAACCCGATCGCAATTTTTTCGCCGTGTTATAGAAAACCGTGTTATATGAACCCGCGTTATAGGGGGTCTACTGTATATAATTATAGTCATTAATCAGCCTTTAAAAATTTAAAGTTTAGGGTCGGATTTAATTCTTTTACCGCTATAGGCCTCGGCCTGCTGTGCCTATTTAGAAATTCGGGCCTGACTTAAAGAAAGTCGACGGCCCGACCATCAACGACAGGACTACCGATTCAGAAGTTAGCGGCGCCGAGATCGCCTCGCGTCATTAAACGTCACGATACGAATCATTAATGACGTTACTGTTACATTTCGATGCATATGTTCCACTGCAGCACTACTGGCGTGGTTGGTGTTTTATTTTAAAAATCATCCTTTAAGTGCCGGTAGCGTGTAACACGCTCAAACTAGAATTGAGGGTTCCTTTTTTTTTTTTTTTTTAGCTCTTTTCGCCCTGTGGGCACTAAGAAGGCCTCTTTTAGTAGGCCCATTATGGGTTCGGCCAGGCCCACAATGGGGAGACCGGGTGGTGAGGGACGGGGCCCGACATATCCGAACGGACCACCCCCCGAAAAATTCCTGGGGATTATTCGACCTGTTCGGATTCGACCCGGGTCCCCCAGAGCGGTAGGCTGCCACCTTGACCGCTCGACCATCCGGCCGTCAAATTGTATAGACTATAATTTAAGATTTATATTTAATTTTGCTTACTTTTGTTTAGCAAAATTTCTAAAAATTGCTGATTTTAAGTTGCGGACTTTACGGAACTCATATAATGCAGCGGTTCTCAACCATTTTAGAACCGCTCGGCCATCCGGCCGTCATCGTGAGAAGGCTGTGACACATTTTATTATTAAATATTACGATTGGTCAACGAGTCGATAGAGGAGCTATTTTGACTCAAATTCAAAATATTGAAATCTTCTTCGTCTTACTATTTCTAAGTTTGTTGACTCTTTATTTAATTTTGAAATAGTCATGAAAAACCAGCATCTTCCGTGTATCTTTTAACAGTGGTGTAGCGAGGGGGTGCAAGGGGGTATATCATGCACCGGACGCCACTCGCAGAGGGGTACCCAAATGGTCTCCAAGACAAACTATACGTGTTTCTGGAGGGGGGGGCGCCAATAAAGTGTCGTGCCCGGGTGCCAGTTATGTTCGCTACGCCTTTTTACTCGGATTGGGATTCTCGCCGCGCGAGCACACGCTTAAGTTCTTTTTATTAATTATTTACTAAACCTGTTAACTTTGTACCACTTCCTCAAATTTCATCCATTTCTAATTAAGGTAGAAAGCAGAAACTTTGAGGACATACACAAGTCCGATACAACCCATTTTAAAGATGCTTTAGCAAGGTGACTCCATTTCACCATACTTTCATTCCAAAACCCGATAAACGTAATCAAAAGCGTAATTTAATCATGTGTGTATGTAAATACGATGTACAACAAGAAAATCTTTGTTCTTATCCTATAATAAAGAGAGAGATTGTTTGTTTGACAGAATTTGACAATTAGATGTTACAGCATCGGGCCATTTGGGCAAGGATTGTCTAGATTCGTGTTGAAAACGTGCGCAGAACACGCTATGTATCCGCACAATGTACTATTTTCTCTACGATAATTGCTTGGTAGAAATTTCTGAAGTATAATTAAAAACGCACAAGTACCTTTTGTTATACTATTTACATTTGTCGTTTTAATTTTTTAATTCATCTCACTGTACACGTAGAATGGCTTCGTAGCACACTGTATGTGGCTAGGGCCGAGCTTAAAGCGTTAGACAGATCTTCAGGAGCAGCATAATATAAATCCGGTCTGCATACTGGATTTTTACCATGCCCACCGATTGGGAACCATTGCTGTATTATATAAGAAGTAATTTATTTAGATAATAAATATTAACAACAAATTATAAATGCTTGCAGATTTTCATCCATTCACAGTAACTTACATTGATACTTTCATTTACATTCATGGTAAATCTATGTGCAAGCCTTCAAACTTTGTCTATTCTTGCTTGATCTTCGATTTAAAAAAAAAAGGAAAATTGTCCATTATAGATTTAAAAGATGAATGATTTAGATACTGTACTTCAAGAATTTTTAGTTTAAAAAATTATCTATAAGACAACAAAACCTGATAATCAGCAACAGAGACGGCTGGATGATCGAGGGGGCATCTTTTACCAAACCCATTATGGGTTTGGCCAGGTCCACAATGGGGTGGCCGGGTGGTGAGGGATGGGGCTCGACATATTCAGATGGACCACCATCTGAAAAATTCCTCGGGCTTCTTCGATCACGGGGCCCCCAGAGGGATAGGCTGCTACCTTGACTGCTCGGCCATCTAATTTGATTATAATTGACCACTGTTAAAGATGCCGATTGTGAGTAACAATAAAATGAGGCACGCTGAAGACTTTTTGCAATTTTGTACGAAATTTTACAAATTATATTTTTGGTGTACAACACACAAAGTTGCTATCCTGAATTTTTTCTTTAGCATTTCTTTGCAGTTAAATTTTGCATTCAAACTAAAGAGTGTGCAGCATTAACTGGAATATTCATCCAGGAATTCCAAATTTAAGGCAGATGCCTTGTTTATTCCCAAAATACATTTACCTCACTTGCATACTGTTCGGCTCCAGGAAAAAAATGATGTCATTTTACTGAAAGCTGAATAAATAGTGTCTAAAAAATGTTGACACGTTATAGGTCCTACTAAAAGTACAACTTCCTCATGCATAGACTCACGTATTTTTGTTTGATATTGATCAGCTGGCCGAAATAAATTTCATTGTAATGTTATAATTGTATTTATTATAACTAGGACATCAAAGATAAATAAATCATCATGGCTGATTGAACAATATACTGGGTGATTGTAATTAAAGTACTCCCATTCAATGCTGTCTAGAGGAATATTTAGCACTCCTAAATTAGCAGTCCAAATGCAACAAATTTGGTATAGTGATATTTCAGGTCATGCAGAAGAGATTTCTGTTAAAAATTTAGTACCATAACTCGTCACTATGGCAGTTTTTACTCTGCAAGCAACAAACATTTTGCTTGCACATACCTCATGCTACGTAGAGATCTTATTGATACAGGCGATACTACTGAACGTGATATCCATTCTAAAGGCGAAGAACGTGTTCGACGGTTGACCTTGTATTGATCCTCTCGAAACAGTACGATACCATCCTTTGAGGCTACCAAATTTACGTGTCCTTGATAAATCACATTTTTAAGTATCCCCACAAATAAAACTATTCTCATTGCTTGGAATGCCAAAAAATACAACAGTGGAGAGTTTTTGTACTATTTACAGAAATTATACTATACTAAATTTGGTTGTATTTGGACTGCTAAATCTCTCTAGACCACATTGAATAGGGCACTTTAATCACCATCCCACGGCACTTCGAATTATAAATACATATTAAATTTTCTGAGAACCGTACATCTTGCTGCTTAAATGCATTGAATTGGTTATTCAAAGCATCATTTCTCTGAAATATGGATTAATCATAACACGTGTGGATCTGCTTACGTGTAAAAAAAAAAATTTGTATAGAGAGTACTATAGTAATTATTCCCTAGAAATACATTAAAATTTGGTGGATAAATTCTGTGAACGCTTATCACCAACGGTTAACAGATAATCTTTCGGTTTACTTTATACAGATGAATTAAGAGAAATTTTAAAATTATACAAAATTAAATGGAATTTGTAACAGAAATTTACATATTGTATGTGTTAACTTTCAGCAGAACAGTTTATAATTTATTTATACTGTATATTAATAAATATCAGTAAACTAAAATCCACTCATTCTGATTTGACCTTTTAATTCTCGAGTTAGCAGTAATTTTATTTATCTAACTATGAATTTTGTTGAACTGCATTAACATATAGCATGTTATTTTAATATTTTATGAGTAAAACAATGTTTACTACTAAGTAGTAAATCTTGCTTAGTAATAAAAAATGGAAATCATCATTTATTTAATATGTTTAGAAATCAATTTTCTCTTAAATTTTTGATGAAACATTAAAGATAGGAAAATTAAGTGTTTTAACTAACCCAATTAAAAAAATATTTTAAAAATTACAAAATTATTTTGTACATAAATCAAAATTAATTAAATATTGATAGTTTATAAATTCAAGAATTTTATATTTTTTCTTTATAATTGAAACTGTGCTTTGTACTTTGTTGCTTCAAACACAATTGTTACAAATGAAGACACTTCATTTGTAACACTCAATTGTGTTTGAAGCAACAATTTTATATTTATTGAATGCAATACATTATATCATCAGAAAAATGTCATACATAATTTTCAGATTTCAATGATTTCTTAGCAATTCAGTTTACATTTCTGCCTGTTTTTTTCAACCAAGCGTGCATTTATTTAGCTGTTATGAATTATACCAGAGAATTTTTTTCACGACTGATTGCATACTAAGTATTATTAGAAATGAATCTTTATTTCTTCTTAAGAAATAATACTTTCTCAACTCCATCTCAGCTTACAAGATATTTATAGAGCAAGAATTTTCATTAAAAATTTGAATCTATTGCTGGTAAGATCTTTTATTTCCAGTTATTGGTTGATAGATACCATAAAAGAATTGATAATTTCATATGCTCATTTAACATCCTAATTATAGGAATCTGAGCACTAAATTTTTGACTCTACGGAGGACTTATCTCACACTATTGACGTCGTCGGAGTTCGATTCGTATTGTAATAATATCGGGACGAAAAGAAAATCACCAATCCTAAATATACTTTATTTGTAATAATTCTCTCGTAGTAATTGTGTTATCTTTATAAATTATCTATAGAGACATTAGTATGATCTTCCTATATTCACATCACACCTCCAATTTAATCTAATCTCTCTAAGATAATTTATGATTAGTCTGGCTCTTAATCATCAGAAATATATTTATCTCAATTCTATTTAAATGTACAAGATAATTATAATTTGTGGTTGCGCCATCATATCAACACCACAATAAATTTGTATATACAGAACCAAATGTACAGTATGTCAAGAGAACAAAACTGAGTGAAATTATTAAATAAGTGTAAAGAATTATTTTTATTTTATTCGTTAAAGTGAATATGAATTTTACAATAGCTACATAGCATCTGTGAAAAGACATCAAATATTTCAATGAAGATCATCTAAAAATAGTATTATTTAAATAACATTTTATTTCATTAAATGACATAAAAAATTATGTATTTAATAGTTTACATTATTATTTTGTTAAAATATTTGAAAGAAATCAATTGGTATATTAGAGTAAGTAACCATTTTTTTTATTTTTTTATTTAACTTGTAAGCCAAATACTAAAATGGAAACTATTACTTAAAAGTCATTGCGTCGTAGCATATACGGGAGACTTTGGTTTAACGAACTTCGGATTTAATGGAAAAAATTTCTATCCTAAAGGAAAAATTTATAATCTTTTATTCACAGAAGATAGAGTATGCTAAAAAATTGGGTCCACGAGTCAGTAAGTATAAATTACTCAATATATCTTATAACAATATTTTAATTCATGCTATACATTGTAAGTTTATTATTAATATATGTTTTTAAAATACATTCAATTTAATGGATTTTTGGCAAAACTAGACATCTCTTCTCCCCCAATTATGGTAGTCGTTAAACTGAACGTCTACTTTATATGTATTATTGTATTATTTTACAATTGAAATAATATTGTCAATCGATTATGTAATAATAATTGTCTTCCATATGTTTGACCATTCTCCTGAAAACTATATTTTATAATTGAAGAAAATCATACTCGATTATACTGCAGTATATACAGAGTAATTTTTTTAAACATGTTACCATTGAACAAAACAATAACTTTATAAATAACAATGGCAAAGAACAAATTACTGCTAGTGAATGTTCATCAATCCTTGGAGATTATAGCACAATATGTTTGATTCTTCTTGACATATTGCAACCTAATAGCAAAATTCCATGTTACTTGGTGATGAGTATGAGCTGCATTTTGTAAGGATAAGATGAAAATCACTTCAGTAAAATTTATGTACAATTGTGTATGACATACTGAGACATCTGCAATGAAACTTTATGCAAACTCTTTCTTGGACTTCGCAACAAAATTTGCTAAACTTCCTCCACCAATTTCGATGTTCTCACTGATGGTTGCTCATTATGTTATGGCATCCAAAATACTACCAATCCTCTCAAACTTGTCAAATCAATCTCAACACTCATCTTACTGGGTCCATCATACACATCAAAACATTGACATTAATGGGCTGCAATTTGAAAAAATTGTAGGTTACCTATAAATTCCACTGTTGTCCATCTGTCTGTCTTTTAATCTTGAGAACAGAGATAGATATACAAAAGAAGAGACCAGACATGGAAACCTTAGAGGCAAGAGGTCTTGATTAACTATATATGAACTTCTGATGCAAACCAGAAGTCATGTTATTTCAATTTAAAAATTTTCCCCTGATAGGCGTTAGATAGATGACTGGCACAACTCTATTGTTAAAGAAACAGTATGATGTACTTTTTCTTTAACAATAGAGTTCAGAGGAAATACAGTTATATCTCAGTGGGGGATTTATTCTGTTTTTAAATTCTTTTGTTTTGTGCCTTCTCCTTCATGAACAGATAGAGTTGGTTTACTAGACAGCTACTTGATGTGCCTACCTGGAAGACAAGTGGAGGAAAGTCATTTCAGTGTCTTTTCTTTGCTTGAGGGAAAGAAGGATTTAGACCCCACAAATGGGAAACAAGAGACCAAAAAAACCCTCTCAGGGACCTGTCAACAGACTGGCAAGACATCACTGAAATCTCAGAGTATTGCAAACTTGAGGAATGTTAATGACAAGTATTTTGCCCCATTCCCTTTCCAGTGTGGATGAAAAGAATTGGCCTGGAACAAGAGTTGATGTGTAACCTCCGCTTACATGTGATGCACTGTCCAGTTACACAACTCAGACCTCCAAGCAGCTCTTTTCTTCCAGATGCATGTCTGGAAGCAAAGAGTTGCTTGATTTATTATTTGTAATTATATTAATGTATTAATATAATTACAAATAATAACACAATACATTAATAATAAACCAAAGAGTCATTTGGTTTATTATTAATACATTGGACTTTGGGATGTTTATATATGTTGATGATATCAGTGTCTCAAAAATCACTCAATCAATACAGGAAAAAACCATCTGATAGCAGAATTAGGTGCTTTACATCATGTGTACATGAGGGGAAAGCAAGCCCATATTAACCACTGCACCAGACCTACAGTCTTCTCTCACTTTGTTCCAACTGCCATCGCAATGACTGAAGATAACCAGTAGCTGATCAGCCAAACATGCTAGATTCAATGAATCTGGCACCGCACAATGTGCCAACCAACAGCATACATCTGACTCCAAATTGACAAGTCAGGAGAACCAGCAATCAGCACCACCCAGGAAGCAATGGACTATCTCTCAGAAAGCAACATCACACCACCAAAGGATATCACAAACTTCTCTCTACAAGATAACATCAAACACAATCCCAGAAATCAGCAAAATATTACTAAATCATTGACCTTCAGACTCATCCAATGGAAAGTGAGATGACTTGACATGAACAAGAACTAATTAATCAGTTATGCTCTCATACAAACAGCAGACATTCTACTAATATACGAGATTTGGCTTCAACACAGGACTTTCACTTCCCAAAATTCACAATCTCCCAACATGAGAAGACATACCAAACAAGCAGGGGCATCTTAATAGTAGCCAAAGACTACTATGCAATGTAGCATGTTACCATCTAAATGCCTACAACAGCTGTAGCTCAATATCCTCCATGATCAACAAAATACATGAGGGACTCTGATTAATGTCTGTGTTCTTCATGGAAAACCAAATACTTACAAAATCTGGAGCTCATGCTGCCATCCATTTTTATCATATCTGATGATTTCAATGCTCATCACCCTTTATGGGGTTTAAGCAAGATAAAGCCAAACATAGCTAGTAGAGCTCTAGAGAACTGGTACTAGAAATCAAACAGCTTACTGATAATGATGAAATAACATACTTTTGGGGTTAGCCACAGTCAGCACTGGATGTATTTCTTTGCTCTCCAAGTATACTTACTACATAAGATGACATGGAAAGTGATAGAAGACACTCTAGGCAGCAATCACTCTTCATTCTGATGATAATATCAACAACAACACACTACTACTCATGGACTACCTGTTGACAAAAACCATATACCAATTGGAAATGTATAGCAGAATTTATCCAATGGAAAATGAGACTCTACTGTAAGCATTACAATGATTTAGAAACATTGCTCTACACAGCAGTGGGCAAATTCACTAGTCATCTACTAGTAGTCCTACAAAACCTATGCCACCATGGTTGGATGACCAATGTAAGAAACTCTACACACTAAAACTAACAGCACTCTGCAAAGCCAAACAGCAGGCAAACCAGCTAGAATGGGACAATTAACAATGCCTCAAAGCCTTCCTGCATTGCATATTACTTTTTACTGTTCTTAAGTTGGACTTTTTGCAAAGTTAATTTCTTTTAGGTATGCTTCTATTCAGTCTGCAGTCCATTTTATTCAAATGGATTGCAGACTGAAGATTAGTATTAGTGTTTGCTGATGTAAATAAATGAAAATCACATAGTATAACGACAGAACACTGAAAACAGAAGAACTAAATTAGCCCAATTTTCATTTTACCTGTGCTTCTTTGTCATATGCTAGAAGAGCTATTAAAAAAATTAAATCTAATGATGTTAAAAATACATTAAATATTTATATTTAATCATCATCATTAAATATTACATTATTAAATAACTAATATTACTGCTTTGTTCAAATAAATTATACTAAAATTATATTCAAGTGAAAAAATTTATTATTAATTAATATATATTTTTTTATACGACAAAAAATTTTGTTGTTGAACTACCAATACTTGCCTGCATTTACTAAAATCTGGAAACCTCATTCTTGGCATATATCCTAAACATTTGATATTAAAAAAATGGTTTTCTAAAAATAGAAATAATAGGTTTCTCACAACGTTCTAATTTTTCTTTCATTTAAATTTACCTCCAGTTGGCCTTGATGTTATATGGCTTTAAGTTTCTAGGTCATTGGTGTTAACTTAATCTGTGACTGTAAAAGCCAATAATATAAAATTCAAATATATTAATTAAGACTGGTTTAATACCACAGTTGGTGTTTCTTTAACAAATCACAGATCTAAAACATACATCTTTTCATTAGTTTCCACTCTTTAGGTGTGTCATTAAAAGTATAAGATTAAAGAACTCTTCTAAAAATATTGATATTTTACAACTCTAATGCTTATATTTTAACTATTTTTTTCTTTTCACTTTTATCACTAAGTGGGTACTAAGGGAACTTTTCAATCATACCAATCATGTATTCAACCAGATCCATAATGGGGATATTCCAATGGCAAGACAGGGCTCAACACATCCAGGTAAATCATCCACAAAAAATCTCTGCCCAGATTCAATCCTGAGCCCTGGAGAGTGTTGTGTGGTACCTTTACAGTGATCTTTTTTAAATATTTTTGTTAAATATGACTTGATCATTCTATAATCAATCACTGCCAACTCTCAACTCACTACCATCAAATAAGACTGCTCTATTCCAAAATATTTAAATACCTCATTTATATAATGCACTTTTGAACTATAAAATCTGAAAATGAAGCCTTAGGGTGTGACTATGCAGACGCAAATTTAGAGCGAGCGAGAGGTTGCGAGCGATTTAGTTTTCGCAAAGGAAAACCATGCACAAGCGAGAAGCGAGAAATAACGCTGGCGAGAGCGAATTTCTGGTTCTCGCACATATCTGACAGATTTTGATATTTATCGTGTCTTGTCTCTTCTCGCCGCATATTCTTGCTCACTTGTGTCTGCATAGTTGCACCCTTATGCTTCATTTTCAGGATTTATAGTCCTTAAATTACAACATTTTCATATTAAACTTCTTTAAACTCTTCATTATCATCAGTTCCAAAGTTGAACATTCAACAAAACAAATGCAATTAGGATCTGAACATATTTCAAACATCTGTATTCCTAGCGCACACACAATTCATAATTTAACGTAGAGCATTTTTATCTGCTAGGAACATGGATAAAACACTATCATTTTTGGATTATTATTGTCTACTAGAACTTCTTTGTAATAATGACTTATTAAACTGGTGTAATCTACCAAACACAAAGAAGAATCATCAGTCAAAAGGTTAAAACAAATTTTCACTGTTTCACCCGAACACATCTCGCATCAGATAGTTTCTTTAAAATCCAGAGCTGTAAAAAATGATGAAAACATTATAGTATAATTTATTATAAAGAAAATCCTGATCTATTTATATTCCAAACATATCACAATTAAACTTTTTAAGTTAATATGGTAAGCAATTGATGTAAATTAAAAGAAGAAACATTTAAACCACCTCTACTATAACAACTTATTAAAAAAAGATACACAATATTGAAGGAATCAGTTTTGGAGTTGTTATAAGCTAATGAATTTATTTTTTATTAATTATTTGTTTTTTTATAATGGCTTATAGGAATCAAGTGGACGTCTTTTTGCAAAACAAAAACAGTTGACAAAAACTAATCAAATTGAGTTCCGAACAGCTTTAAATTTTCTTTAATTTTATCAAAACTATATAAATGATGTTATGAAATTATAAGAACAAGTCAGACAAATGGTTATGACAACTTATTTGCTTCAATATCATAATAAAGAAATGTAAAATAGCATTTGTATTACAGCTAGTTTTCACAACTGGAAGACAAACTGTATATGGGAGACTTAGACTAAGATATAAAAATTTAATCTGTGTAACAGTGGAATCTGATAATGGAAATTAATATCCCAAACAACGTTTCATTTAATGATCTGTTGGACTCCTTGAAAATTTGTTTTTAGTGTCAATGATCTTCAGTTTACATTATGAAGTTGAATATCACAAGAGAAGTATCATTCTTCATAGTGATAAATAAATAAAAGTCTTGAATCTAAGTTATGTTAATCAGTTTTTAAGTTGATACTCCATATTTTTTAACTAGGACATCACACAACTTTGTCATATTGTGATAAAGCTAGAAAGAGGCTATCCTTGTTTCCAGCCATGAAGAGGTATTCCTTACACTTGCTGCCACAAATAAAGTGATCATCATATCTGCCGTCTATATAAGATGTAATCCTTGCACTGACTGGGCACAGAGAGATGATCCTTGTACTTGCTGAGATGGAAAGGAGATCCAAGAACAAAGTAATCCATGCCAATTGCTTTGTTCTTGTGTTTTATTCATTTTTTGAACCCATTTTCTGTTAGGTGTTTACAATGCTTTTTTTTCTTTTTAATTTTTGCCCCCTAAATTCCATTAGGCACACTTAATTCTCTCAAGAAGCATGGACGCTGCTACTTCGACCCCACTGTATCCGAAAAACAGTCATAGACCTCCAAATTTTATTACATCTTTGAATTCATCATAATTAATGGAAAATGGCAAAGATTAATCAAAATTGATTGATCAAATTTTGAGAACGAATGCAATTCTGTAAGCCACATAGAAGAGGCTTCACTAATGCTTCACATCAATAAAACACAATAATACCGCATTTATAGTACTCAAGGTAGTAGATGATTTTTATTCAAGAGGAAGATGGAACAGCCAATAACATTTGCATTCAATAAAATCTGAAATAGGAATATGAATTGCAAATTCCAAACCTCACACTTAGGGTTGCCAAACATCCTGTATTTTAAAAGACAATCCTTTATTTTGGTTAAATGTCCTTGTCCTTTGAAACAAGAAAGGGTAAAATTTGTCCTTTATTTTCATTTTTCAGTGCTTGCATTTTGTAATGGCATTAGTGGATTTTTGCATGAGCATACTCTTATCCTTATATATCAATACACATCCTTCCCCACAGAAAGCTATGGTTTATCATTAAATATTCTAAATTAAACTAAAATTTTTTCAACTATTTACAGTCAATATAAAATCTATAATTTTTAAATCAGATGTACAAAATATATTATATGCATGATTTTTCTTTATTTTTAAACACTCCACGACCACCTTATAATTGATTTTTAGTTTCGTGTGTGTACAAAAGTCAGATAATACAATTTAAATAATATACTTTGAAACAGTTTTAATATTATCTAAAAACTACAATAAGGATAAACTAGCCACTGTACTTGAACTGCTGAATTAATCAATGCACCTTCAACAGTAGTGTAAGTTAAAGGAATGCTTTAACTTGCATAGATTAATTGGGAAGAAATTGTAATATAGATTTCTTGATAAAATTAAAATTATTTCAAACAGAATAAATAATAATGGAAACTTTGTATGGTACTATATTATTCCAACGTATATGTAGGAATCAGCAGAAAGTTCTGCTTTATTAGACTTTCAATGTAAATTTGTAAACTTGAATAAAGCAGATTTTAATGTACTGTATATGATAATGTATATTGCAGATGTATGATTAAAGTTTTTTCATATACAATTAAAATACAATCTAAAAGATGATAAATAATTAAAATATTAATTGATGAAACCATAGGAAATAGTTAAAACAAATTTAAAGTGATCTGGAAAATCTTCCTGTAATACAATTACTAGCAAAAAGTTTTTAACTAATTGAAAAATACATAAATAAAAGTATCCTGATCATCAACTTATTGAGAACTGTAACAATAAAAATCTGTAAAATTCAAAAGATGATAACTTTTTTTTGTTTGTAATGTACTTTGAGAAATTTGTAGCTCTTTTGCTATAAAATGTCTTGGTTTTTCTGATTTCCAGTCACTTGTCAACAATTGCTTTTTGACGGTCTATTTCATTCATTATTTAAACAATAGCACGGTTACTTTAATAAAACTGATAACGGAATTCTTATTCTAATTATTTGAAATTGTTGCTATGGCAACAAATAGAATTATAAATAATAAACAAAATTTAACGTCTTTTCAATTTTACAGATTTCTGTCATTACAGTCCTTAACAGATTGACGTATCAACAAATGCTACTCAATGTATAAATCTGAATGGATAAAATATCTTATCCAAATAAAGAAACCCAAATAAATAGCAATGCTTTTAAACTAATGTTATATTTATCAGACAGTGGGTAACAAATAAATATGTATTCATTTATAGTTATGTCTACATTTCTCTTTTAAAGAATTGAAAAGCAGAGCTGCACCATCCCTAAGAACAAGTTGTGTGACCTAATGACCCAACCATACCTTCCTCTGGTACACTTTGACACAAGAGTATATAGATCCATGTTCCGTTTTTTGTTTATAACATTACTATATCAATTTAAAATATGGAAGAAATCAAGTAGTCTTCACTCTTCTGTCTTGTCTAATCACCAACAAAAAATAGTCTTTTCCTGCACAGACAATCTTTTTATTGAGACTATATCTCTTCAAAATTATGTAAAAGTTTTAAAAATTCATTGGTGATAAGCCAAAACATTTTAAAATATATGTATAATTACAAATTAAAATGACAGATGATATATTTCACAAATTTAAAGTACGGAAGAAACCAAGTTGTCTTCGCTCTTCCATCTTGTTCAATCATCAGCATAAAAAGATCATCTCTGCAAGGAAGGACTGTTTTTGCTGGTGATTAGACAAGAAGGAAGAGTTAAGATGACTTGGTTTCTTCCATATTTTAAATTGTGAAATATACTGTCTACCATTTGAATTTGTAGTTACTATATCAAATTTAAAATAAAGGCAATACAATTGATACAATAAATACAGTTGAACCAGTCTATCTTAAACATGTTTATATAAAAATTTATCTTTTTTCCTGCATTTTCAACCTAAATTCAATATATTTTCCATGTTTATCTCAAATAATTTTCTCCCAAAACCTCTCTATCTCAAATTATAGACTTAAATGTCATTTACAAATTCAAAGCTCAACAACTACATTTTGATAGCATAAATTGTAGTTGAGAAACATCTCTTGCCAATATAGTACATATTTGTAATTAATGCTGCTTTTCTCTGATTGGCTATGAGTTTGGCTTGCATCTTATTGGCTGAAAAAGTCAGGTATCAGAAACTATTAACAAACTGTTGCTGCTAAGACGTGTCAAAAATATCTTATTTATACCTAATACAGGTATGGACTGTTCTTGCTATTATATTTTATTAATACAGTATATATCTCCAATCAAACCTATTATTGCTTACTGTGTAAGAACCTATACATCTCAAATCTATATCAAATTTTTTTCTTGTTCCTATGAGATTCGAGATTGAAAGGTTGAACTGTATTTGTTTTAAAATGTATAAAGGTGTTTTGTAAAACATTATTTAATTTCGATTGGGATGGCAAAGTAACATTTACCTAAAGTCAGTACACACCCTTAGAGGTTATCCATAAATTATGTCTGCATTTTTCTTGAAATTTTTACTTCCTTCTTCTTGTCCCAGCTTGTCTAAGTTTCCATAACACCTCCCCTCTTTGGATGTCTTACAAAACTTGATCTCCCTTAAAACTTTTATCACTTTATGAATGTTAGACACCATAAGTAGAAATGAAACATACAAAAAATTTTGAAATAAATATTATAAAATGCATAAACTGTTTAAAATTTAACGAAAGAAACGATGTCCACTGAAGCTAAACCTGTCCCCTCCCCCTTATCTGACTTTGTCCAACTCGTCTTAATGTTGACAGCCTTGATTTCAACTGTATTAACTCCTCCATCATTTTCACAGGAGCTTTATTTGTGTGGTGTTTTCTCTTTTGCCAGAAAAGATAAAATGAAAAAGAAAATGTAAATCAATTAAACAAATCTGTAGTATGAATATCAAATCTAGCTTTATACATTTTGTGTGTAAAGAATTAATTGCAGTTTACCAATGTAAATGATGTATACATATATAAACAGAATATATAAAATAAATATTACAGATCTAAGACACAAGCAAGATAACATTATCTGCTGGTATTAAAAATTTAATAGCAGAGAGAATTTATTTTTATGTATTTTATCATGTTTTTCCAAGCAAATCTATTCCATCTGTTTGAAAAGACTGATTAGTTAAATGGATGGAAGAAATGATTAATGAACTATATTATTATTCTTAAACTCTATATGAATCTATATTCTATACTGTACATAATGTCACAATTTATCTACATTTATATTGTCACAGATGGCAGGAACACATTAACTCCTGAATATATTTCAAGTTAAATAAAACTGAAGTCTAATAAAGGTTTATTAATCCTAATAAAACAAATGGGAGATTATTTAATAAACTTTTTTTATTTCCTTATATTATATTTGTATACTTATATAAAAATAAATATTAAATTTAATGAAAACTATCTTAATTGTAAACCTATTTCTAATTATCAAATTATTTTTAAGTTGACATTAAATATAGTAAACTGTATTTGAAAAATCATTTTCAACTATAGTTAAATTTCCTCCAAATTATAATGTTAAAAAAAATATGCATTTCTTACATAAATCAAAAGTGACTAATTCACAAAAGTAAAGATATTAAAGTTCATTTATGAACTAATTGAATTTATATTATCTACAATAATCGTTAGATAAGTTGTTTATTTATTTATTTATTTACAGAATAAATATTTATTTTTCATTACATAAAAATTAAATAATTTTTAAATATTTAAAGGATATAGTTTAAAATATAAATATTACAGATATAACTGTTATAACATGTTTTTAAAAAACCTTACATCCGATATTCCTGATCAGTAATAGAAACATCATCTTAATCGGTTTTTAACCGATTCACGTTACTTGTTTTTCAATTCTAATCAAGTACCGTGTAATTATATATTATAACTGGAACAATGACAAATAGTACCTATTTGTCATTGTTATAATCATGCCATAACTATGAACTGAAATCATGATAAATGATGAGCATGAATCAATCCATTTATTTCATTCAGTTTCATTAAATCATTTCCACTCAACTTACTATTAAATATGTTTTTGTTCTTTTTTTTTTCTTTATATATATGTGTATATATATATTACTTGACTCATCATCTATTATTAAAAATAATAAATTGTTTCTTTTTAACATATAGTGACACATAAGTTATGAAAAAAATTTCAAAAGCAAACTAAAGTATAGAGTTAAAAACTTTAAACAACAATTCTCGGTTAATGTAACCCTTGGTGCCAAGATGGCAACTCGTCTCCGATTCCAGCAAGGAAACAGTGGGACGCACGTTCTAACCTAACCTAACCTATTCTAATAATTTGATTGCTAATAATTATGGTATTATTAGAATAGGCTTAGGTTAGGTTAGAACGTGCGTCCCACTGTTTCCTTACCGGAATCAGAGACGAGCCGCCATCTTGGCACCAAGGGTTATATTAACCCAATTCTCTCTCTCTCTTTTTTTTTTCTAGAATATTTTCAAGTAGAATATTTTTTATTAAAGTGTAGTAACTAAGTAAAAATTTAGTGAGACATTAAAATAGACAAATTTCTGTATTTACATTAAAGTTTATTCAACTAAAGACAAAAAAACTAAGTTGAAATGAGCTTTTTAAAAATACTTTCTTATATTGAAAACTGATGACAAACAAAATGTGTATTTTTAATTTCTAATTCAAAAATCAATTTCTAGCAATGGTTTAATCAAAATTTGGATTATTAGTTTTTTTATTTCATAGTTATAGTTTACCATTACAAATTATAAAAGGATAATGCCATCAGCTATTACAGTTAAATGTCTGCAATGAATATAGCCTCTCATAAAGTGGAATTTATTTTCATGAAAGAAGAGAAACTTATGTCAACTTTAACTAATTTAAACACCAACGTCGAAAAAAGACGACAATGATAAAAAAACGTTTAAAAATTATATTTATATATGACGTAATGCTAATTTAATTGCTAACTATAAAAATATTCAAATGATTCAAGTCTTAAATATGTGTGATATAATCTAAATACACTGTATTCTAATGAAGACTTAAGATAAACAACTAAAAAAATCATTAAAACTTATAAAATTATATTCTAATGTAATTATTTTGAATGGGAGTATGAAAATTTAGCAATATTTATGTGCTTGCTGAATACTTTTTAACACATCAAGCAGGAAAGAAAAACCAGAAACTCCTCAAAAGTAGTCAAAGATATATCTTAAATATATCAATAACACAATTTTATATATCCAACAATCTAAGAATAAACTTTGAAATTTGTTTACAACATTAAATCACAATACTATTACAATACCATCGTTACAAAAATGCATATTTGTCTTATAAGATTTGCTAGCAATGTAAATGATTAGCAATTCTGTATCAATCATATCACAACTTTAACATTAACATTACAATTGTTTTGCTGTTATACATAATGTATAATTTCAGAATTATCATTATCTCAAATGTTTATTCGACGACGACGATTCCAATTCTTGTAAAATGACGTACACAATAGTAGTATCGTTCCGGCTGCGAGTCCAGAGCAATTGCCAAATTTTAGAGAGAAAAAAGTCATAATTTTCTTTTTATATCATATAAAATTCATTTAGTAAACTTTTTAACTTTGAAGAATATAAAATCTAATAAAAATATAAAAATTTCAAGTGTTTTGTTACAAAAGCAGTTGAAAATTTTATATGTTTATTGTACTTTCTTTTCATAAAATTCTTGTTAAAGTAATAATATTTTAAAAATTTCCAGAAGTGAATTTCTGTCTTACATTAATGCAAAAGGATTAATGTTACCTATGGTTCCAAAATGGCAGCTCATCTCTGATTCAAGGGAACAGAAGAAAGAAAACAGTGGGGATGCATGTTCTAACCTAACCTAACCTATTCTAATAATTATGATAATTTATTAAAATAGGTTAGGTTAGGTTAGAACGTGCGTCCCCACTGGTTCCCTGCTTCTGTTTTTCTGGAATCGGAGACGAGCCGCCATCTCGATACCTAGGGTAACATTAACCACCTAACTTAACCTGTTCTAATAAATTACCAAAATTATTACCAACCAAATTATTAGAATAGATTAGGTTAGAACATGCATCCCCACTGTTTTCTTTCTTCTGTTCCCTTGAATCAGAGATGAGCTGCCATTTTGGAACCATAGGTAATATTAACCTGAAAAAGTTAATATATTAAGTACTTGTAGGTGAAAAATACTTGATAATTTACTTTCATTTACACAAAAGGAACTCAATGACTTTGCAGCAGGAAATTTATAAAATTTTTAAGATAAGATATATACAGAAGACTCGATTAATGATAACCATTATGGTTTGGCTTTCTGGAAGTCATAAGGAAATAGCAAATGTTATGTTTTTTTTTTTTTTATAATTACAACAGTTACAGTGAAATAACAGACAAATGAAGACTGTTTTAAGGATGATTCACTGTTATAAAGGGTTATATACGTTTATAAGAGCAATTGTGTGGCTTTGTTTCGCGATAATGTCGCAAAACATGAGACATCACGGATGTAAATCAATAGTTTCTTTGATAGTCACGATTTATTTTATTACCTCATTAATCTTTTCAAAGCGAAAACATTGATTACAATTCAAAAAAAATTTTATAGAATAAAATATAGCCACTTTCAATACCGAAGACAAACTACACGTTACCTAACCACAGACATGCCTCTCCCACAAACAAAACACGTCACACATTATTCGATTGACGTCACAGAGTACTAAAGAAAATACTTAAAAATATCCGTAATTAATTTTTTACCTTTAGCCATAAATAATTTATTAACGTGTATAAAATAATTATAGAAAATTTTATAAAAATTTTAAACAAGAATTTAATACGATTATTATTATTATTTACGGATAAAAATCTGGTAAGTATAATACATACGTGATACTAATTATTATTATATATAATAATAATAATAATAATTTAGAAATAATATTATAAATTTAGTAATAATTAATAAATATTTTAAAGGAAGTAATGGCTATGGTTGTTTACCTACGACGTCACTTCCGCTTATGAATGTCAGAAGTCTGACGGCTGATAAGTCCGAAGAGAATATTTGGTTATGCAAAGCCTTTCGAAGAAAGCTTAGGAAATTACAAGTCATTTTATTGGTTGCATACTAAGCGAAGTGTGTGTTGTCTTCGGAGCTCCGAAACCATGGCCGTGCATATTAACGACAATACACGGTAAAATAATTATGAATCCACTCGAAAACAATAGGGAGGTGAGTGGAGTCGTGTAATATGTCAATTTTAAAGTTGTCCGGATCGACGTTTAGTAAATTCATACATCGATAACATCTTGGAGTTTGTATATTTATCCTTCATCATCTTCTCCGTTCGGAAAGATAATTCCGGGCTCAGCATCACTTCTATGAATTTTGCCATTCTTCCAATTCTACTTCCGTTTCGGAAAAAGATGGCATATTTTGAACGTAATAACAACAACAATAATAATAACAGAACATCGAAATGCGACGAGCAAATCGATCATCAAGTTAATAATAAGGTGCTTCTATCGCCGAATCAAGCGGGACCAAGTTGTATAGTTCGACACAACAACGTTCATCCGTTGAATATGTCGTCCGATACGAATTCCAGACATAACTCGGTAGATTCGAGTTCTTCCAGCGAAGGTAACAGCGAATGTACTGGAAGTTATATTTCGGCTTGCAGTTCGCCTAACAAATCTCTTCCGAGTAGTCCCACTGGTCCTAAATTCAAATTGATTCATGAAGGTGATATTCAAATCTGTCGTTTGAATCACACTAGGACAATTCTAAGTAAAATTTTGAGTTCGAAATACTTAAGAAGATGGGAGAGGCATCATTTATTCCTCACTGCTTCTGGTATTTGTTCTAAAACAGTAAGTATATTTTATATTATGCACTTTTTATATATATCAATAATTTTTTTACATTGTTATACAGATTTTTAGTATGATTTATTTCACGTGTTTTCTACATACATCTAAATTTTTAGCTTTATCATCACACCAGAAATAAATTCATAGCACATGTATATTGTGAGATTATGTTTCGTGTACTGTGTTAACTTTGGCAATATGTTTTTGTGTCTTTTCGGTAATTAAATTTATTTTACTCGTGCAAACAATTAAAAAATAATAATAATTAGATCTTATTTTGAGAGGATATTTCAAAAGTTAATAAATATGCAAGCAATTAAATCCATTTACAGTATCAATTGTTATTCTGTTTGCCGATCAAAAACATTTTTTTTTTTTTATTTGCAAGATCATTTCTAAATATATGTAAAATTTATATACACTTTAAAGATTTTATTGATTTGAACACTTAAATTTAAAAAAGAAATTCTGTAACAAATATGTGGTATCTGCTTAACAGCATTATTTAAGGTCTACTTAAAGTTACACTCTATTCTAAATCTAATATGACCTTGAAAAGTGTTTAGAAGCAACTGAGTCACAAAATAGCTTCTTTATTCCTAAACAATTTATTTAAAATATATTTTTAAAATTAAAAAAAAAAATATATATATATATAAATCTACACAATATCTTCAATTATTATTTAGTCTCAATTGGGAATTAAAAAATTTGTATTTAAAAATATTCTTAACGAGATCATTTTATACATTTAATTGTTATATTAAATATTTAAATAGAAGAGAAATAATTTTATTAATTAACCTATTAATTATTTTATTTTAGTTATTAAAAAGCATTTAAATAAAAATATGTCAGAGGTGGAAAATACAAATTTTCAATTATGAATGATCAATTTATTACCAATTTTATCACAGAAAAAAATGTAATTTTCGAGTTTCCCTTTTTTTTGTGTATTGATAAGAATACCGGAAATAGTATTTCCTTTTTTTATTTATCATAGCGTATATGAAAATTTTTTGACATTTTATTGAAAAGAAATTTCATTTATTGCACAATATAAATTTAGAGTATAAAAATTGCCCCAGTACTTTAAGGATTTATTCGACCGGTTGCTTATTTTTCGTATAAATTCGAAATTATCAACAATGTATTTCAAATTAGAGTTTTATATCTCCAGTTTTTATAGGTCTATAAATTATTTCTTTATTTTACAACCTGTATATGCAGTCGGATGTAGCATTCAAATATTTTATTATTATTATTATTAATAATCCATAATAAAATTTCTAAAATAAGCTGTAATAATAATTTTTTGAGTGCATAAATTATTCATGTCCATCATTCATGCTTATGCAGAAATCCATCGTGGAATTGTTATATATTCTGTGCATAATATTTTATCAAACTTGTATATTTTATTTGATTTTTATCCCCCCCCAAAAAAAAATAGAGAACTTTCTTTATCGAATTATCATTAAATCTGTGTACAGTATTAAAAAATATTATTTTTCCTGTATTGAGTCCTGGCAAATGATAAAAAAATAGGATAATTTTCAACATCACAAAACATTGAAGTCAAGATTATACAAGTGATAAATCGGATAAATTTCTTTATAGAAGAAGATAAGCTTATATATTTTTAACCAGTTTAAACGGTAAAACTAAACAGGAAATTGTTGTATAAACATAACATTTGTAAGAATAACATATGTGTATCTAAGGTCTACTGTTATGAACTTTGAGTAATTATACATTAAACAACATCTGATTATTCTTCAAAATATAATAATAATAATAATAATAATAATTGTAAATGTTAAAATCGACAATAACATTTTCGCTTTCATCGAATGCAAATAATCAGTTATCGACCTAGCACCTGTATCTTGTTTACATGCAGCAAAGACATTGGAGCAGTCTTGTAACCTGGTAACCTTCTGGCACCGTGTACGTCACTGTAGCGTCACGTTCTTCATGCACTCGACTTTGACGTTATTAAAAGAAGAAAGAAATAAAGAAAGAAAAAGTCGATTTTGAAACCGAATTAAGTACTTGATATCAAACACTCATAATTTTTGGCGCCGTTTATCGATAGTGGAAGAAAAAAAAATCTCTCTTATATTTGCGCTTTTATACAAGAACTCGTTAATACGTAATTCCCTAACCATCTGTATAATGTTGACTTAAGAATTTTTGGAAATATGCCACGTTTTATACATCGCTAGAGTATATTTTCCGTAAATTAATTTATTAAAATTATAATGTACTATTATGATTTTCTCTCGAATGGACGAGTTAATTAAACCAAATTAAATTTATAATTATTTGATTAAGTCGTTAATGTAAATCTACGATATATTATAAATTAAATATAGAATAATGCTACGTATTTAACGTTAAAAATTAGTTATTTCATTACAGTATATTTAATAATAATTTTTTAGTGTCTGTCGACCTCTCAAAAAATTATTTTTCTTGACTATCACTTTATTAAATTAAATTAAAAAAAACAAATTGTATGTTTTTGTCATATAAATTTAAAAATTTATACATATTTATAACATAATTTCCTATTATTATTATTATTTTTTTTTTTTTTTAGCCAAGTGGTTTTATAGAAGAGTCGATAAGTTATTCACAAATCGAAGATATTTGCGTTATTACAAGATGGGAAATAAATCATAAATATTGCATACGGGTTATTATTTCTGACGGATCTCTCCTTTTACAGGTACCGTTCTAAAATATAAAAATAACGCTATTGAATATTTATAATTACAGTTGATATATGTATATTTCTATTGTTTAAAACTGTGAATAATGAAAAACAATCACGTGGTGTTTGACGCGTTTCGTTTCGTAATGGATCGTTACACGTGCTTTTATAGGAACTCTCAATTTAGGTCGGAATAGGCAAGGTTGCGGCCTTAGTACTGAATTGTATATTGATAATTTTATTATAAATCACGATTCAATAAACTAGCTTTATTTTTAGATGCAGTTAAAATAAGAAAAGTACTTTAACGTGCACGAAGTTTATTTTTAGAAACTGTCAATTTTTACTGGGGAATATTATTTTATTTTATTATTATTTTTTAAATAAAACCTCAACGTTTCAATTATTTAATAATAAGAGAAGCAGAGATTTCTTTTAACATTTAGTAACTTATACGTTTAAGTGAAGTATAATAAATTAAATTATTATTTTTTCTTTTTTTAACGCTTTAAATAATTTAAAAGCCACGTTAGTACATTTATATTCAGAAATATTATATTTCGTTTATTCGTAAAAAGAAAAAAAAAATCAATGCTGAGAGGTTTGCATTCTCTCTCTTAAATGTCAACGACCTGCAGTTTGATTGATGTTGCATTACACAACTATGTGAATTTATAGAACGAATTCCAAAGCATTTGAATATTAAAATAAAAATATATAGCACTTAATATTTCACAAATTTCAATTTTTCTTTATAATTATGTACTAAATAATATAATATATTATGTTAATAAGTTTTCTTAATACATGTTTGATTATGAAATTTTCAAAGTTTATCATATCCTAATTTGTTTTGGTTTTAAAATATTAGAAATGTTTTATTAGTATTAAAATACAATCTTGGTAATCCGACGTTTACGGGACCAGAAAAGTGTCGGATTGTCGGAAGTAGGCAAATCTGACGTTTAATCGTTCGGAACGACGACATTTCTATATTTGCATGTCACTAGTAGCCTACAATGTGTTAATAGGAGGAAAATATGAAAGGATAGCAACTTTATGTTACTCTGTTTTAGAGTTCTCAAATAGTTGATCCTTTTAAAGTAATTTTTGATTGTGTTCTGCCATTTTGTCATTCAAACTTGCCGTTGTTGCTGATAATTAGTGTTATCGAGTTGGCGAATGCCTACTAAACTTGATAAGAAAATTGAAGCAACCGAGAAATTTATTGGGAAATATACAGTATTTTTGGTGAAAAATTTTATGATACTGATTTATATATTTATACACTATTAACAAACTTTAATACTGTGTTCCCTTAGTGTTCAACTTGATATCGTGCCATGTTTAGTGGGAACGTGTTCAAATTTAGTTGAAAGTAATTTGAACTAGTAGGAAGCCTCTCTGCTGGTAATACCTGAATGTTGACTATTGTCTGATTACTGCATGTGTCAAACTAGTGAACAGTGGAAATCACAAACAAATTCGGTTATTTTATTTTTTTTTTTAAATATTTATTTTCAGTCCCAAGAACTACACCACAATAACACTGACTTTCTTCTTTAGGCTACTTATCTTTCAAACAGTGATCCATTAAAAGACATGAAAAAAGATCTCCCTTTAAATTTTAAAATATGTTTTTCAAAAAAGAAAAAAGAAAGACCAAACATATGTCTTCTATTCTACTAAGAATGCACTCTACCTCTTGTACTTTTTATCCAATTACAAAGTGCCATTAATATGAAAAGTTTCAAAGTGTCATATGCTACTTGGAACTTTGTATATTAACTGAATTTGATGGATTTTGTTTAGTTTATTTTACTAATATAGCAAAAGTTATCATTTAAAGATTTTATTAAAATACTAGCAGACCCGGCCACGCGTTGTCGTGGCTTAAAATGTATCTATTATAAATGTATAAAACTTCCCCCGCGGAGGGAATTTAAAAAAAATCCCTTCTTAGTGTACATTCTCTTGATGAACCGTATTAAAACGCAATCAAAAACAAAAAAAAAACACATCTAAAATAGTATAAATAGAAGCCGAGTTCTTCATGGTAAGTCTTATTCCTGTCCCACTCCCCGCGGGGGAATATCGAAAAATACCTCTTTAATGTATATTCTGTTGACGTACCCTATTAAAACGCAAAAAACCGCATCTAAAATAGTATAATAGAAGCAGAGTTCTTCATGGTAGGCCTTAATCCCGTCTATCTCCCCCGGTGGGTGGGGAATTTTGACATGTATATTATGTAAAAACTTGTGTTTATTCAAATGCAACGTTGTGTCAAAATTTCAAAGGAATCAGTAGGAACAGATGAACATTACATTTCTATTTATATAGATAGATAGAAGATGATCTGCTTTAGTTCATCCTCACAGAAAAGCATAATGCCTCACAGAAAAGCAAACTTAGGTCATCGGAGTTAGCGCCCTCTGTTGGACATAAAAGCCTTAATCCTAGATGTTATCTTTTAATTTATATGAATGTTTAACGGAATAATATATAGCCTATGTCCACCCTGAAGGTCCATTGTAAATATT
This sequence comes from Centruroides vittatus, assembly GCF_030686945.1. Classification (NCBI taxonomy): domain Eukaryota; kingdom Metazoa; phylum Arthropoda; class Arachnida; order Scorpiones; family Buthidae; genus Centruroides; species Centruroides vittatus. Next base: position 163,974 of record NW_027121678.1, read on the forward strand.
GGTGAAAGAATTTTTGAAATCGGATGAGTAGTTTCGGAGATTACCTGTTACAACCAAACTTAGTTACCTCTTTATATATTAGTATAGATATAGATATAGTTGATAAATGCTTTATTTCATTAATGGATGGAAAAATTTCTTGTTTAAAGTTGAAAGTGATATGAACTTATTTAGTAATGGCATCTTTAGATAGTAATTCCATCTATAGTACAGATTAGATTGTGAAGGTCAGAAATTGTATCTGAAAAAAAGGTATACTAATTAATAAATGGAATAAATATAATGTTTCAATCTTCAATATTTTGAACATATATTTCTTAACTAATTACAGGAAGAAAATGAAATAAACTCTTGGATTATGATGATTTGATAAATGCTGATTTTTTTTTTTCTTTTTTAATATTTGTTGCTTTAAAAACTTTCTAGCTGTCTTCTCTTTCTTCCCTTGGAAAACATAAAAAGACTACTATAAAATGCTGGAAAACTTTATATTACATTTACACAACCAGGAAGAAACCTTTGTACAAGCACTACTATTATCTATACGTGGATCATATCAGAATAAATTTTAAAATATATTAGTATCTATTTAGTATGTTTTAAACTTTACTTTGATGTCATATTTTTTTTAAATATCTGCCACTAAAATTATTAGTGACAGATATTTAAGTAAATGTTACAGAAAATAAATGACTCAATATTCTTCAAGAGACATGTTTCATTGTCTTATGATAGCCTTATAAACATCAACTAGAACAATGCTGTTTGCAAAAAGGCCAAATTAAATTGTATTAATAAATATGCTCTGGGGGTGAATATTGTTATGGGAAAGTACCAAAGATTGCAACTGACAAATATTCAAGAGTTGAATGTAATAATATGACTGGATTGTTGGAAAACTATCCTCATCTTTCTACAAATAAGAAATTTAAAGATTTGGTTGCATAATTAATTCAGAAATAGCAACAGCACGAAGCATGTTTTAGGACCTATAGAAATTTTAACCTGCATGAAATTCTGGCTGGGATTGATAGGTATTTACAGAATATGATAGCTATTTGATTCTGTAATGTTCTTATATTAATTTTGTATATACATAAATTTGTATTTAATGTAACTACATCATAGTGTTCAGGTGTCTGCCGGAGAAAAGCTACATAGATTAAATGATTTAGGACAATTCTATTCTCAATTGGGATCAATTGGAAGAGTAAGAGTGATCAGTTTAATGATGAATGTCACTGTCATGTTCTTTAAAGAAAATCAAATAAACCATTCTTTTTTATTTTAAAATGAAACTAGTTATGTATGCATGGTGTTGCTTGGTCTTCTGAGGATATGGTGATTTGTGAGATTGAGTTGGGAGATGGTGATAAAAACAATGGTCTTAGTAACTAAAAGTGCAGTTTATTGATCTCAGTATTTACCATAATGCTTACTACAAATGAAATTCAAAATATTAATTCTGCATAAATTAACCAAAACAAATTATTCACCATGAAAAAAACTAAAAATTTGTCTGACTTATACTTCCATTATACTTCCATGATAGAATGTTAGTTGATTAATTAATGATATAATTTAATTTAGAAGTAGACAAGGTTGACAAATAGCTGTGTAATAGACAATTATACTGTGTTTTTAAATTGGAAAAATCCAGTATTTTTAGTTATTTTTTTTGCATAAACTGTAATGTATAAATCTATGTCTATTTAAAGAAATAAACAATAAAAAATTTAACCTAAATTTTACATATTCTAATCAGTTATATTAAGGAAAATTTGTCTAATGGCATTTTTAATTTTATGGAACGATTAATGTTAATTATATAATTATTGTTTCTGATTAATCATTTTTGTTAACAAAATATTGTATATGTATAATTGTTTTAAATTAATTATATTTTAAAATGTAAAGATTTTTCTAGGACCAATTAAGTTGTGTGCTAGCTGATTATTGGAAACTGAAGAATTAACTTTTTTAATGTGATTTTATCAGCTATTATTTATTTGTAACATTCACAATTAACGTGGTTTGGCGGGATTTGTCAATTAGTAATTTCATCAAAACTCCGTTCTAGAATTGAATTTAATTTCAGATCAGATTGTGAATATGATTGTCGGAAAAACTTTTTACAAAATCTGTTATTTTAAAATAATGGAAATACCATAATATAAAAATAGTTTTAAAAATTTTTAAAGTTTTTAGAAATCAACTTCATACAGATATCGAAAACTTTTAGGGAATAAAGAATAGACATTCCACATTAAGATTGAAGTACACAATTTTTAAATTTGAATATAATTTTTTGAAGACATCTTGTTTTCAAAAAATCTTGCTGTAATTCAATTTAATTATTTTTAAAACATTTAAAAAATTTTAATGTTATATTTACATGATAATTATTCTTTATAGAAAGATGCGTTTAAAAGTCTTTTTGCAATAAGCAGAATATTATTGAAAATTTAATTTTTTAAAAATAGATTTTTGTTTTTATTCTAACTACATTATTTAAACAGATATATACACTATATTGTGACAATGTGTTTAGAATAAAATATATATTTTATGAATAAATACAGTGCAAAAAATGATATGATGAAAAGAGCAAAGATAAAAAATTTATTTTTTAATTTAGTTAATGACATGCAGTTTCTCAGTAGAAATCATTAACTAATTTTGTTATTATTTTTACCAGAATATATGTATTTATTCATGTTCACCGTCATTTTAGAATATAAAATGATTACGTTAATAAACCGAAACTTCAATATACAGAGAAATCGCTCCAAATATTTTTCTCGTATACAGTAGCCCTTCGTTATATCGCGTTTGTTGGGAGACAAAGAAAAGTGCGATATAACCAGGTACTAAAAATTCTCGGCTTATACTAAACAGATTATACGTGCTATGGAATCTCTATCCTCTATTCTTTCATCAGAAAGTGTTTCTGATATAAAATAAACTTAGTTTTTCAATACTGAATTTTATTCGTGGTTATATATTATTAAATGATGTTTACGTAAGCATTGATACCACGAACACCCATTTAGCATTGTTTCTTTAACAATGACATTTAAAGAGAAATACTGTAAAAAGCAAAATAAAGTTACTACTATATAAAAATTTTAGAACATTATTTGGAAATAAAGGAATCTTTTCCTTACTTATCACATGGTAAATTCGAAATTTCACACCTTTATGTTAATTGGTGGAATTGGTCAATTCACATAAAGATTATGTGAAATTTCGAATTCACAGAAACTTGTAAAGGAGATCATGCTTAAAACAAATAAATAAACAACTTTTAATATCAAAAGGAAATATAAATAATAAACAAAACAGGTGGACAGATCAATTATCTTGATGAGTTTATTGTTTCACCTGCAGTGGTAGGTTTCAAGGACAATAGTAGGAAGAAAATACAGTATTTCCTTGCAAAAAGAAATTCAATGGCAATTGGTAATTTAAAATTTATTGACTCGAATGCTTCTAAAATTTGAGGATCAAACAAAACGTGATATAACAAGGAGCTACTGTATTTTTAAAATTTCGGACTCCACTGGTTTCTTTTATTATATTACTTTATAATTGTATATATTAATTAGATCTTTCTTTGTTACATAAATTAAAATACATCATTATTGAGAAATTAAGTTTATGTAATTATATTATTCATTTTTCAGGTTAGCAATGCATATTCTAGGGACCAATGGTTACAATCTCTAATATGGAAGGTAAAAGAAATAAATTTTTGTTTTAGTTTTTGAACTATAAATCTTTAAAATACAATAAACATTTTATTTATTTTTTTTTTATTCAGAAAACAATCTTCAAATCACAAAAGTTATTAAATTCTAAACGACCAGAAGTATTATTAAGAGAATTAAAAGTAAGTTTCCAATTTGATTGCCATTCTTTTAATGTAGTTAATAATATAAATAGTGATTTAAAATTATTTTAATTTGTTAACTATTTTGAAAATGGATGAAAAGCTTCTAAATTGTAAAATTAATTTTAATTTTATAATTTTTCTTTATTATTAAGCTATTTATTAAAATATGTGTAACGCTATAAAATTTACTATAAAGATTTCATAAAATTATTTAGTCATTTTATCTTGTAAATAGATGGAAATATTGCATTGATTATTTCATGCAATTTTCTTTGGGAGTAAGCATAAAATTGATATGTAGAACTTAGCTTATCACAGAGAAACACTATCTCTGTAGTGTTCTGTGTGATAAGTTCTATATAGCAATTTTGTGCTTACTCCCACGGAACAAAAGAGAGAACAAGAAGCAATCAAGTACTAAACCACACACTTTTTATTGAGTAAAATAGTAATTTATTTTGAATTAAACCGAATCCATAAAGTTGTTTGTTTTTTCTTTCTTTCTTTTTATTTTGAATAAACCAATATAAACATTTAGATAAATTTCCCTTCCATTTTTATCATAAATCATTCATTTATTTAATGGACTTTTATTTTTAGAATTTTATTCTTTTTTTTCAAAACTTTTCCTGATATTTAGTTAGTATAATATTATAACTAAAGAACTTTTAAAATTAAATGTTCAAAATAAATAAATAAGATGAATAATTCATTTTCCAGTAAAAATATTTGATTTTCTTAATTCCCTGAGTAGTTTAGAGCATTAATTGATTTAGAATTAAAACTTATTTTCTAATTATTTTTAATTTTAAATCTTATGATGATGATAAACTATTTCTTTCCTTTTTCCCTTTATTAATATTATATTTAAACTATTATTTTTCCATATTTTTTATGTCAGATTCAAATATTTTATAGTTGATGAGAGTAAAATAAAATTTTAATGAGAAACATATTCATCTGTCATTAAAATGTACATATTAGTTTCTCATGAAAGATAGATTATTTAAAATTAATCATAAACAAAATAATAATTTTAAGTTTTATATGAAAGATATTCTTATACAGTTCAGAACAGTACAAAATAAAAAAATACACCTTTTTCTAAACTCAAGAATCTTTAGATCAAATAATGCTAACAAAATCTTCAGTTCATAAAGTACTTTCAGAGTTCTTAGTCCTTACTCTGAGAATCTTAAAATATCAGTTAATCTTCAAACCATCGGAAGCTAGTTAAAAATTAAAACTAGAATCCAGTGATTCCATTAACTGACATTTTGAGATTCTGAGATGAAATCTAAATAATCTTAAAAGCATTTAATGAATTAAAAATACTTGACCAATAAAAGAGAGTTGTGTAAAGGATATAGTAGGATTATTGCTTTTCCTATGAGATTGGTAAATAAATTATCATATCCAACTTAAGGCCTTAATGATCAGTTAAGCTTGTAGATATTTACTTCAAAAAATAGATGAGACAAGATATAGTCAAGATCTGGATAAGTACATCCAGTTGTTGGCTACAACAGTTGGACATGCTTATTTGTGTGTTTCTAAGGATATGTTATTTTTAATTGTTTAAAGTTTTTATATTTTACACTGTATAATATTAGACTTATAATAATAATATGAACAGATTTTGATTTCAATTCTATACTACATTTATTTGATTTATAAATATGAATTTTGATGAGAGTATTTAATATGTTCAAATAATTGGTGAATATGCTACTCAGTACAGAAATAAAGAATTACCTTTATTTTAACAAGCTTAGGAAAAAAAAGTTAAAGAAATTAAATCTATTTCTCAGAAAATTAAAATTTCAATTGTCGTGTTGAATAGAAAAAGAAAATGTGTTTGTTAAATTCTTTTGTGACAGTTTACTATTTTTAGCATTTGACAAGTGTTGGCAGAAATTCTATTCAACTGTTCTTAACTTTAAAAAAGAAAAAAAAACCTATCCAAATAATTACTACAAAAATATTGAATAGAAAATTTGTAAAAATTAATTTAAAATGGAAAAAATAAGAAAATAAAAGAAAGATGTAAAAATGAGGGTTTAACTTGTAGTTTTAAGAAAAATAATTACATTGATTTTTATTAATATTTCATGATGTATTTACAATATATTAATAGTAAGAAAATCAACAAATTTTAGCAATATCATTATAATAATCTTTCTTGCTGTTTAACAGATTAATATAATCTTATTTGACTGTTCTTTGTGGGTAGATTTACAAGGGGAGCACTGTTCAAACATTGATGGAAAAAATTGAATTTTGAACAAAGATGCATATATATACAGGGTGGGCCAACGAAAACGAAACGGCAGAGTGTTCGTGTTCGTCCAAGCAAAGCGCTCAGACAGGTCGATTTTATTCTCGAGGGGACATCTTTTGCAATAAAGTTTTTGTGATTCTGAATACAACAGACAACAAAAAATTTTAAAAACTCATTTATTTTGTATTAAGTAAACAAGCATTTATTTCGAAAAAAATGTTTGTTTAGTTAATATTCAGAATCGCAAAAACTTTATTGCAAAAGATGTTCCCTCGAGAGTAAAATCGACCTGTCCGAGCGCTTTGCTTGGATGAACACGAACACTCTGCCGTTTCGTTTTCGCTGGCCCACCCTGTATATATTACAATTAATTATTTATTATTCTTATATATTCATATATATGAATAATTAGTTGACTTTTAATAAAAGCTTCTGAGATCAATGATTATTATCCTCATCCCATCTACCAGCCTTTATGTTGTGCCCCCAAAGAATGGGTTCTGTTTCCTTTCATTCTGTTCTAAAATAATATGAGAAAAAAATATGATATGATAAGCAAGACAGGTTTAGAATCGATGGAACAAAAGCAAAAAAGCGATAATTATTTGAAGATTTGTTTTCGGTACATTGTTTATCCTTAAATGCTTGGAAAAGCAATTGCGTATATTTCTGGAATTATGAATTTCTGTTAGTACCAATAGAATTACAAAATCAAATTATAGACAAATAAAGCCACTACTAGTTATACTGTTTATCAGTTACTAAATTAAGACTTTTCTGTAGAAGTGTATAGTTGTAATTGAAAAAATTTAGTGCCAAGTTAGTTGCATCCTTGTGACTATTTTTTCATTTATCTCGATTTGTGCACCTTATTATTCACTCTTCAGTATTACACAGTTCAGTTATTTTATAGGTAGAATTTCATATATTTTTATTGAAAACTGTTAACATAGAGCTTTGGTTTTGGTAAGTGATGACGAGGTTATTGCCTTTAGTTTTTATCAATAAAAATGAAGAATTACAAGAAAAAAAATTTATCAAATTAATCTAAATGAATAGCTTTTGAATCTTCAATATCATTTATTATTTCTGCTGATTACATAACTCTAATATCTTTATTATCTTAATAGAAAAAGACAAGTAAAAAAAGTAAGAAAAATATAAAAACAAAATGTGTTCCATTCTTTCTAATGAAGCTAAAATTTTTCTTTTGGAAAAATATTAGCTTTTTTGGAAAATAATGCCTGAAAAACGATGAATAAAAAGTATATAATCTTTTATTTATATATAATTAACGTTTGAGGTCACATTTAAAGGTTAATTTCAATAAAATTTTAATGTTAAATTTAATTGTAATTAGTTTAAAATCTACTTTTCATTAAATGTAAATGTATTTATTATCTGTTTATCAAAGGTTTCATAGAAATAGATGCTATGTTATTATTTAGTTTAAAAGAATAAAACATCATCATAAACAACGGAATAGTTTAAAACACTTAACACTTTTTAGTTTCCTTTATAGACCATCTTTTTAAGAATTCTGAAATATCAAATTCTAGAACATTGAACAATTATTTTGCTGTTTACGGTGATGTTTTATTCTTTGAAGGTTTGCTTAACTATAAATTACAAACTTTAAAAAATTCATACTCGAGTAAGGTTGTTATAAATTATGTCATTAAAATATTATTTCTTTTATTAAATTAATAAAATTATATGATTATATAAATTATTTCACAATTTTATATTTATGTTTTATAAATTTAAATTTCAAAGAGATATATGCATTATTTCAATGTGTGTTATCAGTCTTGAAATTCCAGGATTTGTGCCTATTTAATCCTGAGATTTCAGTTTTTAAATATGAATTTATAATAGATTGGTGCACAAAAGGTTTTAATATGTTAAGTCAAACTATTATAAGTGTATGTTTAAAGAATATTAAATCCAATTGTTAAGTTCGATATTCAATTCAACAAAATTGTAACACGTGTTCTTTCCCTTTGGTGTGTCCGGTCAGTGCTGATCAGAGTGGGTAGCAGTGTTGACCAGAGTGTGTAGCGGTGTAGCTGGTAAAGAACCAGTGTTGGGCTTTTATTAATTAATTGTCGGGTGCCTGAGTGTCGCTCGCTTGTGGAGTGCCAGAGTGTTACTCACTAGTGGAGAAATTAAAGTTCAAATTTGTTGTTGTGTTATAAATAATCTGTGTACTGTTTTAGACCATGTAAACGGGAACATTTTAAAACATTTTACACCAATTATCAGTGAATAATTTCAGGTAGAGAAAAATTTACAATTAAATTGTTTTAATTGGTTTACACAATTCACATTATGTAAACAAGCTGTTAAAAGCATTGTAGTCGAATACAATGCTTTTAACAGCTTGTTTGTTTTATATAGCACACTTTAATTAGGAATTCTACTAATTAGGATTATCAATAGTTTATTTTTCTCTTGTATTCTGAATAATTGAAAATCTGTACTGTATTTTATCTGTTATTTTTGTTTTATTGGTGTTATAATGAATATTTTACTTAAAAATATTAATTACGTTTTTTGACCTGTCATTAAAATATATTCTAAATTATTAATTAAAAGTATGTTTTTCAAAAACAAACTGCACATATGGTTTCTATATATAACTAGCTATATGTGACCAGTGTTGCTTGGGCTATTGAGATGGTGGGTATTGGTGAGGTTGGGTTGAGAGAGGTGATAAAAATAATGGTCTTAGTAACAAAAATGTACATTTAGTGACCTGAATATTTACAATAATGAGACTGTAAAATTGCAAAAAATTGCTCTGTGGCCTTTAGGAGTAGTTGGAGGTGGCAACTCCACAGTATTTTTTCTATGTCAAAGAATATTATTGTCAAATTTGGTGCATATGTTGAATGGTATAGATCCCTTTACCTTATAAGTTTTATTTCCTAAACACGAAGTTGAGTTAACATAAAAATCTGACTCTTCGTTCCCATTATAATCACTTGTTTGGTTTTTCACAATTATCTATTTTTCCGATTTGCGGTATTGTTTACAAGATTAGTTTATCATATACAATTAAAATACAGGGTAGAGTTCCTCGGAGGCTTGTCGTGCATTTGCCATCTTTTCCTAACTGTCGACTTGATTCCAATCCTGTTTCTTGTCTTCTGATGTTTCCATTATAAGATCCAGTCATAGTCGATTGCCTTCGCCTGCTTCTCCAAATGTGCCAAGAAGGAAAGAGAGCTCTACCATCAACCTTTATTCCTTATATATCCCCTGTTCCCCTACTGGGTTTATTGCCCCTCTAGGCCTAATGGGCAATGGAACATTCAGGAAATTTACAAACAAAAGGCTTTGGGTCCAATAATTGAATAATACAACAAAAAAAAAAAAAAATGACAAGTGATTGTCACAACCTAACACATCGCATATTTTGACTTTTATATGTAAAGTGATGTAATTTCCTAGTGAAAATAAAATTAACTTAGTAATATAAGTTAGTTTTAATAGGCACTGATTTCATAATAAATACTTTTAAAAATATCTTGTTAAAGATTGTTTAATTATTTGCAATATATTTTTAATTATTTTAAGTTGCAGGACATTATTGAATAAACGTAAACTCTTAATAATAATGAAACAGAATAGAAATTAGTTAAATTTTTAAAATATGAGATCACACGAATATTGCACAGCTTAGAGGGTTGAGTGATATATTATTGATCTCAGTTTATTGTAAGGATCAATTCTATACCAAATTTATCATTTTGTGTAGTAAGATAAAAATTTTGAATGGAAATCACATGACTTCTGGCCCAAACCAGAAGTTCATATATAATTAATTGGGGTCTTTCCATATTTGATCTTGATTTTATCTGTCTAACTCTATTTTTGAAATTAATGAAGGAGGAACAGACAGATGGACAACAGGGGAAATGTATAGATCTGCAATTTGAAAGTTGCAGCCCAATAACTTGTATGGTTGGACATAGTCTTAATAAAGACAGCAACTAATTTATACAGTATGTGTTTGTAGATTTCATTGCTTTCTTCTGTTTCCAATATGCTGATTTAATTTTTTAATAACATTTTAAAATCTAAACAGTTACTAATTTAATTATAAATTACTGATTCAAAGTAAGTAATTACTACTATAATATATAAATTATATGTTCTAAAAAAAGGAAGACAATATAGATTCAATCTTCATAAAAATAAATATATCTTTTATATCCTAAATCATTTTAAGAATGTTGTAATTATTTTTCATATAGTCATTTTATTTCTAATTCACTGTTAATTTTGCTGTTATGCAATTTTTTAAGTTTTGACATTATAAATTACTAGATTCATAAAATATAAATCTGTAGGGAAATGAAATTAGGTCAATAAATAACATTTCTAGGGAAATTTCTGCAATATTTTTGTGCAAGAATAATTAATATATAATACAATTACAGATTATATATATAAAGTTGCATTATATTGTTTTATATTGTATATAAAAATATACTTCTGGAATAATAGTTTATTTTGTATTATTATTGTCTGTCTGAAAATTATTTATAGATAAAAGAATTAAGTACCACGCATTCAATATTAATGAAACATAAAATGAAATATAACAAATTGTAGCCTAGTTTTTATCGGAATACGTTTTGAACTAATTAGATTTCTGATGCAAAGTACGCAATGAAATCAAAACTATAATTATATTTTTGAAAATTATAACTAGATTTACAGTTTTTAATCTACATAATAAAAAATTACTGTTTTTCATCAATGCTTACATTATATGAAAGCATTAGAATGTAGTACAACTAAATTTTCTTCTGAAAGGTGAAAAACCTAGTTGTTCCAAAGAACCATAGAGTAATGTTGGTGGCAGTAGAACATTCGTAGCAATAAAGTCTATGGGGAGAAATGAAGCAAATAGTGACTCACAAGCAGCTTCTGATACAGAGTGTATGGCTCTGTTCTCTATGTTAGAAGCAGCTGATTTATAAACACCTGGCTGTAGGTATATAAGCATATCCACTTTTGTAGAGAAAAAATAAAATAGTTGACACATTCTTACATTAATACCAGCTCAAACATTACACTGTTAACAAGATGCTTGTTCGTGGATTGGGCAGAGGCTTATATTCAAAAAAATCTGGATTTTGTGCAAACAGTGTTGCAAGAAATGTATTGAAACATATCAAGATCTTGTTTGCCGGGATGGAATCGCCGAACAAAATTTGGATCATCTTATGTTCCAGAAATACTTCTAAATTGTAATAGAATCATTCTAAGGATTGAACACAAGCTTGTACCAAAGTCGAAGAATGATATGTCAAAGGATTATTTCCAGAGAAAGTTAGCATTGTTAATGCATTCTAAGAAAAACATCATATCACTGCAAACATCAAGAAAGCCAAGAGGTTCCTAAATGACAATGCTTTAGTCCTGAATAGAGCAGATAACCACAAAGATTTACTCCTTATGAAATGAGAGACTAACATTTGAGCCATTAACTATATTTTAGAAATAGAAGTGTCTCAGCTCCAGATAATTAAATAATTCAAATAATCTAATAAGGATTATTAATTAATATATATATTACAGTAGAGAGTCGTTAATCCGAACCCCGGTAATCCAAATCACCGGTTATCTGAACGATTTTCAGTTGGACTGTGTCATACTGAATCGAACATTTTTGATACTAGATTTACTTCTAAAGTATAATTTTCATGTTTTTATATTCTTCAATATATTTATTTTGTTTGTACAAAATAAAGAAATAATTTTTAACGATACAATAGCCTCAATTATTATTATAAAAATTTTCGTTAGGCTTAAAATTGTCGAAAATTCAACATGGAGCGACACGCAACAGAGAAAAATTTGAACATCGGACAGGTTAATATATTTTTTTGTACATAATCGGTAATCGGAACAAATCACTAATCCGAACAACCCCAGTCTCCATTTGATTCGGATTAACGACTCTCTACTGTATATATATATATATATATATATATATATATATAAAGTAGTCCTGTTTTGCAAATGCTTTGCAGTCTTTATATATTTTTATATTATTTGTAATATTTACTAAATTTGTAAATTTTAAAATTTTTGAGTAAGATACAAATTACAAATATATGGTATTTCTAAAATTTTTTAGCCAAACTTTTTGAACATGTTCTACAATGAACACAATGAAAAAAAATATCATAAAACACAGGGCTAGAAAAACTTCTATATGCTGTAGTACATTTTTAGAGTATAAACTAAGATACAAGAGTAACTTTCTTATTCATGTACTGATGCATGCTTAGAAAGTATGATCTATGCAACTTTATATTATTTACATGTTTTTAATATTGTACAAGAATACAAATGTTTGAGACAATTGAGACATTCAATCTGAATGATACTTCCTTTTGAGTCTCGGAACAGTATCGAGAAATAAATGAAACCTATATTTGGTTTCATTTATTATTTTTTTTAATACTATCTTTGTATCTAAAACCAGATTTCCTTGGATTATATTTTGGCTAGACTTTAGAACAAAGTAATTTGGTCTAAAAGTATATGATTAGGCTACTCTCTTGTACCAATATTAATAATAATGTTAATTTTGAAAATTAATTTTATAATTTGGGACATTTTGGGAGAAAATAACAGCCCAAAGTATGACTTGAATCTGCTGCTACTTTGCCTATTGTGCAACTATGTTACCAGTTACACTATGCAGACTTCTAATTTTTGTTTTCAAGTTTATTAATTTGAATTATATAAATTTGCAAGTTAATTATCATGATGACTAAGGATTAATATTGCCAACTATCCTGCACTGAACTGTAATGTCATTCCATTCTTCTTTTGAGTACAATTTTAATTTTGTTTTTGTTTAATTTTACTTCATTATTTCTGAAATATTACCTGCAGACAATATTCCAATACTTTCTCTTATTCTAAAGTAATAGTTTTCCTTTTATCACTCAGAGTTACAGAAAGACAGATATTATTATTAATTAGTGTTGGATAAGGAGATAAAATTTAGGAACTCAGTTTGGATGGTGTGCAACAGTTAGAAATAATTTTAACAATGCATTTAAAACCCTATTTATTGTCTGTTTAGTTTATAATATACTGTTAGTCAAGAAATATCTATTTATAGCAAAGTAGTTTGTTATGTCCTCTATTGTATGTTGTCCATACAATGTTCCTTTTTTTTTTTGTCTACAGGATAGTTAGCAACTTGACTGGGTATGTATGTCTTTATACTAAGGTGGCTGGCATTGCGCCAGCTTGACCAATAATTTTAAATCAAGGCCAGCAATCGGTAAAAATATTTAACTGTCAGAAAAACAGTTTAAAATATAAACAAAATTATATTTTAATTTAAATAAATATTATATAAAATTATTTTTAATATTCAGTAAGTTTGCTTAAAATGATAAAATGACTTTCTCATTATAATCATGAAAGTTTTTGTTCTGATTCATAAATGACGACATAGTATGTTAAGTTTTCAAATGCAATTCATGTAAAAAAAAAAATAAAATATCGAGTGTTATTAAATTGAATACTAAATATGATTTTAAAGTTGTCCAAAAAATTGCTAAAATGTGATTAGTTGTTCATTAAATTGATCAAATTTTAAATTTTGTTCTTCTCACTTACCTTCTCCTGGTCATCACACTTGGCAGGCAAAGCCAGTTTCCGAACATGGCAACCCTATTTCACATCCATGCATGGTATATTATATAACAGTCTAATCAGATATCTTTAAGAAATCTGGCTTTAGATTTCTTATTTAATTATAAAGATTCAAACTTGATTGTTTTAAGCAGGATAATTGAAATAAACTAGCAATGAGTTGCTCAACTTTCCTGGCAACATTTAAAATTTTGGTGGTATAATCTGTTATCATATTTTTATTAAAAAAATTTATATTTTAACTATTATAAAATGGCAAAAACCTTAATTTTAGGGTAGGGATGAGTTTTATAAAAAAATTGTAAATGCTAATAACGAGTAAAATTGTCATTAAGTTCAACCTTAATGAAGATACACATGATCTCCATCGTCTCCCCACCCCTCAATCTTTAACCACCAAAATTTAATGATTTTGGTGGTTAAAGGTTGAGGGATAAAAACAAACCTCCCTGCAAAATTTCAGACATTTTCGACAAAGAGCACAGAAGTTATTAAGCTTCAAATAGGGTGAACAAAATCATGCCCCCCACACACAAACACAAACACACAAACATGCATCCATACATACAGAAATTACCCCTGAATTTTTTTGCGTTTCTTGACATTTCAACGTGTCCTAAGTCCAAAAATGTAAAAATCTTGGGGGGGTCATTTTTTGCCAGATTGCCATACTTTCCTTCTGTTATAACAGTTAGGAAATTAAACATCATTTCTGTATTAGACTTTTACTAATATAGAAAACAAAATGAAAATAAAGTACAGTTTAAATGAAACATAAATAAAGATATTTTTGAATTCATTTTTTAAGACTTTGTCATTGAAAAGCAAATATTTAATTGGAATATTTTATATAGAACAAATTTGATTGTTGATTGTTCATTCTTATGATAAAGCTGAGATGAGAGGATAATGAGATAAGACTAAAGTAAAGTATAATTATAGTAGTTTTGTTAGTCACTTGTTTTGAAAAAGTTACGTACAAATTTCTGAATAGTATGGATGATATAATGTTTTCATCTTTCCAATACCGAATTAGCTGATATTTATTTTATTTATGTTTGAACAAATGGAAACTGCCAAGAAGTTTAATAATAAGTTTAAGTGATATTTTTTGACATGCAAAAACTATTATTATGCATTAGTGTCTATAGAAGATAACTTCATATTCATTTTCATTTGCATCTATATATTAGGATGAATAGACATGGGAACACCTATAAAGAAGAAATATTAGATATACTAACAGAAGATCCTAGAATATTTTCAGTACTAACACCCAACGGCCAATTGTAGTAGCAGTTTTTTGAGGAGTATCTACCTGTATTGCTAGAAGATATGCTATTAACTACATACCGTCAAATATAGTTCATGCAGGATGAAGTGTTACTATATTTTTACTTCCATATTTGAAACATTTTAATCATATATCCTCACTATCATTGGATTGATGAAATAAATGATCTACACAATCTCCCAATTTGAATCTGTTGGATTTCTTTATATAGGGTTAGTTTAAATTGATGTTCATGGTATTCTATTGAACAAACTCAAAGCTTGTATTTTAATAGAACATGCTGTTACTCAGAAAAATCAATGCTATGGCAATCAGTCCTATGGTTATGGGATTGGATTTTTTTATCAAAATAGATTGTAGAACACTTTTTCCAAACTGGCAACACATCCAAACAGTAAGTGGGAGTTGCGGGTTTGAGTCTCATTCCGAGCCAATTCTTTTTATCCAGAATATTATAATTTATTTTATAAATATTAATTTAATTATAATTATTAAATTTAATAAGAAATTGGATCTAATTCCTACCCTAGTACCAAATTACTTAGAATTTAATTATTAATGGTATCTGAAAAATAGTTTGATTCATTATGGTGATTGTTTGGCTTGGACATTTCCAAACATTGGTCAAACATTTTAAAATATTGTATATGACATTTTTAAAATAGTTATATATCATTACAGAATCTTGTTGAATTATCTTTAACAACTCCATTGCAAGATGAATGTATTTATCAAACTCCTTTGGAAATTATTTCTAAATGTTTACAGAAAGTAAGTATAATCTTCATTTTATATATTTACTGCAAATAAGTAGCATCTTTAATATATTATTAAATTTTAATAAAATATATGAATTTGTAAGGTATTAAATTATTTTTATCTAGGATGAAATGTGGATGTCAAAATATTTGACAGAAGAAACTATTACAGTAATTTCACCATTATTAGAACGTGTAACTCCCACTTCAGAAATATGTGATTTCTTATGTAAAGTATGTTCTATTTTGTAATTAAATTATTATTTTATTAATTCTTATTAAGATGTAATAAACAATATTTTTGAATTTTGTATAGTATTGTCAAGTAAATCCTCGATCCAGTATAGTGTTAGATTTATTCACTCCTGTTGTTCAGAGGATTTTAAAACATAACATGGTATGTATTTATTAATGTTTAAATAGATATACATGCATACATGTCATTTTTATTTAGTAAAATAATAATATTATTTCCCTGTCTTTCTTGATGTAAATCAAAAATTGATACAGGACTTTGGAAAGTATCCAAAGACTCGAGTATTTGTTCAAGATTATATTCAAGCTTTAAGTTGCCAAAATGATGGTCAAAAAGTTGTTGTGGATTTCCTCAATAGGTAATTTGTTGTTTTACATATATCATATCATGCATGAAAGTTATATATAACAAGGAAGATAGAAGTAACTGAATATATAAACCAGTTCATATAAATTTTCATTTTAAGCATACTTTTTATTCTGCTATTTTATTTCAAGTAAATGAATTATTAAAAATTATTTTTTTTAGACTTATGTATCAATAAAAACTTTTGTAATATTAATGAAAATAAGTAAGAGGAAAATATCCACATTAAGAAACAATTTGTAAAAAGCCATAATTAGTAATTAAATATACTTCATTTTGTTAAAAAATAAAGTATATTTAATTTAATACAATTTTAGTTTAACAAATTTAACAAAATGTTAACATTAAACATATGTATATGTAGCCAAATACTCTGCTTTTGTGCCACAAACCTAGTATTTTGAATTACTTCACAATGTCTTGTTTTTATATTTTCAAAAATTCTTTCTAAATAACAGTAATTACATGCAGTGGTGATATTTGAAATAGTTAACAAAGGGTTTGCTAGCAGAAAATTTTTCCCTGACAATCACCGACAAACGAAATGGACGTTTTGGCTAGAAATAAATACAATACCTTTTCTTGTGATGTATCTAATAATCAGTGGCGTATTTGAAACGTAACGAGCTCTGGGCGAAGACCAGGTAACACCTTTTTTTTTTCTTTTAAGGCAGAGAAATTTTTTACCCCAAATGGCACTGCTGATAATAGACAGATGTCATCATCTCTCGAAATACAATATCCTTTTTATTTTGCTGTCCATAGCCCGACACATGTTCCACAGCCATCTTGTATTATCTCGCGCACGTGAGATTGTGGGATCTCTCTTATGACTGGATCTAGTTTCAAGAATTCTCTTGAATTGATCGCGATTAAACCTCGTTTCAGTCGAGAGAGATCACACCAAGACATAGTCCCCGACCTTGCTCACAATATAGATTGAAATGCTCGGTGCGAACGGGGTATAAGGCTCTAGTTTAGTAGTATTACAGAGTATAATATGTATATTTTAATATATTTTTTTAAAAAAACAAAACCACTGAGAAATGTTCCATGTGTTTAACAAGGTTTGGAAAACTGAAAATTTTAACAACGGGTTCAGGCGAACCTATGCGAACCCGCTGAATATCACCACTGGTTACATGTATGGAGATAAAATGTTTATTTTACTATTAATTAAGAAAAATAAATGAATAATAATAAGGATAAGTGAAATAAGAATTCATGAGATAAACCAAAGTTTTCTAACTTTTATAATCAAATAACTATAAGTAGTTTGGGAAAAACTATAATAAGAGTTATTAGTAAGATAAAAACAAATGATTTCGGTATGCAGATAAGCAGATTGCTCTTCAAATCAAACTACAAACTGATGTTATATAGGCACCTATGGTAAACTTTGATGCCTTATACAATATAAAATATTTGAATTTTTTGAAATTTTAAGATTTCAGTGTGCATGGAAATATATAAAAAATATAGATATATATACATATGACATAGGCTGTTTCCCCCCTCAAGCTTCGATGGTCCATAAAACAAAGACAAGTGTAAATAACAAAATGAATTTATTACCAAAAGTCAGGTACAAACATGGTTACTTTTCAGCATAATCACTGTGAAGATTGAGGCATTTGTCATATCTGTGGATGAGCTTTTCCATTCCCCTGTCACAGAATGTTGCTGCCAATGACTTAAAATGGGCCTTAATGTTGTTTTGAAGATTATCATTAGTCTCAAACCTCTGCCTGCTAGCCACATTTTCAGTTCAAGAAAGAGGTGGAAGTCACTCGGTGTAAATTGGGGCTATATGCTGGGTGTTTAAAGGTTGTGAAGACGTCCACCTTTCAGACTTCCACCTCTTTCTTGAACTGAAAATGTGGCTAGCAGGCAGAGGTTTGAGACTAATGATAATCTTCAAAACAACATTAGGGCCCATTTTAAGTCATTGGCAGCAACATTCTGTGACAGGGGGATGGAAAAGCTCATCCACAGATATGACAAATGCCTCAATATTCACAGTGATTATGTCAGAAAGTAACCATGTTTGTTATTTTCTGACATTTATCATTACAATTTGAAAATAAGTTTGAATTTGTAATTTTTACTTACAAGTTGGGAAGTATTGTTAAGAAAGGCAGAGGGGTGTCAAAGGAAATAAAATTACAAAAAAAGGTTATGAAAACGTTAAAGATTCGCATAATTCACAACGTTTTTATGATAATGTGCTTATATTCATTTCTGTAATATAACTGTTATGATGTGTTTGATTTGCTACCAGAAAAATAGAAAATACCCTCTAGAAATAGATCCAGAAATTAGTGCCCCTCCTAAGTGGGGCTCCATTTTTCTGGAGAGCCTTACGCTGATCCTTTTATAAATTATTTTAATAAATGTAGAATTCTTGACTTCATATACAATTTATTTTTAAATTAAAGTGAAATTCCCTTTTATCTAAAATTATTTTTCAAACTCACATTATCAAACAATCATAATTTTATAACAGTTGAAGTTTAAAATGAATTTTTTCAGTTTTATTTTTTCAGTTATGACATCAGCTAAAAAGCATGTGTAATGCAAAAATATAACCATACTTTGTCATTGTCAATAAATTTTTTATGATGCAAATAAACTAAATCATAGTTAGAATTCTTGATCCCAAGTTAGTAATACAAAAAAAATTTTATAAATGATTCTAAAAATGACATTTATCAATGACAGATGCAGACAAAACCATATTACTGTTGAGACAATACAACACATAAAAATTAAATTTTATGCTCAGATAAAGTACAAATATAAATAAAATTAGCCAAACTTGCTCAAGAAATACATACAAATGATAACTTTCTTCAAAATTACAAATACCCTCGTGTTTTAGAGAGTAGAGAGTATATATATATATCTGAAGAAATACAAAATTTAAAGTTATACTTTGTGATAAGTCAGCTATTAAAATAATTGATAAAGAGCATAATATATCATTAATATAGCTATTAACTAAGGAAGTATATAATAAAATTTACAGAACATTCATAACTTGCAAGTATATAAAAATCATAGATCAATTATAACTATACAATCAGTAGATTTTATAAACCATCTTTGTCATTGATTATTACTGACTCCAGAATACTACTTAATATTAATAAAATGAACATACTTTGAATTCAAAAGTAAACATTTCACTTTGCTCTCTATTGTGAACAACTGAAAATGATAACTGTAATGTTATCAAAAGTTAATTGCAAAGTATATATGTTTTTAACAACTGTGCATTAATTTTCTTTTAAAATCTATTAACACAATAGACAGTTTTAAAATATGTACCAAATCATTACCGAATGTATGTTGTTATTTTTACTACTAAATATATCTATTATTATTTGTTTAAAATATTTTTATTTAATTATGAAAGATAGTAACTGTAGGCAAATTTGTAAGAAAGTTTCTATATTTAAACATCAAATAACTAATGTTCTATGTTTACTACTACACATCATTGCAAAAACTTTTATAATAGCATATATTAAATTAATTTGTGATTAGAATAGGAATCTTTTTTTTAAATATCTTAATATTGTTTCTTATCATTATTATATATATTGTAAATATTTTATTTTATATGATTTTAAAATGAATTTATTATTAATTTTTAAATCTATTGTTAATTTTATCAAACTCTAAAATTTTAATAAAACATTATTAATAACATTTTATAATTAAATTTGAATTTGTAGCATGCATGGATTACCAAGTACGTGTCCACATCCTCGTGTTTTACCAAATCTAGTTTCAATTTGTCTGGCTGCTATTTATTCCTTATTTGAGGAGAAGAGAAAGTAAATATACTTCACTTCAGAACTAATTAAAATATATATTCACATTTAAAAATTTTAAATTTTCTATTTAGCCTTCAAACAATGAATAAAATTGATCATAGTTCATCTGAATGGAATTCTAGACTTGACTGTTTTGTGGCTATATTTGTTACCATGTAAGTGTATAATTCATTAATGAACTATAATTTTTCTGTAATCAGTAAATGATAAGCAATTTTATATAATATTTTGAATAAATAATAAAAGAATGTGTTTTGTTATAAACATATTAATAACATTGTTAATGTTCATTTGAAAATGTTAAAATAAAAAATATTTTGGGCAAAATAAAGTATTATATTCATATTCATAATGATGTGATAAACAAAATCAAAACATCTTTCGTGAGAATTTGCTAAAAAGAATCAAATCCAAACCTTATTGAAGATGTTTTTATAATTATAAAAGCCTAATTTTAGCAACTAACTTTTATGTATTTTAATTTAATTGTAAAAATTTACAAAATATAGTTATTTAATTGATGCAGTAATTAGAATAATTAACTAGCATTCATTGTTTAAAGAAAAAGAATCTAACAAAAATACTCTTAACTAATTTTTTTGAATTTTTAATATCACTCATTTTGACCAGTAAAATTGAATAGATCAGTTTTCAGTCCGATAATTCTTCTTTTATTAACTGTACTATATGATTTTTAAGATTTCCACATACAGGCAGCCCATGAGTTTTAGACAACTCATTTTGTAAATAGAAAATCCTTTGATTTCCTTAACTTGCCTTTTTTATTCCAAATTCGGAATTTTTTATATTCTCAGCCAACAAGCAAAAAATTTTGTGTTATTGTGTGGTGATACATTTTGCCAGATTCATTTCATTAATACTAAAAATTACTCATGAAAATTAATTTTTATTCTGTTTTATGTTTAATCTACAGTTTTAATGTTTAAGCTGGTTTTATGCATTGTAAGATTTTAACTATTAAAAAAAAAAAAAAAAGAAAAGCAAAACTCCCTATTGTAATAAGAGGTTTTACAATTTTTTCTTTTAGCTTTCTGGGAACAGAACTTCTTTTATAACATGCAACTCTATATTGTATGATTTTGCGTACATTTTTAGGAATGCAAAAAGCTCTAGTGCGTATTTAAAAATTTGTAATTATTTTTATTCATAAAATTAATTTAAAAAAATATTTTTTCTGAACATATATTTTCAGGGGTTTAGTAGAGAATTGTCATCATTATATTGCATTAAAGCATTTTTTTCAAGGATTTTCATGGTATTACTAATGTTTCTAATGGAATTAGTTTTATGCCAATAATGCTTTTAAACTCTGAGAATGCTACCAGTATTGTGTTTTTATTTAAAAAAATCTGTGCTTACTAAATGTTAAATTCATTAGTTTATGGGAAGAAAACCATAAGAGTATCTTTAAATTAATTTTTTAATGACACAATAATATTTTTGGTTCATGATTGTATCAATATGACAAAACAAATGATTTGTGATTTTAACTGGTTTAAGAATTACTGAATACATCTTTTAGTTGAAAGAGTGTTTCAATTGCAAGAGTTCAAGCAGATCATGAAATTGAGATTTGAAGATTTTGTTTGAAAACAATATTGTTAAAAATGTTAAGTTTTTTATTATTTATTCTTTAAAAATAATTATTTTTTGTCCATACATTATTTTGTTCATGTTATAGTGTGTCTATAGCAATTATATTTTAACGTCTAGTAATTTTGTTATACTTCCAAAATTTAGAAACATCTTTCGAGGGAAATTGCATTAAATGATGGAGCTGAATATTTTAATAATACGTATATTAGTTTTTAATTATTTTATTATATTTTCCATGCATTTTATTAAAAATCAATGTTATTGTATAACAAAGGTGTACAAATAAAGAAATTCCAGTTTTTTATTTTTTGTTATTAACCTTGAAAAATAATATCAGTGTGACAAATTTGAGTTAATTTAAGCTCACAATATCAACGGTTCTGATATATCAAATTACATAACTCATCTATTTTCATATTTAATTTTCGAGATTACTCTGATCTACGTGTGCTCATTGCATAATGAAATAGGATTGGGTGATATTCTTTTATAATTGAAAAGTTAAAAGTGTCTAAGTGCCAAAAGTTTATTTTTTATGTAGGAAATTGAGAAAAACACTGCTCATTCTTGGGTACTGAGAGTTATTGCAATCTCTGGAGAACTATTCATGTACAATTAGGCATACAGATTTTTAAAAATTTTATGCTTGGTTTGTACATCATTTCACAACAATTACATTAATTTTGATTTTTTTTTTTTTTTTTTGGCACTTTTGATTTTCAACTCTTCAATTGATGCGAGCCCTACATATCATTAAATTCCTATTTTACATGTTTTTAGATCGACCTTTGAAGATTGGAGAAAAAGTTTGTCTCAGCTAATACAGTCAATTCCTTTTCCTGATGAGTAAGTAATTATTTTAATTTAATTACCTTAAATGTATATTGTTTATAAATCAATTAGATCATATGACAAAATTTTCAAAATAAGCTTTAATTTTTGTAGATTCGATTTATATAGTAAAATTTTAAATTTATACATATTTTAAAAATATAAATCATAACAGAAATAATTATGAAATACTAATTTACTTAATATAAAAAATTCTATGTTAAATTTATTTATCAAAATAATTTACAAATAAAATTCTAAATTTTTAAAAATATTGTATATAATATTAATATAACAAAACTTTTTAATCTCAAAATTCTGTTATTGATAATTGAATACTTGATGACAAATTTTATGGCAGTTTATTTTTGGAGTATCTAAAATTATCCGAGTTATCAAATATTTTAAAGTTTATTTGCTTAACGTTTCTTCGGTAATCGCAAAATATGTTTCTTTTAAAATACTTAAATGTTATTTTAATCTACACTAAAAATTTTTTAGATTATAAGAAAATAAACTTAGCTAAAAAATAAATTGAAATAATTTTTAAAACTTTGAGACTGTACGCGTAGGTTTATTTAATTTAAAACTTTTTTAATGTATATTATCAAAAGTGTATTAGTTGAGAAAAATTTATTTATGTTATCTATTAACCAATGTAGCACACAGTTAATTTTGATATGAGCACAAAAATTCCTAAACTTTACAATCTATAATTTTTAAAAATATTTAATGGATATTTCTTTAATTTTGTTAATTAAATATGAATATTTACTGTATTTTAAAAGTCACTAACATAAATAAGTGTACGTTTAAAAAGATTTTTAGAATAGTTACATAAGCTGTATAGCAATTATAAATAATGCTTTTTTCTATCTAAAAAGCAATATAAATATTAATTTCCAATTAATAAACTTAACTATAATATTTTGATTTACAATAATTTATCTCTAAAATGATTAAAACCTCTAAAAAAATTAAATATTAGTTTTTTTAAATCATTTTTATATTTGAAGACATTTATGATTTTTAAAAAAATGGAACTTTTATATGCATTATAAAATCTTTCATTTGATGAAAATTTTAGTGATTTTTCTATAAATCTTGTCATTTTTCTTTTAAAAAATTAATATGTTATTTTACAATTAACTATTTTATTTCTGGATCTTTATACTATATATTTTAGAAATTCATTATTTTTATTTGTAAAATATTTTTGGTGTAACAAATTTCATCATTTAATAAGTGGAATATTATATTAACAAATGAATATTTAGTTATTAGAAAATTTAACAAATTTATAAAATTTTACAAACAAATATCTCAGATTTTTGTATAAAAATGTTTCTCTCTCAAACTGATGTAAATTATTTTTCATTTTATACATCATTTTCAGAATAAAGTTTGTTAAACTTTTTACATAGTATTTTATGGATAGTAATAGTTTATTTACTAACAGTTAATAAAGTCATATGTAAAAAGTATTGATATATATTTTTATTATTTTATAGTGCCTTGAATCATCAGCCATTTACAATGTAAGTATAACATTTTATATTATTAATTATATTTCAATAATACTTCATTAAATTATTTTGTATATTCTATAAATACAAAAAGTAAACATATTAAGTAAGCCTATTTGTATCATTTATAAATGATGTGTCAAATATGCTCGTGAGCCAGATTTGACCAGGAGGCCATAGTTTGGGCATCACTGAGATAAATAATAGCAATTAAATGTTATAAAATACAGATATAAATTTATAATGTACTGATAAAACTTTTAAGAATTAATTAGGATATTACTGTATTAATTAATACAATACACTGAATTTAACTTAATATACTGATTAATTTATTTAAAAATTGTTAGCTTATTGCAAAATATTTTTGCTATTATTAATTGATTTGATTACATTTACACATGTTTCATTCTTGTAATGAATTCCACAAATTCCTTGAACACATATGGTAGAAAATTAATTACACATAATTATATTATATATAATATATATATATATATATATATATATATATTTCAGCATTTTAAATATAATCACAGCAGATACAAAATAGCATAAAACATAACAGCTGTTTTAAGATTAAACATTTTTAAAGAACTATAAGACCTTTCATCAGTTATACAGTCGAGTCTGCATAAGTCAACACCCCAAGTGGAAGTGGAAATGTGTTGAGTTATCCGATGTGACGACTAAAGTGAAGTTGGAAAAAAACCACAAAACTACAATTAGGAAAATACAGTAGTGCATTAAACAGTAGTATAGACTTATAATACATTGTGTCCTCCATTTACAATTACTCCATAGATGAAAAACTGAAAAATTCGTTTAGTGTTTTGAGCACTTAACTGTCTCAACTTTCTTTTTCAACGATCACGAATGCCTTGAAAACATCATCTTTGCAATTGTCAATTGTTGGCAAGTAATGTCTAAGGATTCTTAATGCCTCTAGCATGAGAAAATGCAAAATTGGATTCTGATGTGACATTGATGTAGGTTGTATATTTTCTTTTTGTTTATCTGTTGTTATTTTATACATAAAAATACATAAAATGTTAAGGCATTTTTATTCATATGTATGTATGTATATATATATATATATATTAATAAATAAATCGTTTCCCCCTCCTGAAAAAAAATGAGTTTGCACCACACGGAGTGAATTCATTTTTTCAGGAGGGGGTGCGACTTATTGGAGTATGGGACAGCAAAAGTATGTCGACTTATCCAGTAGTGATGAGTTAAACCATGTCAAGTAAACTGCAGTTTTTTAACATTAATGCCTATGTAAGTAGGCCAGGACCACAGAAACTGACTACTTAACCGATAGTGTTGAGTTATCCGGGTTACGACTTATGCGGAGTCGACTGTATTTTCATAGACATGTTGTAAACTATTAACAAATATTTTTTTGATCAAATGAATAAAATATGTGATTTAAAAAAATATATTTTAATTTACATATACATTAATTAATTGACATAAAATATGCAAATTAAATGACATTATTATTGTACAGAGTGGGTCAGTAGGCTAAATGCACCTCAACCTAAAAGGTCCATTGTGTACCCCATGAGAAATTGCTTCAGAAATCTGATCACTTTAAAAAAAAGCAGTAGATTTCTGAAAGAAAGCCAAGGGACCTCATTAGGGCTCAACAAAGTGGAATCCAAATGAACAAATCTACTTGATCAAAGATCTCTACACTCACAAATGAGATACATAAAAGCAGCAAAAAGCTGAGGAGTAAAGTTTCAGTCAGCACAGATGTTTAAGAAAGAGATCAAAACTAATCACAACACTTACCAAAATGTGAACATGATATCTGTCAAAAGTTAAAAGATCCTTAGTTTGCTCTTTTAGCAGATTCAGCAAAAATGTTTTGCTCTACTTTAAACCAGGAGTTAACCTCTACTATTTAGAATGATTGGAGGTACTGCATTCTTTGACAGCTTTATAAAAAGTATTATAAGAAATACTGAGAGCTGGTTTGGGTCCTACAATGGGAAATGAAGCTTCCTGTTTGGCCAGTAATTTAAATTACATACATTTCAGTTTGACTTTATTACTCTTACTATTTTTTTTAATTATTATAATATAGATTGTTATAAAAAATGTGTATATATTGTATATTTTAGTTTAAATTTGTCCTAGTTATTTATAACTCTGTATATACCTGATGTTATCTCCATTTAAAAAAATAATAATAATAATCATCTAAATATTAAAAAATTACAAAGCAGTTACTTTTATAAAATATCAAGATTTTTATAAACATTATTAAAGATTTTATGCTTTATAAATATTTTTTGTAGAAATCTTAAGAAAACATTATAAAACTTTATTATAAAAAAATTAATATACAAAACAAGCACTTAATAATAATAATAATAATAATAATAATAATAATAATAATAATAATAATAATAATAACTAATAATAACTCTCCAGGGTCACCACCTGGTCGTGGTGGGAGAGCCCAGTAATTTTACTGATCCATAGGGCAATGCAGGCTGGAGCATAAGCTCCTGGTAGGGACACCCATGCCAGTAAGGTCTATGGGGAGAAATGAAGCTAAGAGTGACCACGCCCACATTCTGTGGAGATATTCATCATGGTAATAACTAGATCAAAGTGTGATACCGGCTCGGACGTCGCCCGGGTTAACAAGGTCCGCGTTCGTGGGTTAGGCAGAGGCTCACGTTCGAAAAATAGGTCACAGTCTCCCTTGGTTACCGGTGGCGAAAGCAGCACCGGCCCAAGCATGGCTACTGCAATGCCCTCAACAGATGTGAGGAACCAACCCAGCCTTGGTGTTTCTGTGGCAATGCATCCACAGACCACAAAGGCCGGAAAACCACGCCAACGGATGAAATGGACAGTAGAAATGAACGAGTTTATCATCCGTAATTATTACACCATCACAAAACTCGAAACAAACATGACAGCATACAGACAACAACTACACCATAGATTCACGCAACAGTATCCTCATCTCACTGTCACCAAACAAAGGGTTGTTGATCAAAAAAGAACAATTATACACAACAACCTTATTCCACAAACAACACTTGAACTTATCAAACAACAGGTTGCTGATCAAATACATCAACAGACAGAAACATCTAACATTAATGAAGATCATGTAACCTGTCAGGATAATCCAGCAACAAGCATTGATAATAACACACATACAACAATTACCACTAATGATACTACAGACACTTCTTCATCCATCACTGATAACATAGACATGGATTTAGTTAATACGCTCTCACTTATATTTCAGGAAACACTCACTAAATATACAGGTACAGATCCCACACAACGACCACGAATACCAAAAATCAACACGTCAAAGAAAGTAGGAAAAACACTAAATTATGTAAACACTCACTTACTACCACACTACATTCATTCAATTTCTACACTCGCAGACATTCATACATTAGTTTATGCTGGGGCAGTTACAGTAGTGACACACCATGGACTGAAAGTACAATCACAGACAAATACACAGAAAACACAATACTATCACAAGCCTGCCTGGCAGAGAAGAATAGAAACACAAATAAATGACATTAGACAGCAATTAGGCAGGCTAACACAATACACTAAAAACAACATAACACCCAAATTAAGGAAACAGCTCAAAAACATTTTCAAGAAAATAAAAACACACACAAAACATGAACATCACAACACACGCATTACAGAATACATTGATACACTAAAACAAAAACTTGCTGCCAAAGCACGTAGACTCAAACGATACAAAACATGTACACTACGAAAACAACAAAATAAATTATTTACAAACAATGAAAAACTCTTTTACAGACAAATTAATAACAAAGCAAACACTGATACACAGCACAGTGGCACACCAACAGAAGAAGAACTCACAACATATTGGTCTTCTCTTTGGTCCAGTGCTGTCACGCACAATGCTGAAGCAGGCTGGATCGAGGAGGAGAACAAAAACTTGCACAACATACCAACTATGCCCTGTGTTGAAATAAACATACATGATTTCCAATACACTGTTAACAGAACACACAACTGGAAGACACCTGGTGTAGACAACATTCACAATTTCTGGTACAAAAAGTTCACATCACTGCACCAGGAACTAGCTAAACATCTAACACACATCATCATCAATCCACAAGACATGCCAAATTTTCTTACTCAGGGCATCACCTACATGAAACCTAAAAACAACAATACCACAGACCCCACACAATACAGACCAATTACATGTCTTCCAACACTCTACAAATTATTGACATCCTGTATTGCAAACAAAATATACAAACATGTTGAAGAACACGACATTCTAACAGAACAACAAAAAGGTTGTCGTAGAAACCACAGGGGATGCAAAGAACAGTTACTCATAGATTCAGTCATTCTACGGCAAGCACACAGACAACACAGAAACATACACATGGCATATATAGACTACAGAAAAGCATTCGATAGTGTTCCACACAGTTGGCTGCTACATATCCTACACATGTACAAAATACATCCATCACTCATTGCATTCTTTCAAAACACTATGCAGCACTGGAGAACAACACTACATCTCAGGGTTAGTAACACTTCCATACAAACAAACCAAATTTTTATTAGGCGAGGAATTTTTCAAGGAGATTCCTTGAGTCCTCTCTGGTTCTGCTTAGCCCTGAACCCATTATCCAACATGTTAAACAACACGCAATATGGTTACAATATTAGACACAAAAAAACAACACAGTTTACACTGTCACATCTCATGTACATGGATGACATAAAACTTTATGCATCCACACAAAAACAACTTCATCAACTCCTACAAATCACACATTCATACACCAAGGACATACAAATGGAATTTGGCCTAGATAAATGCAAAACAGTTCACATAGAAAAAGGAATCCTGAAGAAAGAAGATTTTGCACTTGGAAATGGAGACATTATTGAATCCATGGAAGAGGGTGAGTTCTACAAGTATTTAGGATTCCAACAGGCCAAACTAACAGAACATACACAAATAAAGCAAAGATTAATTAAAGAATACCAAAGTAGGTTAAATGCTATTCTCAGAACACAATTAAATGCAAAACACACAGTTAAAGCAATAAACACATATGTCATCCCAGTACTCACATATTCTTTTGGAGTTATACATTGGACTCACACAGATCTGGAGCAACTCCAAAGGAAAACAAGAACAACACTTACTAAGCATAAACAACATCATCCTAAATCCGCCACAGAAAGATTAACCCTTCCACGTAAAGATGGCGGACGTGGCCTGATTGACATAGTTAACCTTCACTACAAACAAATACAGTCACTGCGAGAGTTTTTCTACAAAAAACAAGAAACATCACAATTACATAAAGCAGTAACTCTAGCAGACTCGAATAACACACCATTAAACTTACACTCACATCATATGGACACAACACAACATATAAAAAGCATAGACACCATTAAGCAATCGTGGGCTCGAAAGGCACTCCATGGCAGGCATCCTTACGATCTGGCCCAGGATTTTGTTGACAAAACTGCGTCAAACAGCTGGTTAGCTCGGGGATGCCTCTTTGGGGAGACGGAAGGATTCATGATTGCCATACAGGATCAGGTCATAAATACTAAAAACTACAGAAAACACATACTCAAAGATGCAACACTCACAAATGACACATGCAGAAAATGTCACATCATGCCAGAAACTATACAACACATCACCTCTGGTTGCAAGCTCTTGGCACAAACAGATTATTTACACAGACATAATCAAGTAGCAAATATAATACACCAAGAGCTTGCAAGGAAACACAAATTAGTAGACATCCACGAACCATATTACAAATACATTCCACAGACAGTATTGGAAAACAACACGCACAAAATGTACTACGACAGAGCCATAATCACAGATAAAACAATTTACCACAACAGACCAGACATCACACTCATTGACAAACACAATAAAATCACATACATTATAGACATATCCATTCCAAACACTCACAATATACAAAACGCATGCACTGAAAAAATTAGCAAGTACACAGAACTCGCCCAGGAAATAAGGCATCTGTGGAGGATGGATAGGGTGCTTATTGTACCTGTTGTTCTCTCCTCTACAGGTGTCATACCACACACACTACACAAAAGCCTGGGCACATTAGAATTGAATAGAAACACATATATCACTCTACAGAAGGCCACTATATTGAATACATGTCATATTGTGAGAAAATTCCTGAATACAGACACACACACTGATACACTTCTTTAATTTCTGTTTTGGTTACTATGCCTTGACTTTGGTCCGGCATAGTACTTAGCCACCGGTGTTAACCGAGTATATCTAGCTTAACCCAACATAATAATAATAATAACTCTCCCGTGGTCACCACCTGGTCGTGGTGGGAGAGCCCAGTAATTTTACTGATCCATAGGGCAATGCAGGCTGGAGCACAAGCTCCTGGTAGGGACACCCATGCCAGTAAGGTCTATGGGGAGAAATGAAGCTAAGAGTGACCACACCCACATTCTGTGGAGATATTTATTATGGTAATAACTAGATCAAAGTGTGATACCGGCTCGGACGTCGCCCGGGTTAACAAGGTCCGCGTTCGTGGGTTAGGCAGAGGCTCACGTTCGAAAAATAGGCCACAGTCTCCCTTGGTTACCGGTGGCGAAAGCAGCACCGGCCCAAGCATGGCTACTGCAATGCCCTCAACAGATGTGAGGAACCAACCCAGCCTTGGTGTTTCTGTGGCAATGCATCCACAGACCACAAAGGCTGGAAAACCACGCCAACGGATGAAATGGACAGTAGAAATGAACGAGTTTATCATCCGTACTTACTACACAATCACAAAACTCGAAACAAACATGGCAGCATACAGACAACAACTACACCATAGATTCACACAACAGTATCCTCACCTCACTGTCACCGAACAAAGGGTTGTTGATCAAAAAAGAACAATTATACACAACAACCTTATTCCACAAACAACACTTGAACTTATCAAACAACAGGTTGCTGATCAAATACATCAACAGACAGAAACATCTAACATTAATGAAGATCATGTAACCTGTCAGGATAATCCAGCAACAAGCATTGATAATAACACACATACAACAATTACCACTAATGATACTACAGACACTTCCTCATCCATCACTGATAACATAGACATGGATTTAGTTAATACGCTCTCACTTATATTTCAGGAAACACTCACTAAATATACAGGCACAGATCCCACACAACGACCACGAATACCAAAAATCAACACGTCAAAGGAAGTAGGAAAAACACTAAATTATGTAAACACTCACTTACTACCACACTACATTCATTCAATTTCTACACACGCAGACATTCATACATTAGTTTATGCTGGGGCAGTCACAGTAGTGACACACCATGGACTGAAAGTACAGTCACAGACAAATACACAGAAAACACAATACTATCACAAGCCTGCCTGGCAGAGAAGAATAGAAATACAAATAAATGACATTAGACAGCAATTAGGCAGGCTGACACAATACACTAAAAGCAACATAACACCCAAATTAAGGAAACAGCTCAAAAACATTTTCAAGAAAATAAAAACACACACAAAACATGAACATCACAACACACACATTACAGAATACATTGATACACTAAAACAAAAACTTGCTGCCAAAGCACGTAGACTCAAACGATACAAAACATGTACACTACGAAAACAACAAAATAAATTATTTACAAACAATGAAAAACTCTTTTACAGACAAATTAATAACAAAGCAAACACTGATACACTAGCACAGTGGCACACCAACAGAAGAAGAACTCACAACATATTGGTCTTCTCTTTGGTCCAGTGCTGTCACGCACAATGCTGAAGCAGGCTGGATTGAGGAGAGAGAACAAAAACTTACACAACATACCAACTATGCCCTGTGCTGAAATAAGCATACATGATTTCCAATACACTGTTAACAGAACACACAACTGGAAGACACCTGGTGTAGACAACATTCACAATTTCTGGTACAAAAAGTTTACATCACTGCACCAGGAACTAGCTAAACACCTAACACACATCATCATCAATCCACAAGACATGCCAAATTTTCTTACTCAGGGCATCACCTACATGAAACCTAAAAACAACAATACCACAGACCCCACACAATACAGACCAATTACATGTCTTCCAACACTCTACAAATTATTGACATCCTGTATTGCCAAACAAAATATACAAACATGTTGAAGAACACGACATTCTTACGGAACAACAAAAAGGTTGTCGTAGAAACCACAGGGGATGCAAAGAACAGTTACTCATAGATTCAGTCATTCTACGGCAAGCACACAGACAACACAGAAACATACACATGGCATATATAGACTACAGAAAAGCATTCGATAGTGTTCCACACAGTTGGCTGCTACATATCCTACACATGTACAAAATACATCCATCACTCATTGCATTCTTTCAAAACACTATGCAGCACTGGAGAACAACACTACATCTCAGGGTTAGTAACAGCTTCCATACAAACAAACCAAATTTTTATTAGGCGAGGAATTTTTCAAGGATATTCCTTGAGTCCTCTCTGGTTCTGCTTAGCCCTGAACCCATTATCCAACATGTTAAACAACACGCAATATGGTTACAATATCAGACACGAAAAAAACAACACAGTTTACACTGTCACATCTCATGTACATGGATGACATAAAACTTTATGCATCCACACAAAAACAACTTCATCAACTCCTACAAATCACACATTCATACACCAAGGACATACAAATGGAATTTGGCCTAGATAAATGCAAAACACTTCACATAGAAAAAGGAATCCTGAAGAAAGAAGATTTTGCACTTGGAAATGGAGACATTATTGAATCCATGGAAGAGGGCGAGTTCTACAAGTATTTAGGATTCCAACAGGCCAAACTAACAGAACATGCACAAATAAAGCAAAGATTAATTAAAGAATACCAAAGTAGGTTAAATGCTATTCTCAGAACACAGTTAAATGCAAAACACACAGTTAAAGCAATAAACACATATGTCATCCCAGTACTCACATATTCTTTTGGAGTTATACATTGGACTCACACAGATCTCGAGCAACTCCAAAGGAAAACAAGAACTACACTTACTAAGCATAAACAACATCATCCTAAATCTGCCACAGAAAGATTAACCCTTCCACGTAAAGATGGCGGACGTGGCCTGATTGACATAGTTAACCTTCACTACAAACAAATACAGTCATTGCGAGAGTTTTTCTACAAAAAACAAGAAACATCACAATTACATAAAGCAGTAACTCTAGCAGACTCGAATAACACACCATTAAACTTACACTCACATCATATGGACACAACATAACATATAAAAAGCATAGACACCATTAAGCAGTCGTGGGCTCGAAAGGCACTCCATGGCAGGCATCCTTATGATCTGGCCCATGATTTTGTTGACAAAACTGCGTCAAACAGCTGGTTAGCTCGGGGATGCCTCTTTGGGGAGACGGAAGGATTCATGATTGCCATACAGGATCAGGTCATAAATACTAAAAACTACAGAAAACACATACTCAAAGATGCAACACTCACAAATGACACATGCAGAAAATGTCACGTCATGCCAGAAACTATACAACACATCACCTCTGGTTGCAAGCTCTTGGCACAGACAGATTATTTACACAGACATAATCAAGTAGCAAATATAATACACCAAGAGCTTGCAAAGAAACACAAATTAGTAGACATCCACGAACCATACTACAAATACATTCCACAGACAGTATTGGAAAACAACACACACAAAATGTACTACGACAGAGCCATAATCACAGATAAAACAATTTACCACAACAGACCAGACATCACACTCATTGACAAACACAATAAAATCACATACATTATAGACATATCCATTCCAAACACTCACAATATACAAAACGCATGCACTGAAAAAATTAGCAAGTACACAGAACTCGCCCAGGAAATAAGGCATCTGTGGAGGATGGATAGGGTGCTTATTGTACCTGTTGTTCTCTCCTCTACAGGTGTCATACCACACACACTACACAAAAGCCTGGGCACATTGGAATTGAATAGAAACACATACATCACACTGCAGAAAGCCACTATATTGAATACATGTCATATTGTGAGAAAATTCCTGAATACAGACACACACACTGATACACTTCTTTAATTTCTGTTTTGGTTACTATGCCTTGACTTTGGTCCGGCATAGTACTTAGCCACCGGTGTTAACCGAGTATATCTAACTTAACCCAACATAATAATAATGTTTACTTAAAAAATTGTTGATATAATTTAACTTAGTGGAATTTTCACCAGTTTGTAGTTTGCAAACAGATATTGGTTTCAGAGTAATCAGAGTAACAAATGGTATTCTGAAGTAGTCATGTCATTTTTGGGCTGCAATTTGAAAAAATTGTAGACCTATAAATTCTTACTGTCATCCAGCTGTTCGTCTGTCTTAATCTCAAGAACAGTGTTAGATAAATGAAATTCAAGACCAGATATGGAAAGCTTAGGGGCATGAGGCTCCAATTAACTATATATTAACTTCTGAAGCAAACTGGAAGTCACATTAATTTTTAATTAAAAAATTTTTCCCTGAAAGGAGTTAGATAGCAATGGAGTCATGCCAGTCATCTAACAGAAAAGTATGATGTACAGTACAAAGGCAATACACTACAGTACTAATTTGAGGTGAAGAGCATATATTTTAAATTAAATAAATTAAAAATATGATTAAAAATTGCAGCCTGGCATTGTGACGACATCACAACTATAATTACCAATTATTTATTGTATTTGAATTTTCCAAAAAATTTTTGGACAAATATAAGGACTCAATAAATATAACATATTCTTTTCTTAACGTATTTGATTTTTTTTAGCTTTTAAATATGTATTGGTAATCGTTTTATTTGTTAGATTTGAACATTTCTTAAGTCGTCAATATTTTGTTTGTTTGGGGTTTATTAAGTGTTTTTTTTTAAAGAATGATCCTCATCATCACGAAACTTAATTTGCTCAAATATAATATGATATAATAATCTGCACTTAATCTATTCATTCTTGTCCAACTCACACTATAATAACCAAAAACTTTTTACCTTTACACTGGAGAAATTTTTATAAATCTAAAGCTGAACAATAGAACTAACTGATGAGAGCTCATTAATAGATCTGAGAAACATTTTGTGTATGTTAAAATAAAAATTATTCCAGTATAAAGGTGAAAGTTTTTGTTAATCCACACTTATTCAAGTTTAATAATCTGGTTAGAAATTTTTTATAAGGTATAAACTAAACTAAACTAAACTGTTGCTTATGGTAATGAAGACACGTTCTAATATTTACTGTTTATTCAATATTCTTTCAATGAGTATAACAGTAATGGAAATATTTAAAGTTTTCAGTAATGTCTTTCTTCATAAATTAAATTTTAAAATAATAAATATACTGTACTGTACATTTGAAAAATATGACAATAATCTTTTTTTAATAATTTTTAGGAAATTTAAGCCAGTAATTCAGAACATTTGTACAGATAATCGCTGTGATGTTCATTCAATGGTATTAGGTATCAGAGATGAAAAAGAAGGTTGGATAGATATTTATGCTCCAGGTGGTATTGCTTGTGACGACGATGGTGATTTATGGAGTCTTATGGTAATTTTCATATATATTATAATTAATTCAAAAATTTCAAAAATTAAATTAATAAAAAAAAATTACATTAAAAGAATAAAATTTATACTTATTGTACTGTGTTGTATTTATAAAAAAATTTTTTTAATCATTATTATCGTCGTTAAGGATTTGCAATTAGTTAACATACTTTATAATGTTATCAAAAATCTAAGTCTAAATTAAAAGTTTTGTTTATATTTTGTTAAGACTTAATTTAGGACAGAGGGCCTTAAAATATTTTATATTAATTAATAATTCATTTATTATAAAATTGGTATGAAAGTTGCTTTAATTGTAAATTTCATAAAAAATTCAAGTTTTTGTCTTACATTTTGGTATATATATGCTTACCTCACTAATATGGTGAGTCAGATTCCAGATCACTGATGTGATATTTTCTTTATAGTAAAGTGCATCACAGTCTTTTTTCACTTGCCAATGAATCTAGAAACATAAATGATAGTGTAAATATTTAGATAAGTACTATTTCACACTTAAGTAAAAAAAAAAAAATTCTGAAGATTTCTTTGAGTGCCAAAAATAATACACAAGAATATAATTCAATTATTTCATATTAATGAAGTGCCTTAAAGTGAGGTATGCCTATATAATTACTATATTTTATTTCAATAAAAACTCTTGCATTTTTAAAGAATATTCTATTAACTTTTTGCAATCAAAACAAAAATAATTTAATTTTGGAAGAAATTTGCATCAGAGAGATTTAAAAGTTGATATAAAATCGATGAAACTTGTTTTATAGAAATGAAATAAATTTATATATATTTTGTGAAATATATTGCATGCTCTGTAAAATAGAAAAGGATTCGAATAAAACGTTATACTTCTTTAAAAATTTGAAAGTTATTCAAAGTTAAGCTGTAAAATTTAAGGGAAACAAGAATATTTAATTTAGAATTTTAAAGAAAATTAATGTATTTTATATAAAATAATAATAATTTGTCATTTCAGTTGAAAATGCTGTTATCTTGTTGTTGTCGAAAGAAATGTTTTCTACAATCAATGATAAAATCGTTAGAAGCGTCGGTGGAACCGTTTTGCAGCTTTTTATTACGGGCTTTAAGAGATGATGAAACTTGTCAGCAAGCTCTATGTGCCATGTTAGAATTAGAGGTAATTGAAGATAAGGACTTGCAGTTACAAATTATAATAACACTTCAAAGTACAGCAAGTGGAAAAGAACATTATAGAGCTCTTTCTCAGCGTCAAAGGCATCTGAAAGAATTGGTAATTAAATTTAATGTTACATCTTAATATGGCTTTAACAAATTTAATGTTAAAACATTATCTATTTAAAATACAGCAACAAAAAGGAGGTCCAAAAAAATTAAGTTTTCTTCCAAAATCAACTGTAAGTAAAAATGTTTTATTAGACTATGTGTAATGCTACTATTGTTGATATTATACATTTAGAAATATTCTTGACAAAATTAAAGTAGAAAATTCAAATAATAACTTTTATGTACTTTATTTAAGTATTTTTGTGTACAAGGGAAGGTCCAAAAGTTACTGATCTCACATAGTTATACATGCCCAAATACATCAGAACTTGTTAATTATGGATTAAGAAAATGTGAATCATTATTTTGTGACATTAAATTCTTTTGAATGTAATCAGAAATTATTTGATATCAGTTAAAATAGTCTGCAATGCAACATTATATGAAAATGTTCAGAATTGTTGTGGTGAGGAAAGTGGTTTTTAATCTATTGTAAATTGAGATGAAACTATGATTTTATATTATGATCCTTTAGCAAAAAGAGATTGATAGAATGATACTTCCTTAGAGTGTAGATCTGATTTCAAGTGACTACTGTCTCATTTCAATGTTGAGACCTGATTTAAGAAGAAAAATTCTTACAATAAAGTAGTAGTGAACTCTGCCATTTCACACTATTCAGTTCAAAAATTAGAACTATTACCAAGCTAGTTTCGAGATATTTTGTTTTTTAAAAAGACATAAAAAGCATTCATAAATAGAGAGAATACACTAAAAAAATGATAAAAATTCAAGAAATAATAATAATCTTTATCATCAATCTAATATTATTTTCGTCTACTAGTACATATTTTCTATTATCAGGACTTATTAGACTAGTTTTAAGGATTCTGCAACACAGTTTCACAGATCATAATATTAGAATAAATTAAGAACATTGAGGCATATTAATTTAATGAATTTTTTAATAATATATATAGCCGAAATTCTGGTGAATCAGAGAATGCAAAGAACAGGAAACATGGAGAAAGAAATACAGGTATATGAAATAAAATACATTTCTGATCTGTGAAACTGTGTTGCAGAATCCTTAAAACCAGTCTAATAAGTCCTGATAATAGAAAATACGTACTAGTAGATGAAAATATTAGATTAAATTAAGGACATTGATGATAAATTAATATGCTTCAATCTATTTAGGCCAGATACTTTTGAGCCTTCCTTCATACTTATAAAAAACCATAGTTAAAAAATCTTAAAATTCTAATATGTAACTGGGTAAAAGATTATAAACAAACACTACTGATATCTACTTACTGTAGATGCAATATTTACATGCTGTTATATCATTTATGCTAGTTATACAAACTAGCATAAATGAGGCTGTCCTCATTTATGCTAGTTTGATTTAGGCCAATTGACAATAATGCTAGTTTTAAACTTTCCCAAAAATATGGAAAAAGTTTTTGAGATAATGTGTAGATTATTTTTGCAAATGCTAAATACAAATATTTTTTAACACTTGATGGTAGTGCTAGTAGCTACTTTCTGTCAATACTATTAATAGTGACTCTGCAGTATCGGTTTGTTGTTATTCTAAAGTGTTTAAAATGGTGAATATCATGTGAATAATAAAGTGATGTTAATGTGTAATAATAAAATTTTAAAAAAAGAAATTAGTGAATCTAGTCAAAAATTACATGAATTTATAACTTTAGAAGATAATAATTGCTGACATCCTTAAATGATTTCTTGCTAATGCCAACTCATTTATTGAAGAGTGTTGCTAAATGAACCTTGACTGGCAGTAAACTGACTGTAAGGAGGAATTTAAATGAAGTCTTAGCATCTTATTACTAAATTTTTGTGGAGAGAAAAAGAAAGAGAAGGCAAACAATTTTAGATTTGTGTTTTATGAAAGTGCATGATCCTCAGTCATCAAACAAACAGCCCTCAACCAGAGCCATCATTGCAGAACTGAAGTTGTGTGTATAGATTCTGTATAAGGTAGTACGGTGTTGGCATAAAAATTGCATTGCTATTTTCAGTTATAGATAGCTAAGTTACAATTTCTGTATTATTATTATTATTATTTTTATATCAGTAAAAGTTTTGATACTAAAGATGTATAATTTTTTTCGATTAAAATATGTATTAATTTGTGGATGCTTGAAATGCTTTCCTATTTATTCTATAATAAAATGAATTTATTTTGCACTGATTTTGTTTATGCTACATCCTCTTCACATCATTGGCATAAAATGGGGGCAGCCTGTATCTGAACACTAACAAAGATCATATTAATGCATAATAGCATATAATTGTAATATCTTATTGCAAATTCTGATATAGTAGTAATATTTATTTCATCTGTCTAATATTTTCATTCATTTTTTTGAAATATATATGTTACTGTGAAAGACCGATATCTGGCAAATGTCGAGATTCTCTGGTGAATGTCAGTATTCACACAGTTGTTTCGTGTATGTACGAAATATTTGCTAAATATCATTATTTCTCACTTACACTGGCAAATGTCGACATTCGGCATGCACTGGTGGTGAATGTTGAATAAAAATATTTTTCTTGCGTTAAGTCAAAAATGCAACTTTTTAATATATGATATATGTCAAAATAGGAGAAAGCTTAAGTAACAGCACATGTAAATAAGCTGTTGAAACTAAGACAAACAGTACAGTATATTCTTAATCAGAAAAGAAAAATAATACCAATAATAAACTTACACATAAATTATGAGATTAACATCATACAATCTTATTTATTGCAACAACTTAAACTGTTATGACACTTTGAATTGCACAAGACTCCTTTGCTTTTACAACTGCATTTAGTCGTGGAACACTTCTTTTTGCAATTAGAGCAAGTATAGCCTTCCCTTCCACTTCTCGAATTAGTTGCAGCTACTTCTCTCGGAGAAATCTTACCTTCCTAATCTAATCTAACCTAACATTGCATGCACCAACAAACCTTGCTCAAGACTGACAAACAGCAGTGTTCAACAGTATAACAAAAACAGATGCCACTTTTTGTTTTGACCTCCACCAAAGCTTATCTGTGCTTGTCGACATACACCGGCGATTGTTCGAGTGTATAATAATACAACCAAATATTCAGTCTTTCACCGATGTATTTTGTGTGTGTCGACATTTTCTAATTTTGGTCTTTTGTGGTAATGTATACACATGAAACTTTGAAAATGTAAATTTCTTTTGATACAGAAGGAAAGAATGCTATTGTTACAAAGCTTATAAACATGTCTTTTGCTTATTAATGTGAACATGATATGAACTCTAGGAATTTGTATAGTTAAGAAAATTATTCTATACACATTAGAATTTGTAGAGAAATGTTCATATTTATGTGCTGCTAAGTAAAAAGTATGGCTATAAGCAGTGATAATGGTAAATTCACTGTTTGAATTTTTTGTACATGCATAGCACGCAAATGTAAATGAGTAGTAATATTAAACAGATGGCAATAAATATTACTGAAATAATAGAATTACAATTTGTTTTCAGCACATTAAAAGGACTCTTTGTAAGTTATTTTACTCATTTTAAGCAATGGTGTTGCTTAAAATAGTATTATAAATTTTTTGACAAATTAAATAATTCAAGAATTTTGTATTTTAGGATGCAGATGTAGCCAAATTTCTAAGTTGTGGTTCTTTTGGAAATCTTGAATGTCTTTCATTAGCATTTACTCAAGTGACTAGTGCCTGTGCTGAACAAT
Source organism: Centruroides vittatus (assembly GCF_030686945.1). Classification (NCBI taxonomy): domain Eukaryota; kingdom Metazoa; phylum Arthropoda; class Arachnida; order Scorpiones; family Buthidae; genus Centruroides; species Centruroides vittatus. Next base: position 205,108 of record NW_027121678.1, read on the forward strand.
TAATTAAATTACCTTCATTAAGATGTCTGAATTTATGGTCAACTCAGGTATTTTATACAGTATTTTCAATTAATTAAATACAGTAGCAATTACTAGAACTTGTAATTTCTAGTGCTAATATATTTATTCTTGAAATATCTGTAAATATCAAAATTATTATTTTTTTCTTCACAAACTGAATAAAAGAATCAAAATTAATTTTAAATAGAGTAAATTAATAGAAATTTATAATTTTTTTAGAAATTACTGAAAATTTTTAAATTTCACTTAAATATATCATATAATAGTCATATCTGATAGTAAATTATATATTATTATATTAATGTGATGATTATTATCTTATTGCATTAATTATCAGATGGTTAATTTGATCAAATACACAGTCAAACCTGTTTTTATGCGGTGGATAGGGACCGCATTAAAAAAAAATCGCACGAAACTTCACGAGTGGCTATAAAAAAATAGTTTTCGCAACACAATTAAAAAAATATTCTTTTTATGCGGTCAATAGGGACCACATAAAAAAAAGTCTCACATAGAAAATAACTCAAAACCGTACAAAATAGAATTTATTGACAACAGATGTCAGCACTTGACTGCATCGCTCGTCTATCGTCTGTTTTACATATTTTTGTCCAGGTTGTGTTTTGTTGACTTAAAAAATAAATTATTTCATTTTTCGCATATTCATGCAATAATATTACTATAATAAGTTTATTTATGCTATAATAAGTTTATTTAGCTATAATAAGTCAACGTGAGACATGACAAAACGCACGAGACTAGTCGCCAACTATACTGCACAAATAAAAATTTGCACAAAAAAACCGCACAAATAAAAAATTGCATTAAAAAATCGCACAAAAAAAGACCGCATAAAAACAGGTTTGACTGTATTATTAATTTTATTAAATAATATGTTTAAATATTAATTTTCTTGTATATTTATATATAATCAAATTTGGTAATTACAAAACATTTCTTGTATATTTTTATAAAATATTATGAAAAAAAGGTTAACAGTTTAAACAATTTCGAGATTTTCATCCGATGGTAATTACCATATTTACTTGCATATAGGATGAGGTGTGACTTTAAAGATCAAAATAAAGAAAATTAGATTTATTAATACAATTCTAATTTTATTTCGTTTAATCACAAGTAAAATATCAAATGAATGTAAATGCACACATTGTTTTGCAAAATTACTGGCATTTTAAACTTTAAGGAAAATACATATATACGTAGTCTTGCATTTTTATTAGTGATATTTTTTCCGTTTGTGGGGGTTAAAGAATCTGTCCAATGTCGATTGCTTTTCTCTCTAGGATTTTTCAGAAGCAATTAATAGCATTGTAGTTGTAGAGATCTCCAAGCCTATTAACCTCACCTTGGTTTGGATGCTATTCTAAGACCATTGACCATTGTTCTGACATCCTCCCACTTCTTCAAAAGATCTTTAATAGCAGATATCAGCATTAATCCTCTTTTTCAGAAGAAAACATATCTTGCCGAGTTTCTTGGTGTTCTTCTGTCGTCAGATCCACTTCAGGTTCCATTATGAGCTCTTCAATGTTCTTTATTTCTCAGATGTGATTTTTGTTACTCCTTAAGCTGCTTGAGTCTTCTTGATTATACTGTATCTTTCTTAGATAAGATTGAATTGCAGCCTACTGTATACCTGTATAAGCCATAGTGCCCAGCAACATCAGACGACATCTGCCCACTCTCTCTACTTTTGCTATTATACTCTCACCTTTTGAAAATAAAAACCAACACAAAACTTAACGAGTACTGCTTGACAGTCTTGCAAATACTATAAAAGAATTTTCTGTCAGAGAAATAAAGGTCAGGAATTACAAAGGAGAGTTTCAAAGTTCAGAGAAATACTATCCGATCAATATATTCTGGGTTGAGCATCGATGTTGACATCTCCTGTGCTCTGAAAAGTTTCAAATTGTTGCCCAAAGACAAGGGAAGATCAATCGGTATTCGTTATTTTACTTCGCTTCTTCTTGTGTTTGTTTTGTGAGGTGTTCGTTATCCGAACGTGTATTCATTGTCCGAACATAAAAATCTTTCGCGAAAGTGTTCGTTATCCAGTTTTTTGTTAACTGATCACCCACTGTATATATCATATTATTTCTGCTAATGAAAATTTCATAATTGAAAATTTTTATTTTTCTCAGTTAAATTTATTTAAATATAATGCCATTAACCACAATGACTACATTGTTCTGCCTGTGATTTTAGCAGGAATTGTTAAAAACAAACGCAAACATTTATGACCAAAACAGTTTTAAACCTATAATTTCAAAGGATTAATTTAACAAATTTAAAAATAATTTAGTCTATTCCTCAGCCATATAATGAGATAAATTATCTGTGGATACTACATAAAAGTTTTTGATATTATTATCAAAAACTTTTAACACTTTAAATATACATGAAAAATTGTGTTCTATAAGTTAAACTATTATCCTTATTACATTTTACTGTAATTATTAATTTAATTTTGAATTTTTAGTTTGGTGATTCAGGATTACAGTTAATATCTGAACATTTACACCAACTTCAAGTTCTGAATTTATGTGAAACACCTGTTACAGATAAAGGTTTAATTTCATTATCAGGTAAACACAACATTATTTTAGAAATATTAATATATTAATATATAAGATAATCAAAAGAAGGTAAACAAAATCATTTTAATAGAAGTACAGTGTGATTTATTTAATATAATTTATCCATTTATAAACTCTTATCTTGTTAAATTTTAGAACATTGAATTTACTGAGAAACATATTGGAATTCAATTTTGTTTTAAAATTAATCAAACAATAAATTAATATAAGAAGACTGCGTAATGACTTAACATTCTCCTGATTTTTTTGAAGTAATGTTTATATTACCTATTGCAAATTTCTTTAATAAAACAAGTAGAGAAATGCTGATATCTTGTATAATTTTCTGTTTTAATCTATAATTTATTCCTTACTTAAATTTGACATTGCAAAAAATAAATGTGATAGCATAAGCAAAGAATAAGTTTATATCATAAATTTAGTTTATAAAGAAAAATTGTAATATAATGATAAACATGTATGAAAAATAAAACTATATTTTTTAGTGTAACATTATACAATAGTATTATTGCAACAGTGACAAAGATGAACTACTGAAGAATAGTTAAATAAAGTTTCATTTTTATACTTTTTTACAATTGTTTTCTCAAAAATTTGATAGACAATTTAGATTCTTATCATTTATCCAGTAGCATTTTTTATTATTTTTGATTAATATTTATTTATTATAATCTTTAAATTGTTTTGAAATGAATTTATTTTACTTTTGTTTTAGCAATGAAAGGTTTAAGAAAACTCAATCTGAATAGCACAGGTTTATCAGCACACACATTTGAAGGATTGAAGGTTAGTACATAATATCTTTAAATTAATTTTTTTAAATTAATTATTACTTTTGACAAATTTTTGAAATGCGCTAACTACTGTATGAATAATAACTAAGGTTTAAAATTAATGTTTAGTTACATTAAAAATGTTTTATATTTTCTGAAATGTGAATTTCAGAATTTATTAATATGAAAAAATATATATATCATAGAATCTTATAAAGGTTTTTTTAAATTTATTTTAGCAAAATCTACCATTGTTAGAGGAATACGATATATGTTACACAGATGCCTGGTGATGAAATAAACAAATATTCTGTTTTTAATTAAGACTGCAAGTATATTCATTAGCTGCTACAGTTTAATTGACTGACAACATTCCTTTTTTGTGTCATCTCATCTCATTGACAAAAGTTTAACATTTCTATAAATATTTATCATATTCATCTTCATTGACTTGCTGGACAAGTGACTGAAAAAAAAAATTCATCTAAGACATGATTTTTTTCATTAATAAAAGCATATCCAGTCAACTCTATCTGAGATACATATTGTAGAATTGAAGACTTCATAACAGAAGTATATTGTTAAATCCTTATAAATTATAAAAAAATCTTCTTTACTGTAAAGTTTCATATGAATTTGTTATTCTAGTTATTATTATTAATGTTAAAAATTATATTTATTATTATTTTTATTTTTATTTAAAAGCACTTGTAATAACCAGATGAATTTGTCATATGAAAGTCAGTTTTAAGTTAATGAATATCTGAATATAATTTAAAACAAAGAATAATATATAAGCATTTATTTTTATGAATAGTTTTCTTTTTTTTTTTTCTATAGAATAAGCATATCATGTTCATTTATAAATGTAATATTTATAAAAATCAAATTAGTGTAATATCATCATTTTGAAATATATCTAGTCATTATTCTGCATTTAAATTTTAAACATATTTAAAATTTCATTCTTTAGATGTTTAAGGAGACAACTTTTTATTTTCATAAATATTTATTTTAACTTTAGTTTCACTTGGTTTTTGTGTTTCAATATTAGGCTTTTCAGTCTTGGTTGAAGGTCAATCATAAACAAAAACATATTAGTAAATTGATAGAATAAATTGAAAATTTTAAGCATATGAATATATAAAATTAGGTTTTAAAATGTGTATGAAAATAAGAAATGAATCATCATAGATAAATTTTCTACTTGTAAAATTATTATTTGATCTGTATAAATCATGATAAATATATATTGTGTGTGGAAAAAGATAAATGTTAATTATTAAAAATTGTTATGTAGATACAGTGCTATGATAAACTTTAATCAAATATTACAGACAAGTGAATCGAAATGTATAAAATCATTCAGTTAATATTATATCTGTCACTTAATCTAAATTTCTTTCAAGCTGTTATCATATTAAAATTATATAGAAATTAAGCTACGAATTAAAAATTAGGAATATGGTTTTTATGAACAATGAATGCAGAATAACAACTCCCGTGAGACATTTATTAACTACTTACTCTTAATACTAAGTGCCTCATTGAATTCAAGAGTACCATTAGATTATTACTACACTGTAAATATATAAATATCATATATACACACATTACACACATTTAATATTATAAATCAATATCAGTGAAATCATTGTAACATAATGGGCATAATTATAAATGTATTTATAATTTTTATTTCTTTTCAACTTAATTATTAGTCCAATAATTATCAGCATCATCATTAAAAATAATGAAATTAGATAAATTGTAATATATATTAGTTTTAGAATCTTATATATTATTTTACACTGCCAAATATAAATATTTCTATAAATAACAAGATTCAAATAGTAGAAGAAAATTAATATTTTATTTATAATTGATACAATAATAAAGGCCAGAACATAGAAAACTTTTAAAATATGTTTTATAATAAAATATTATTGATAATCAGAGAAATAAATTCAGTAATTTAAAATAACAACTTTCACTAAAAAAAGGTGTCCCCATAAATTTTAATTTATCAACAGATACATATATAAATAAATAAATATATATATATTTATTTATTTATATATGTATATATCTGTTGATATAGAAATTTGTTTACAAAACTGTAGTTGAGAAAAGAGGCAAAAGAGGCTGATCTATCCAGGCTCTGTACCACGATTTTGATGACCCCGCATTGGTACTCCTGTTTGAATTATTTATAAACTTTAAAATACGTTTACACAACTTTAATATATCTGTTTTATTATTTTTATTTTTCTTCTTTTAAACATTTTAGCAGTCTCTCTCACTCTGCATTCAAGGCAGTTATCTCGTTGCCTCTCCTGTTGAGCCAGCCGAGGAAAAAATATACAACATTGGTTTTAAAATACTAATGCACAAAAAGTCAAACCCATTGGTAAAACACACAATGCTAAAACCCTAATAACAAAATTGAAAATGAAGCTAATCAAAATGGCCAGTCTAGTAGTTCTAGTATTAAATAGACAAAGATAATTTTATAAATATTCCTCCTATACAAGTTTAATATGAATTAAATTTTTAGAATGTATTCAAGATAAATTAAGTGTTATTTATTTCTTTACTGGAATCACAAAGTATATCCATTAACAAACACAAATGAGCAAAATCAGTTTTACTGTGCAAGTTTGACATTTATTTGCTCAGTTCTTCCATTTGGTTGGCACCCTCGTCGGTGTGGCATTCTCTAGGATTAACCAAAACGTAAAACCAGAGAATGCTGTATTGACGAAGCTGTCGACCAAAACACGTCTAATGAAGAATTGAGCAAATAAATGGCAAATTTATATAATAAAAATGATCTTGATCGTTTATGAACTGTCTGAAAAGCCTTACATTGAAAAGATTTTTTTTTTAAATGATAAATAAAATGGTTAAAATTTAAAAATATAAAGCAAGTTTTATTTTGAACTCTTTTCTGAGATAACAGATTTCAAATCTTGATTATGGAATAATAATAATAATAAATAAGCTAAAAATAATTATTCTAAACAAAATTTGAAATTTTAAAATGTGTCTGTCTGTCTGGTTATTACAATTTTTCAATATTATTTTTCACCATCTAAAGAATTTTTTCTTTATACTTTACATTACATTTATTTCTTAAAATTATCATCATTTTGTTACAAAAATTATGAACCAAAATCTCTTAAAATTCAATTTGTTAACTAATAATTTTACATCACATAATTGGCACAACAGGATAATTTATTAAGTAGATATTTAATTATTTATTATTTATTTTAAACCAAATGTGCCCAATAATGCCAAATAATTCTTGAAAAATCTTATTGTAATTAATGAAAAATTTGATACTGTTTGATATAATTTTAAAAAATTTCAAGTTATTTGCTAATATGAAAGAAAAAAAGATCTAATATATATATATATATATATATATATATATATATATATATATAATATAAAAAGGAAAAGGTTTACTTTCTAAATTTTAAAAATATTTAAAATTAAATGTGCCACAGTGAATATTTTCGTTCACGAGATTCAATCATAACATTTTTAAAATATCATCTAAGCACAATGTTCTATCCATAAAATAATTCATCGACAAACTTTTTTAACTTTATCTCATAAACGACAACATAAGTTATTACCTTGTTATATTTTCAGCATTAAAAGAAGTACACTTGCTGTTATCATTCAGCATGAGCACTCATTAAACTCTGTACAGTATCTTTTTGATACTTAACAATTTTCTTAAACTGTTACAAGTAAAATTGATAAGAAAAAAAAAATATGTAAAACCGACATTATCTTCAGTAACAGAAGACTTCCAGTTATTTCTATGAAGTGTTGAGCATGTGATGTATAGATGTATATTTTGGCCTCACTACTGTTTATTTTATAAATCCAAGTGTACCTCACACCTTTCTTTTTAGTTTTATTTATATTTAAGAAAGTATCTTTTAGAAGAAATCTTAATATTCTAAGAGTATTAACAAATTAATTTATAAATCGATACATAAAATATTTGCATGGATTTATAAATTAAGTTGCAAAATTTTTTTTAGTAAGAACATAATATTAAACAATATAATAGTCATTTTTTGGATCGAGGCTAAATTTAGGCACGTTTAAAGTTTGTTATACTAGTAATAATACGATTGTTCGGAGTCCCGTACGTATTAGTTATATTTAAAGTCCTACGGTATTATTTGGTCGGCCGTAATTTCCACGGTACTATTAAGTCGAAAATATTTGATTTTTCTTCGTCAAAAATTACACGATAAGTTTTTTTTTAAAAACTGTATTTAATCAATGTCTTACCAATAGGGAACAGTATAAAAATTTTAATTTAAGAGACATGTTTCTATTGTTTTTATTACATTTACTGGTAAATGTTTGAAGTCAAAGATGTATTGTATATTTCTCTCCTATAAATAAAACATCACTATTGCTCAAAATGTTCATTTTATTTATTAAAAGAAAAATGTAAATAACTATTTTTTTTTTTTTTCTTTTAATAAACAATTTAATTATGTTTAAAATAGAATTAAACGAAGTAGAAGTTGATAACATTGATTCTAAGATTATAATAATTATTATTTGTAATTAAAAATCTTAGTAGTTTTGTATTTATTGATATATAAACATATAAATCATTATATTGATTATATACATTTTGTTCTCATATAATATTAATATAAATATTAAATATAGCATTTTATTAAAGATTATTATAAAATTAGCTAGTTTTTTTGTGTGTCTTTTCATAATTAAACTTCTAATTGATTAAAATTATCATCAAAATTGAGTAAATTTTATTCAGTAGAGAAGCGTTTTGTAGTATTTCTTCCAAGTATTTGGGACTTGTTACAATCTCCATCATTTCACAGGACAGTCAGTCTAAAAGTACTAGTCTAAATTAATTAATGTAAATTTAGAAAAGAAATTTTTTCTATAGAAACACAGCATATAAAACCTTCATAATGATACATAACGATAACTTATTAGAAAAATGAATAAGTCCTATCGATATATTAATTACAAGCACCACAGTTCATTTCATTATCTTCAGTCTTATTTTAAATAGCTTGGTGTATATAAAGAAACCAAGAAAATCTGTTTAAATTGTTACAATATATATAATTAATTTCTAATAATCTGTTATACTTTAAAGTTTACAGGGAAAAGTCATGGATACTGTCTTAAAAGATTCCATTTCATCCCAATTTTTACAAGTCTAAGATCTTCAATTCTCTAAATTTTAAAGCTAAAAACAAAAACCCGAAGATACGAAATCAAGCAATCTTGTTCGATGTATAATAGCTTATCATTTAATAAAATGGAATTATCATAGAACATACATTGCAAAATATACAGTGTCATCCAAAAATCTCCTAGCTCATTCCAAATAAAGCATAATATGTACCGGAGTAGAATAAATATAAGGTAACGCACTAAGTACATATATTTACTATGTACTTTATTATTATACTTGCTACATTGTTGTGTAAGCATCCAGAAGATTAGAGTACCATCATTTTTCTTGCACAAAAAGATTCCACTCCGTGTTGTGCGAGATATTTTACAAAGCTTATCCTGGTTGATTTGCGTAAAGTGTTTCGTCAACTATTTTGTTTCCCGGTACTGGCGAATGGTATAAATGTACAATTTAAATAAACTTGCGGGGTGATCCAAAAGTCTCGCCACCACATAAGTTTATATTACCGGAAAATCTTCAGAATCTGCCATTTAACATAACTTATGGTGTCATTTCCAATAATTTTCTTCTCCCAGTATATTAATGTCCCGTGATTTAACAATATTACTAACTTTACATTCAACTGGGGTTAGAGTATCGGGCCATTCTCCAATTCTTGTCTAGATTTCCCATTATAGCAAGCCTGGTAGTAGTATCAATTTTAATTAGTACTCTCAAAAAGCAAATGATAGTTCTTTTTAATGGATAATTTGTTAACGTAGTCTTTGAATTTCGTAGTACGAGTATTATCATCTCAGTCAGCTTTGGTAAATTTTGTATATGGATCTATTGACATTAAATGGGCCTTTATTTATATGCGGCTTTTTCATTTTTAATTAGAAGGGCATTTTAAATCGTTCCCGTCAAGGGGGGGTTCGATCACGCCCGCAATGAGGTGGCAGGACGAAGGACGGGTCAGTTTATCACGAAAACGTATGAAGTTCCGATCCAGATTCGAACCCAAATCATCGCAGCAACGGGCTGATGTCACTTGTTAGCCTTAAATTCTGTCTATAACGAAATTGACTATCATTTAGTCGATTTTCCCTACGCGGATGCGACCGTCGCGCCGAAAATGCCTACGATGACTTCAATTCAGTTACAGCTTCCTAAAGTCTGATTCAGTTTGTTAAAAAAAAATTCTAGAATAATTTCTACTGTATTTTTTCCCCGACATTTCTGGGAAATTAATCAGGATGAATACTAGGCCCCTACTGTGTTAATTTGCATGCGTTAACGTTTTTCTCGTTGGCAGCGAGTGCGCTGATGGGCCGCGTATTTCAGGTAAGTCGAGTAGATTAACAGGATTAAAGTGATTGAAAATAATAATCAGGTTGATCGTTTCACACTATCCAGGTTAATGAAGTATAATTTTTTAATGTAGTAACTGTTAAATATTGCGTATGCATCTCGGACTAACGTATTATCTTCACTCTCATATCACTGAAGAATAGTGTTGGGCGCGTATTTAAGGTAATGAAGTATAATTTTTATGTTTGTAAAAGTGCAATAATTGGACTTACACATTTAGAAGAAAGTCATACGGCTGAATATTTGTGCAAGTGCCTAGAAGAAACCTGTTCAGTTCAACTGTTGGGATTGAAACGCACAAAATAGTTGCAGTATAATGCGGCAAACATTTGCAAAGCAGTAGACCTTTGCGAAACTGGCTGTTACATATTTAGGTATTCCAGCAACGTCCTGCAGTACCTGCAGAACGTCTTTTTTCAAAAATTGGAAATATTACTACAAAGAAACGATGCGCATTGCATCCAAAAAGAGTTGAGAAACTTGCTATTACGAGTAGCTTTCTTCTTCTTCTTCTTTGTTCCAGTTTATATAGCTTTGAGTTTAATGATATACTTTCTTTTTCATTATATAGTAGTTTGTTTTGTAATATTGCGTAAATGTGCAATTACAAATTAATAAATGTTCTATAAAAATGTGAAACCTGCGAGTGGTCTTTTTGTTAACAAGTATTATTAAAAATAATAGTGTTTTACTAACTTAATAAACACTGTTGTTATTAAAGGTGTGGTAATCGATTGATAATCGATTTTCACTCTAGGTAATCGCCCAGCACTACTGAAGAGGCTAAGATAATAGCGAGGTTGAGGCAGAAGTTTTAAACGCGTAAACGTGTACGTCGGACGTTCGGCGCCGCATTCCTGTAAGCCTAGAAGTTTTACAATGGCGTTTGGAATGTCGAGCATGATTCCACTGACTTTCCAAACGCCATTGTCAAACTTCTGGGCTTACAGGAAAGCGGCGCCGAACGTCCGACGTACACGTTTACGCGTTTAAAACTACTGCTTCAACCTCGCTATTGTAAGGACCCAGACGAAATCCGAAATCGCAAAAAATGCAGAATTCTGTTGTGAAAAAATAACGATAAATTATAGGAGAGAGAGAAAGAGAAAAAAAACTCTTGATCAAAACAACGTAACGAAAAATGTAAACAACGAGTCTCGGGACGGCGTCAACGCGTGTTAAACGACCTGTTAATGTTCAATCCAAAGGTAGAACTCTGACACACGCGCTCATAAAGAGGTATAAGTTTGGCACAAGTATTCAAAGGAAAAAATTGAACTCAGGAAAACAATTTCAGAAAAGGGGAAAAATTGGAGAGATAGAAAAATATCGCGTGATCGTTAGAATTCCAAAATGACATCAATTATAAACAACGGATTAAATTATGAGTGCAGGTGTTGTGGTTCTATCAACAATCTCGGAGCATAGTCGACAAAGGGTGTCAGATAGATACCTCGAATCGGACCTTTCCCGCGACCCGACATGGTCTAGTTTTGTGCTTGAAAACAAAGGGGAGACAAAATCGGGAAACGGGGAAAGGGACGACGGACCAATCCGAAAGGTGGATAGTACACGAGAAAAACGTATAAAAACTGGGACTTCAAGGTCGAGAGAGTTCTTTTCGGAATTACGGACTGCTTCTTATGGATTAAGCCAACGGTGTGTGTAGTGTCGTCGCTCGGAACATCTAAGTGTGTCACCGTTCGTCTCCATCGTCCAACGGCCCTCCTCATTTTTGCGGTTTTTTACAAACTTGTATTTTCTAATTTATTTTCATCAGTTACTACTATAAAATCGTGCAATAATGAATAGCCACCTCTGGAATATCCAGCTATACTTGAATACCTTATTTATTTATCTCTTTCCGCCCTGCGGGCACTAAGACGGCCTCTTTTAGAAGCCCCATCGTGGACCTGGCCGAACCCATAATGGGGCGACCGGGTGGTAAGGGACGGGGCCCTACATATCCGAACGGACCACCCCCCAAAAATTCCTGGGGCTTATTCGACCCGTTCGGACTCGATTCCGGGTCACCCAGAGCGGTAAGCTGCCACCTTGACCGCTCGGCCATCCGGCCGTCTTGAATACCTTATTAAAAGTAAAGTCTATGATTACTAGAAATGCTTTATTATACAGTCTTGACTCATAATTATTTTTCACGTGGCTGAAATTTTAATTAATAAATAATCACAAAACATTTGTGTCTTTAAGACAAATGTAGAGCCATCCCAAACCCTATCTACAAGTAATTCTGCATGGACTAGTGTGTCTTACGATGGCAAAGTTATTTATCTAGCTAGATGTACTGTACAAGTGTGGTTGGCTACTCGTTCTCTCATCGTGTACAAATGAACGTAACTGAAACTACGACCCCGTGACAGCATTCAAAAACACGTTCTGGAAACTTGCGGATAGGGTCGTGTATTACACTACTGTACTTGATTTGGCGTTTTACCAGTTTCGAGTCTCATATATTTTATTTAGTAAATATCGGGACCCCCAAAAAGACCATGCCCCTTTTTTCCTTTGCGTGTCCCAAAGTTTATAAACATTTTTATCTCAAAGTTCGAAATGCTGGGCGCGACGTTCGCATCCGCGTCGCGTCGCGTAGGGATAACACAAGGTCCTAGAATATATTCTAGGACCTTGGGGATAACAGTATAAATAAGATGATTGCAGTGTTTAATTATTTACAGAAATTCACTTATATGGCCAAGAACGAAATGATAGCGATCGACTACCGAATGCTAAATGCTTGCGGTTAAAGCCATTTTAGCCAGCCCGTTATGGGTTTTAAAAGAAAAGACCGCTGGATGCTGAAGTGACTAAAGGTTTTTAGATCGGATCCCCGAAACAAATATTAAGAGAAGAAAAAAAAATATAACAAGAAATAGTTGTTTAATTTATCCATTTTAAATGCGTTGGCGAATGAAAGCTGGCAACCTATCGGGCATACCCCGTAGGCCGAAACCATTTCCTGTTTACGTCGCTCAAGATTGCAATGATTTTATGATATTAATAAATTATTCAATTTAGAATATAAAAATGGACAAAATGCATTCTTTTAAACGTTTGCTTAAATATTAACTCAATGACGTGTTGTGTACACAGAAAAAGCTTAGATATTTAGGTATGACGACGTCGTCGCCGAGATGAGTTTCGTTATTTCTTCAATATGAAAAACGATTATATTTTAAAATTCAATGTTTATTTTTTGTTAATAACAAATATTTTTTCTTTAGAAAGATTTACAAGGTAATAATTCTTTTGTCACGCATAAAACTGTAAAAATAATACTTAATTATTATTTATTTATTTATTTGCCGCTGCATGTCGCAGACGAATGACTATTGTCACGTGGTGAACTTCAATATTTACAATAGGATCATTTGTGTAGACAAAAATCTCAACACAAAAACATGAAATAACTCAAATTTTCGTTGACTAAAAACATGCTTATTAATTCTTAGGCAGACGACGACGACGACGACAATATTATTTTGAATTATGACATAACATGCATAGAAGTACATTAATTTCTAATTCACTGCAGTTTATTAAAATATCTGAATACATTCTGGAGTTATTTTCATATAACAATAATAAGAGAAATATAGGATGGAATGTTAAATGCTTTGGATCAAAAGATTACTATTGCTATAGAAGCGTACATCTCCAGAAACAAACTTGATTAATCTCTAGTTTGATGGCTTGTATGGTATGCAACAAAATATAATACAGCACCTAAATGAAAAGATAAACAATATTACAGTTTTTTCTCTAGAAAGAAACTAATGTACACGCTATTAGCGCATTGATTTACCGTGATACGTGTAATGTAAGTGTTCGAAGTGTGCACTGTCTTGCAGCAGACTGTTTCTAGCATTTGTGCAGATTCTCAAATGTATCGCAGAACTGGTTGACTGGACTTTCCTCTCGTCGACACGGTATGCTACCGAAATGGCAAAAATTTTATAACAATAGAGACGTAACTGTGTTACTTGCTGCCATCTTATTAAATCTTGGAATTGTTCTGCCACATTTTCAAACTTAGTCTCTCCTTTGTGACTGCTTTCGTACGAGCGGAAATAATACTCTACGGATACCTTTTCTTCCGTTGAGAAACCCCATTTCCGACAACTGCACGACACGACTTTCTTCTTACTACCGGGAATGTGCATGGCTGTAGTTATGTCACATTGACAAAAACGCACAAGTTTCAGTATTGTTTGTTTTGGCACGTACCGTATGTATGTGTGCAATGGCGGCTCGGTGGTAACTTGCACCCGGCATTCCAGATTTTTACGACGAGTAAAGGACTTAAAAATGATTAATGCTTTACTCTGCCTTGTTCTACTCAAAAAAAATAAAATTGAAAGATTTTTTTTACTTAATAACTAAACATTCTAATTTTTAAAAGCAAAATCTAAAAAAAATATGTAGTTTTCATTTTGAGTTGCAAAGTTTGGTTTACTGATAAATATATTTAAATTCTAAATTATATTTTTCTGTGGGAAAGGATATGGATTGATGTTAAGGATAGGCGTATGCCTGTGCAAAAGTCCACTGCTATCATTACAAAACACAGGCATTGAAAAACAAAAATAAAGGACTAATTGCATTCAACAGTGCCCACATACTATCAAAAAGGGGAACACAAGCTATAAAAAAAGAGCATGATAGATTATGCAAAAAGCTTCAAACTTTACGATTTGACATTGTATCGGCACCGAACACGTTTGGGACTAACTTGGCCTCAAAAACAAGGAATATGGTTTTGGTCAACGTATGAAGTTGTGTGGGATAACAAACAAATATAATTCATTAGTTTCTTTTATATTTGCAGAATAGGCTAGCTAGAAGTTGTGAATTTCTGTTGTTAAAATTTTGGGCCCTTTCAGGATTAGGAAAAGGGCAACCCAGATGAAAAAGGGGAGGACAAATGTTTCAAGTGCCCCTGATTGCATCCTTTCTCATTTCAATAAAGGACAAGGACAGCTTTGCTAAAATAAAGGATATCTGGCAACTAGAGAGCATTCCCTTGTACACGTACAAGCTATTTATAAACAAGTTTTAAAGTACATTTATGTGATTTTACTGCATTTGCTTATTATTTTTTTCCTTTTGAGTATATATAAAAAAGGTGAAGCTACTGGCAGTTAGAAAGGGCATCTTGCCTCCCAATGTTGACAAATTTCATTGAAGAGTCAACGAAGTCACACCACCAAAAAGAACAATATATTTACAAATACAACATTGTAAAGAAATGGCATGAGATATGAGTAGAATGGGGAAGGAGAGATAGCCTTGCCAACTGGCACTTTGTATGAATTATCAGTATCAGCCAATGAGGTAGGTTAGCAAAATCATTCCCATGCCCTCTAATGGTAAATGTCTATATATCAGGTTGTAAAGGTAAAATTTATAGACATTTTGATTTTTTTTTCTAGAAACAACCAGAAAAAAGTTTAGAACATTTAATGTGGATAAAGTAGTGTAACCAAAAGACATTTTATCATATATTTCATTGGAGATAGATGCATCAGTAATGTCTGATAATACGAAATTTTCGAAAGAACACATTTGCATGCTGTTCTATCACTTCAAAAGTTACAATGAATGCTTTATGATCTCAACTGCAGTGTTTGTTAAAGCATTTATGGATGAACAAAGTCAACCAGCTACTGTCAAAGGTAGAACCTCCCGGTCTAGACTGGCCAACTTCTCTAAGGTCATCTTTGCTCTGTGTCCTGGTGTGTTCTTGTGGCAGTATTGGGCTTTGTCAATTTTTAGATGAAGTTCTTTGATCTTGATGTTCAAACAATCTAACTGTTAACAGTAAAGTTCTTTCGTGACTGATGTTGGTTAGAAGCAGCTCCATTGTGATGATGTCAAACAAATAAAGAATATTTCCTTATTCAATACTATTGGGCCAATAGTGTTTAGTAAGGCAATATTCTTCATTTGTTTGGCATCATCACAATGGAGCTGCTTCCAATCAACATCACACTGTCATGAATATAGTGACCAGATTTTCTGAACTTCAACCTGGGACACACTAAAAATTGACAATAGGAAATTATATGATATACGAAAACATGCCAAAAATGTTTATACTTATTAGTCAATAAGTCTAATTCTAGACCAACTAATATAATAACCTTATTGGTCTGGAATCAGGACAGTTAGTGCTTAGTGTAGGATTCAGGTAATGACACTTTGCTTAGCTGCATCTCTACATAAGTAGCATGTAATTTACTAGGATGCAATATTCTATATATAATAAATGCTAAAGGAGAATTCTTCAAAGCAATTTTTTAAATTCTTAAATTTTTAATAATAAACTGTTTACTTATAAATAAAAACGGGCTAATCCAGGACATTTTATTCAAAACCGGGACGTCGGTCACTTTAGTCATGAAAGAACTTTACTGTAAACAGCTGGATTGTTTGAACACCAAAGAACTTCATCTATATATGATATCGATAATTCAATAATTCAGGTTTTATATAATTAATTTCAATTTTTATATTTTCAAAAAGTTTTTTTTTATTTGATTTTATTATTTAATTTTTTTTAATAGAGAGGATCATCTGACTCCTTATAAATTCAGACATGGATCTCGTTTAACCTATCGAGAAATAAAAGAATGTCAACCCATTGAACATGGTGCTGTACCTCATGAAGAATTTTTGATAGATAAAACAAGTTTTTCTGAAGAATTAGTAGTTGAAACAAAACGATTCTACAGACAGTTTAATAGATCGAATCAAAATGATTTTGTCTATGGGCATTATAGTATAGTATATGATCCCGTACACACATTATCTGTATTTGAACCTAGTCGTGAAGGAGGTTGTTCACATAATGTGAGAGAAACAGTGGCAAATACTGCATTGAAAAATAAATGCTTGGTTGCTGTAAATGCTGGATATTTCAACACACATACAGGAGCATGCTTGGGTATGTAAAATTCAATTGTTTGATCTTAGATAATATACTACATTAATGCAAAATTTCTTATAGCTTCTCAAAATAATTAATTACACACAACAAACACTCTAAATCATTTATTTCAGTAGAAAACATTGTCTTTTTTATTTAAAAAACACTATGTTGACTAATAACATGTAATTTTATGTTGTGCTCCTTACAACCGTTTTTTACTAAAGACCAACACTATAAAACCAACGTTTTTATAAACCTTTAAAGGACACAAAGCTTTCTAAGAAAAAACTGTTTCATAAGTCAAATACTTTTAGAAATCAATTTATTTCATTGGTTAATGATTCACTGCATATGCCACATTTACTAATATAGCTTAATAATAACAAGCAATACAACAAAAACAGTTGCACTGTCAGTCTTTTGTTGAATTATTATTATTTTGAAGAAATGTTAATAATTTCTTCAAATAATAATAATCCAACAAAAGACTGACAGTGCAACAATTGTACAATTTAACTTTAATACTTTGTCCAAGCTCCTCTTGTCTGGATACATGCAGTGATACAGTCAGGCATAAAAGAATACAAGACCGTAAATGAACCTGCGATAGATTTTTCCCACAGATGTTGCAACTCTGGATCCTTCACATTTGTAGATGGCCAAAACTGACATCCCATCTGGTGTATAAGAAGTAGAAGTGTCTAAGAAGTATTGAAAGTACTCCAGACAATAAGTTGGGTAAAATGTATGCATGAGGACTATGCCTTGACTTACAATTAACAAAGTTTTAATAATAGACAAATGCATCAGAACTTACACTACTTACTACCAGATACAACTAACAACACTCGTGATAATTAATAGATCCTTTTTATGAGGAGCCAATCGTGTGATCTAACAAAAATTAATTTTACACTATAATTTTACAGATGAAGGTCACTTGCTGAATCTCCCTAGTATCAAAATGCATTTTTTACTAGGGATCCAAGAATCCACTCTCAACAGTCTTGGCCACGTAGTTCACTGATGAGCTCAGAGAACGATAATATTAGTCTTATCTGGTTATACACACCAAACACTCAGTCTAATGGTAATGATAATTTATCATGATGTATAACTTACTACAATGTGATCCAATTGCTTCTCGAGTGGTTTGCTACCAGTCGTCCAAACCGGGTCGTGTCCCTCTTTCTTCCTACTTCACTCCCCACTCCAAACAATCCTCTGTACGTTGATCCAAGTCCTGGTTAGAAAAAAGATGATTCATCTGCATGTGGGATGCCAATTTATATATCCTGCCATCATACTATGTCACACCCTTCACGTGGTCACATACAACCAATCGTTGCACGGCAGATGACGCCACCCAAAAAGGTGGTTCTACCAGAACGGAAATTATTAACATTTCTTCATTTACACAATTACAATTTCAGGCATGGACTAACAAAACATATTACACAAAGGACATAGACATATACTAAAGTCATACGAAAAAATGCATATAATGACGCAGCGCTACACTGGTTTCACAAATACTCAATGGCCATAAAGCTAGAAATTGGTCACATAAAGAAAGTATGGCAACATGAAAAAGACATTCCTAGGAAACTAGGAATAATGCAGCCAAGCAGCACTATCTTGCTGAAAAATGGCTATTTGCAGCTCATGAAAGGCCTGATGACACAGGTGGCACAGTAGTATATTCAGAAAATACTATCTCCCTTGCCCCACTACTAGGAGTGACCAATAGTCATATGAGATGGCTCCCTAGATCAGCATGCCAGAAGTGGGTACAGGGTGGTACTCAATAGTAAAGGAAGGATTAAAGTGCCCATCAGTGGTCCTTCACTCCAGGCTTCCTTACTAAAGATAAGCTACTAGTCTATAGTAGGCTTTGTTTTTTTGTTACAGTACCATGGCAAACAAAGCCAACAATGTTAGGGTGCATATGACAGGATGCTTAAATGGTTGCTATTTGTCTCTTGCAGTTGCCTGCCCATGGTATCGGAAGATACAGAGTACTGTAGCAAGGCGTAAATCTGTCTCTGGATTGTAAACAAAGCTGCCATTGCAACTGTTTGGGCTCGGCTCAAAAACAGACGATCATCTCCTGGTGATCTGTCTGAGGCATCCAGAGCCTGCCCATCGTGTATTTTTGCCCTGATGTATTCACTGCCCCCAACATTTCTTTACAGTCAGGTCAGAATGGCCCAGATAGCAGGTAATTTGGCAAAATGCCCAACCTGCTTTCCTCAGCCTGATTATGTAGCCATTTTTTAAACTCTGTCAGCTGTGCATAATGTGTTTAACTGAACTGTACATGTATGTCTGAGTTCAAAGACCTCGAAACAACAGGTATACTGAAAATTATGAGCCTATGAACTTCTTTATAGGATACTGGGGTAGTGATTTTAAAGTACTCTAATGGAATTATCTGGTGTGCAATCGGACTACAACTGTAATCATTTACATACTTATCTGACTGCAATAATGACTGATCACCCTGGCAATCAGTCATTATTGTTATCAAATACATAATCTCTTTTGAACTATGTTTTGTCAGTTATCAATATTTTACTGACCAGCTATAACTATTTATATATATTTAATTTGTCCTTTCAAAACACTTGTAAATAACCTGGAAAACTTGTGCTTTGATAAACTTTGGTTCATTTAGTAAATATAAATACAAAACTGTGTTTCTTTAAATGATAGTTTACAGAGCACTTAAGTTTCTTCCGTTTTTACTTCTGTATTTTTTTTTAATTGAAATATAAATTATTTAAAAAATAGATTGTTTGTAATGAAAAAGCCATATAAAACCATACTGGTATTTAAAATTTTTTACTATATCAGTTATGAATCGTATGTATATTTATATTTATTAGTTATATATTAGATAAAATATTTTTATTTAATAGAAAATTCAATAATTATACCAATTATAACATATAATGCTTTACAGGTAATGTCATCAGTGACGGAAGAAAAGTACAACATACCGGAATTCAAAATGCTCATTTTGGAATTAAAAGAAATGGCACAATTTTTGTGGGGTATGTAACAAATTAAGTAAATAGTTCATTATATAAATAAAAACTAATGCAATGCCAAACTGGATAATGTAACCAAAAAAACCAAAATCTTTACAATCAAACATTTTTTGGCTAGTTTAGGGTACTTTGAAACTAAATATGGAGCCGAAAACATTTTTCAAAAAGTAAATACTGTACTGGATTGTAAAAATTTGGGTTTCCTGTGGTTATATAAATGAAAAATATAGTTTTGTTGTGTCTCTGTTACGCACTACGGTGTTATTAGAAGAAGTCGTTTATTGTGTTATAGTTTTGTTGCTAAAATGATTGAACCTGTGTAAATATATTCGGCTTTGTATGGATAAAACCAAATAATAGGCCCAGATTCTAATGGAATTTGATTTTAATTTCTTACAGATATGTTATATTTCTTTACAATTCAGGAATTTTCAAAAAATTATTACACATGCATTAATTGTTGATCATTTATATTTTCTTCTCTGTGGGCATTAAGAGAGTCTGTTTTCATGTTCATGTGCTTGGCTAGATCCACAGTCAGGTAGTAAAGGATGGAGATAATGATTCAATCCAGAAACGTTATGAAAATTTTTAAGGATCTGATCCAGACTCAAATCTATGCCTCATGGAGTAGAAAGCCGACACTTCAACTATCTAGCCCAGGCCTGGCCAACCGAAATTGTTTTGCGGGCCACTTTGATCACGCGTAACATTACGGTGGGCCACAATTTAGACAAACATGCTTTTAAAAAAGTAAAACAAATACAAAATGAATAAGATTTTATTGTTATACCATGAGTTTGTACTCGCACTTGCGCATTGTAACAATGACATGCGCAAATTTTCATTTATTTAATTGTTTTGGTATACACATAACAAGAAACAAAAGTTTTAATAGACATATATCATCGCTTAGCGGGCCACACAATTTAACGTGACGGGCCGCGGGTTGGCCAGGCCTGATCTAGCCAATTAATTATTATTAATTATAAAAAAAATTTTCAAATTAATTTTTTTCTTTACAAATTTACTAGTTTATAATAATAGATTAAGTAATTTGTTGACTTATAATTATACTTAATTACAAATTTTTGATGTAGATATATTTCTGGTGAAGAAATTAACAAATCAAATGAATTTTTACAACTAGTTAGTGGAGCTGGTTGGATAATAAGAAATAACAAATCATTTATTAACGATAGCAAAAGATTAGAATGTGAGAAAACAGAAGAAACTGGTAAGTAAAAAAAGCAATACTAAAATTTATTTATTTCAGTCTGTTTAAAATTAACACAAAATAAGAAAAATGATGTAAAGCTAAAGAATTGATATGTTTATTAAAAGTTACTTTCTGAAAATGGAGTCTGTTTCAAAATACAATACTCAGGGATGTAACTAGAAATTTCTGAGTGTGGGTACATCTCTGATAGCTTGAATAGACAAAGGATAGATAGGTAGATTATGTAAAAATAACACAACCTAGATCAGGGATGGCAAACCTTTTTGAGTCCGCATGCCATACTGTAAGCATACTTAGCTTTAAAGATGTTAATCCATGCCAAAGTCTTAGACTTTGAATAATGATGTTTAAAGAAATTAAACGAATACGCTTTAATTCAAATAAATGTAAAAAATCTGATTGAAAAAGACAAAAATCATATGATACGTCACGTGCCAGACGATTTCTCTTACATGCCTTTTCTAATACAATTTTGTTTCATACAAATGATATTGCTAAATACAAAAATAAATACATAAGTTTAACTATGTATTTTTAAGATAGAAAAAAGATTATCCTATTTCAGAGAACTAATAGAGAATTCTGTTAAATTTAATTATGAAAACAACATCGCTAAACTCGATATATTATAAGACTAGACACCAACCAAATGCCAAAACTCTATCGGGCTAGTTTAAGGCTAATTACTAAATGAATTACGTACCAATTTGGCTCTAGAGGTAAGCGTTGGGCGCCATCTTGTATTAACATTAATGATTAATAACCGTCGATGGTTATAACGTTAGTTTATATATGCTGGAAGGGGAGATTGGACTGGAGGTGCGGATAGCGTAAGTGGCAATGCACCTGCACGGTAAGCAGGAGTTGTGGGTTCGAGTCCCGCTCCGGGTCGTTTTTTTTCTCCCAGCAGTTCTAAATTATTTTAATTAATTAATTTATTAATTATTAATGTTAATAAGAGATGTCACCTAATGCTTACCTCTAGAGCCAAATTGGTACGTAACTCATTTAGTAATTAGCCTTAAACTAGCCCGATAGAGTTTCGGCATTTGGTTGGTATCTAGTCTTAATTACGAAATGATAAATACTCAGTAAATGTATACTTTCTAAGAATAAAATTAAAAAATGTTATGTTAGAATTTTGTAGAAATTGAATTGAGCAGGATTTTGTTATATTCTTTAATTTGGTACTGTACATTATTATAATGTTTCGTTTCCTTTTATATTTACTGCTATTAGTCATATTTTATATGAATCTACTTTAGTACAAATTAACATGTATGATATTATTTTATATAGCATTTATTGTATATTCTGAGATAGAGATATTCATATCTTTTATTATTAATTTCTGTCCTATTATTTTGAATTTAGCTTGTGTAACTTTTAAACTTTCTCTAATTTCATTTCATTCTTTTTGTGAATATACACAATTATCTAATATCACACATTCTTACATTTGTCTTCATATAAATATCTTCAGAACTTTTGAAATGAAAAGGGTGCAAGGGACTTTTGACTCATCCTATATTTAAAATAGGGAAGCTTTGATCCCTTATTCCCAATATAAACTACTCATAACAAAAATCTCACAATGATTTGTCGATTCTTGGTGTCACTATTATTTTTTGTGTGTGATAACTTAAAATTGTCACAAATATTTATCCAAGTATTTTATATATATCACTATATAATAGCTTAATAATTTTATGTTGTTGTATTTCAGGCTCCATAGATTATTTTTTTAATGTCTTATCTGCTAGAACAGTTATAGGACATGATGATAAAGGGAGAATTATTATTGTACAAATTGATGGAAAAACAGGATTGTATGGGTATGTATTTTAGATATACAATTAACAAGAATATTTACTTTATATTACAAATCAAGAAAAATATTTTTTAAATTAGTAATGCAAACATATGGTACGTATGAATATTTAGTTAAAATTACTTTAAAAATATGCAGTATTATAGAAAAATTGTTCTCTCCAACTATTAATACTTTAGCACAGTATGATCTCTTTACTGCATAATTAACTTGCTTTAGTGCAAGGTCCTTATACTAAAATCCTCCAACTCCAACCAATTCAAACCATCTACCTGCACTTTAAAAATCATTTTATTTTTGTGTGCGCCTTCTACTTTTAATTCTTTAACTTTAAAAGAACAAACAAAATTAGAAGACTAAACTAATGTGTTTTGAATTGTGTAACTATCTGTTTCAGGTTCAGATTCTATCCTGCAGTATTCTTTAAACTATAACTTTTATTCTCTGATGTTTTACACTCAAAAAAGTGTGATATTTGAGTTATTCTGTTATAGTTACTACATCAAAAAATAAAAGAAAATATCAAGCTCCTATAGACACTGATCATATCTCTTTATAATTCAACAATTTGAGTTATCAGACATATAAATATTTATAAAAATTAAACTTTAGTCAGCACTGAATTGTTATCAATTGAACTGCAAATTTAACACATTTTGAATGATTTTGTTAAACATTTCTTCAAATGCTATTGATATTGTATCTGATAAGACTAAATTTAGTTTTCCTGTTTTTATAAATAGGAAAATATCCTTACTTTTTAAGGCATAATTCTTTCATTATTTTTCTAATGGAGAAGAAAAGTTATTTTAATAAACAAAATATAACTTTTTGTATGTATAAAAAAAGCAATAAATTGCTAAATTAGTTCTATTATTTCCAAGTTTTAGCCCAAATATTTCTAATTATGTCCTAAAACTTACAAAATTTAAGAAAATTCTTAAAATGATAAGACAGTTTTATGTATTGTCTAAGTGTAAGTCCTAAAAGTTGATATATGTATTATTTAATAATTATCTTTGTAAAAAAACTTATATGCATTATAAATATCTGCCAATATAATATTTATTAAAATTGTTTGAACTAATTATATGATTTTACTTATAAAATTTAATAAATACAGGGTATCCCACATAAAACCAGCCTGCTCTTTATGTAAATTATTGTAATATTTATATTAGAATAAATTAGACAAACATTTTATTAAAGTTTTCAAAAAATTATGGAAACTTGCTTTGTTGATTAAGGCAGCCCAGTTTTATATGGGAATCCTGTATAATTTATCAGGTAACCAAAAACTTATTGCAGTTTTATGAAGTTACTAGTTTGAATGTTAATTATATAGTATTCCTTAGCTCTCCATATAAGCCTAACATCAATGAGTTCATCCAAGCTATAAACAACAACACATGTGGACTGGTTCTGGAGGTGGACCAAATTAGTGATGACAGTGCACATTTCTTTCAATAGTAAGGGCTTTGACACTAAGATCTATTATAAACCGTACTTTATTGAGGCAGAGCATTAGTGAAGCCTCTTCTATGTGGCATACAGAATTTTGTTTGTTCTCGAAATCTGTTTGATCGATTTTGATTAAACTTTGTCAGTTCCCATTAATTGCAATGAGAAATCCAAAAATGTAATAAAAAATGGGGGTCCATGACTTCGTTTTTGAGATATAAGGCATGAGTAATATTGCATGAATCATCCAACTTTGTCATACAGTGTTCCATGGTTGCTAGCACACCTTTTATGGGCTTATAGAATTGAGTTCATTCTCAAAATTTAATGGGTCGATTTTGATAAAACGTTACCGTTTCCATTAATTACAATGAAGAATCCAGAAATGTATTAAGGGGCCATTTTAATGTAAAAATAGGAGTTCATCAGTGGCATGCCGTCATTGGAAGCAATGGAAGCGCCGCTTTCACCT
Source organism: Centruroides vittatus (assembly GCF_030686945.1). Taxonomy (NCBI): domain Eukaryota; kingdom Metazoa; phylum Arthropoda; class Arachnida; order Scorpiones; family Buthidae; genus Centruroides; species Centruroides vittatus. The sequence continues at coordinate 230,100 of NW_027121678.1, forward strand.
TCCAATTAGTGATGACAGTGACCTTCCCTTGAATGACCTTCCCTTGTATTTTATAAAATATAAATTTTCATATTTTAACGTACTTTGAAGTAATTAAAATTAATATTTTATTATAACTGCATTATGTATCTTTTACAAATTTCTATACTACATGTGAAAAAAAACGATAAGATTGCTATTGTATATTCGAATAATTCAGTGACGGAAGGAATGTCGAAACTGGGTCAGTTTTCAATCAGCCAGATTATATAGGCATTGGCACATGCGATTTACAGAGCACCAACCTCACCCAGTTTAGCTGGTAGAAGCAACACATGCGTAAAGCATCCAATTTTATATCCCGGACTGGTTCTAGGTTGTTAGCCGCCTGCCTGCTAGATATTCGGCCGCCCTCGCCTGATTATGTGAATCATGAGTAGACTAGATCAACGGCGGACAACCCGCGGGCCAGCTACGGCTCGCGAAAAATTTCTATCCGGCCCGCGAGATCTTTAATGGATTATTAAATTGGAAAAATAACTATTAATTAGTTATTTTTCCAATTCTTTGTAATTTTTGAAAATGATAAGAGAAATAAATGTAGTAATTAACTTTTTATTTATTTATTTCATATTTGGAGACTAAAAAAATTACAAGTCACAAGAAGGCGTCAATTAACTACTATGACCCGCGGAAAAAACGTAAAATTTATTCTGGCCCATGTTATAAAAAAGGTTGCCGACCCTAGACTAGATTTATAAGTTAACCCAACCGATAGGAGTTTACTGGCATGTTTTTATGATAGTTCTGTATAGTTGACAGGAGTTAAAAAAAAAATCCATTATATATTTATTCTGCGTTTATTCTGCTCTCCCATCTTATATTACTTACAGATTTCAATGTTAAACTGGTGATATTACGATTATAGTATGTCCCATCTGTAAGGAAATGCAGAAAAAATGTGTACAATTCTTGTATAATGTTAAAGGATTAACTTTTACTTTGGCAGCATCATTTACAACCAAATTTAATGAATGAGACGTACAAGGTACAAAAAAAGCTCTAGAATTTATTTTCCTTAAATTTACGATTTATATATCCGTTGTCATAAAAATTTGTCTTTCCAATGTTTTCCCAAAACTACAGATATTCAAGTACAAAGTAACTGGTTTTGACTTATTTCTACTAAGAAGTAGTTAAATAATTAAGAGATTAGGGAACATTAATAAAACCCTGCTGAAAGAGTCAGAATTTTACTTAAACAAAAGCTTAACCGAACCAATCACTAGCTCAGTACGGTGGGGAACTGATTTCTGTGTACACCTGGTATTAAAACGAATTAGTTAGAAAACAAATGACTATTAAGTTTAACATATATAGATTTTTACAGCTATGGTGAGAAATGTTTAAAATTTACAACAGCCCTGTGGTGTCCTTTGAGATATACTAGTGATGCGACAAAAGAGGCATTTGACATTGACCGGTATGGGCACCCTCGGGATTTGGCAACCCGCATGCATGCACGCGCCGCACACCTACCAGGACGTCTGATTCCATTCATTAGCCACTCGTAGGGAGCTATTTCACTAAGTGGATTGTTTTAAGATTTAAAAAGTAAAGAATATTTTGTTATTTTTATGTACGTTTATTCACAAAGTTATATTTAATTATAAGTTTCTTTAAAAGTATATTCATACAATTGAAGAATTTTTTGTACTAGGTATGTATAGTCATCACACATTTTGTTTTACCAAGTAAGTTTTTTTTTATAATTTTAATTTTAGCCCTTATATCGTGGCTAGTGATTAAAAAATTTATTTTAAAAAAGTTTTGGTTCGAGACCATATAATGAAAAAGAAAACATTATTTTAAAAAAACCAATGCCTAAATTAAATATAAATACGTCGACAAAAAATTTCGACATTTTGACGATAAAATTTATGACGAATGACGATTCTTTCGTAAAATTGAAGCAATTTGGAAATCAAAATAGAATAGAATTTAACATTGGTAGACAATATAAAATAAATATTGAAAATTATAACAAGATAATTACGATTAATAGATATATCTAAATTAATAGATGTTATATGTTTTTTCTCAAAGCAAGAATTGGCATTTAGAGGGCATAGGGAATTTATTGAATCTAATAAGAAAGTTTAATATAATTACCTCTGTTATTTATTAAGTATATCAGATAATCTATTAAAAATACATTTAAAGAAGTATACACTTTTTACTGACTTATTGAACAAACGAATATGAACGGACCCTGACGTGCAATTAATTGATTGCCCCTGTAAGTTGGCTTCTTACAGAAACAGCTTCCCTATCATCAAATGTCATGGCACGCCACTGGAGTTCATAACTGTCATTTTAGTACTACAGTATATCAAAACAATGTCCATGCTCTCTGATGCAACTGAGCATGCCTAATGGAATTTAGATGTAGGAGTCAAAAATAAAAATAGCATTGTGTGTGCCTAATGGAAAATAGGCAAAAAAACAAACAAAAGACAAGACACAGAGTAGCAATCCAAGAACAAAGCAATTGCCATTGATTGCTTTGTTCTTGGATTGCTTCTCTGTGTCAGCAAATGGAAGGATCATGTCTCCCATGGGTGGCAGGTATACGGCATGCCTCTTTTGTGATGGAAAGTGCAAAGTTCACCTGTCCATATCCATTAGGTACAAGGATTGCCTCTTCTACGCCTAACAGGTGCAGGGATTGCTTCTTTCTTTCTGGCTCCATTTCAATTCATGATACGACAAAGTCACACAATGTTGTATATAGCAGTCGACTTTAACGATCCTTTTAACTATAAAATAACAGCCTTTAGAGCCCTTATGAAAAGAGCCTATACTCATTATTGTAGAATGGGGGGACTAAAAAGCTGAGTTGCAGACATCACTACAATGCATGGCTACTCTAAAGGCTTAATCTTTAGGTAGTCCACAGGCAGAAAACAAGAACAACACAACTCAACAGTGCACTGAGAGGTGCTCATATTGATAATGCAGCACTACAAGAATCTATTTCCCAACATAAGATTTTGATTTATGATTGTTGCATGCATACTATATAAGGAAATTGAATTGTATGTAGGTACACAATTAACTGACAGACATAATCCCCACATGTTTAAGCTTCTTAGAATTGAGAAAGATCCAATCAACTCCAGCAGAGTGCCAGGGGTAATAAGATACCTCTAAGTCTGGAATTGTTCATCTCTTAATCTATATAGATTCTATCAAGAGGTCCTTCAGAAAGCATATAATGGAGAACAAAGCTGATACAGATAGAGGGAAGCAAACCATTGTTCTCTCGATATATGCTGGTGATGATTAAACTAGACCTAATTTACAACAAGCTACATTGATTAGAACAGCAGCAAACAAGGACTAATTTAAGGTACTGGAAGCACTTGAGATTTTTAAAGCAGACATGCAAAGACAGTGTATAAACTTTAAGAAAGAGAAGCAGATTTCACAAACATGGCAAGCCCTATTTGATACATTGTTATAAAACCACTTTGACTAATATGATGCACCCTAGCATAGATGTTGTAATCTTTTGTATTAAATTTGGATTTTCTCAGGAGTTCTGTGTGTTCTACTTTCAAACATTGAAGCCTGTGGCATTCCATTTCTTCAAAAATCGTAACCTGAAGCAATTCTTAGACATAGACTGAAAACGTTTGTTTTTCTGGAATTTCATTAGTCTGCTGGGTGAATTTTAAGGTTAAAGAGTACTTCCTGAATGACTCAGGAAAAGCTCCATAGCCTTTCTTGGGAAATTCTATCCCTCTCATCATCTGATTTTCATCTTTTTTTGTCATTTGATAATAATATGTTAACCAATAATTAGAAAAGAAGTTGAATAAGGATTTTGCTTCTAAAGACAAAGAATTTTATAAAAGGGAAATTTATAAACTTGTTTCTTATTGGGGAAAGTTATTGTGATGGTGCTTATTTTTCAGAATAAATTACCCTTGTTTTATTTTTATGATGTTTTAATTTTGTCTTAAGAAACTGTCCAAACTTTTTTGGTTACTTGATATATATATTTTATGATTTATTAAGCATGTTTTTTATAAAACAGTATTAATCTACCAGAGATGGCTGAGTTTTTAAGAGAGTTGAAAGTTGTAAATGCCATTAATTTAGATGGTGGTGGCTCATCTACATTTGTTTTAAATGGAACAGTAGTAAATTTTCCTTCAGATATTTGGTAAGTATTCTTGCATTAATTTACTTTGTTGAATAATGATATTGACTAATCTTAGATCATGGATACAAAATTTTAGAACTTAATCTATCAGGTTGTCCCACGTGAAATGTTGTATTAGACTCCGAATATGCTGAATGTATCATCGTGGTAACCAAATGCAAGTTTCCACAATGCTGGAAATCCAGATACATTCTGATGCTCAAACTTAAACTCTGACATAAAAAGCAGTTGAGGCATCTGCAAGGTCTTTGGTGAGGCAAACGTGACAGTTCACACTATACAGCAATGGTTTGAGAAGTTTGAGATTGGTGATCTGAGCCTGGAGAAAGCTGCCATTTGCTGTTTTTGACATTGCTTCAAAGCACTGTCCAAAAAAGCAGTCTTGAAAGTGGATCCCATGCAAAATGTACAGAAGATAACCTGGAACTATCCATAATTTGTATGACTGTTTCCAGTCACCTGCCAAAGATAGGTAAAATCAAAAACAGAAAGAATGAAGGTCCACTAGTATTTGGATTCTCATCTGTGCTGCTTCAGATGTTACACCAAGAATCTTTTCTTTCATGTGTCATTACATATAAGAAATGGGTCCTGTACAACAACCAGAAGAGATCCACCAGTTGGATTGATGTCAATGCCGCACCATTATTACAGGTTCTTAAACCTCTCTTATAGACCAGGAAATCATGCTGAGTATTTAGTGAATCATTGACTATGCATTATTTCTTCCTTCCAATTGGCACAATTATATCTGAGTATTATTTCAGTGAGATCGATCAATTGCATCAGCAGACGTGTGTAGTAATCTTCCTTTAGTGAATTGCAATAGACTGTTGCTACACTTAATAGAGCATTCCCTCGTGCCAGAAACACTTGTAGTGCAACTGGTTTTAGATGCTCTAATTTATTTACTACCCTGCTTCGCCAGTGCTTTGCAGGGAGATTTTACATTAGTTCTGCAGACGTAGCCGCAATACATAATTACACTCGAACCTTTTTTGTGTGATTTTTTATTTGTGCAATTTTTTGTGTGGTACATCAATTTGATTGAAATTCATATACCACACAAAAAAAAATCGTACAAAAAAAAGACCGCACAAAAACAGGTTTGAGTGTATCCCGACATTTGTTAGGAAACCAAAATATATGTAGATATGTATAATAATTGTTTTAAACAGAAACACGCAACATACATACAATTGTATTTTGACAAGTCTCTAGAAATAATTGTCCATGTTGCCATTATGAATTGTCGGTAATAGACCGTTTCTTTTACATAACAACACAAAACTGCATACAGCAAGGCAAATGGTACAACACATCTCGGACAAAGGGCACGAAGTCCTCACTCATGCAGCATATTCTCCAGACCTCTCTCCAACCAATTACTGTCTTTTCATGGAGTTTGAAATGTTCATTCACCAGGGGAAGTGTCTAATGCCTTTGTGAAAGAACAAAGCACATCTTTGTTTAATATTTTTTGGAGAATTTTCTTTTTAAGTGAAATTTTCAATTTTTATCACAATATTAGTGTACAGAGATTCAGTAAATGTGTAGCATGGGAACATGGTATACCAAGATACATTTGTCATATTAAAATCGCCATAAAGCATAACAAAATTAGAAGATCATTTTTTATAGCAAGAAAGAAAATGAAAAAACAAGTTAAAAATGCAATCCTGTTTGGAGTGAGGAATGTATACTATAAAAAGAAAGTTAGCCGTAAATTGAAAATTTCTATAACTGAAATGGAATCAAGATACTCAAAAATGTTATGGGCTTGAAAAGCACTAGGATAAAGAAAAAGAATGTCGTCTTCGTGATAAATTTGACGAAAAAATAGAAATAGTGTTAAAATCACGTTCTTAACTTTCAGTAAAAATAAAAAAAAATCATAAAAATGGTTTATTAATACTTGTATAGTATAGCATTTATTGTTAAAGGAGCTGAAATTTTGTAAAAATATTTTAATGTTAAGTCTGAATGGGTGCACATAGGTCATAATTAGAATGCAGTGTGAACCAAGAAGTTGAGCAAGCAACTCTAATAGCATATTTTTCATATTTACTTAATTTGTCAACTGTTTTCAAGTCAATGAATTTTTTATACATTATTTTTACATGTCGTAATAAAAAGCCGCTCGTTTGGTCAAAATTCCACGGTGCCTATTTGCCTATTCGTCATTTATGGCATAAATTAATCCTAAAAATTTCCAAAATTTTTAAGGTGCCAATGATAGAATCTTGCAGTATCCGTACGTACACTGGAATTTTTTGATAAATGGAACGCGAGTGATTTATTATCATTTGGAAGTATGATAAACATTTATGAGATTATATTTTATTGCTTGATTTTTAGTCTGCCAGGAAATATTTAATTATAGTAGTTTTCATTAGTAGGTCCTTGATTAGGTGGCCAATGACTGAATTTGCATCATCAAATAATTCCATAAAGATTGCTTGAAGGATCTTTTTTATTCTTATTCTATGTAAAAGTAATGATTGTGTGTGTGTGTATGTGTATAAGATTTTATTAAATTTTTATAGAATCAATAAATTATTTGTTATTAAGTTGCCTTAATAATTTTATTTTTTCTTTTCTAATCAGTCCAGATAATTTCTCTCTTTGCTCTCGTGAAGTTAGTACTATTGTTTGTATTCACGAACCTTATTGCGATCCTATCGATTGCAATAACAATGGAAAATGCATAAAAGGAAAATGTTATTGCAATGGACGTTGGCAACCACCAAAATGCAATCATTTATTTTGTGAACAAAACTGTTCTCGTCAAGGAAACTGCACAGAAAATGGTTGCAAATGTTACAGTGGTTGGATGGGTGAAAGTTGTAATGAAAGTATGTATTATTTTATTTTATTATTCTCTTAATGTTTATTTAAATAAAGAATTTTCTCTATTATAATTAGAATGTCCCGAAAGAAGATTTGGAGAAAACTGTCAACAGCATTGTATGTGTTTTAACAACAGTACTTGTAACCCAATTAATGGAAACTGTATTTGTAAGCCAGGTTTTAGAGGGAAATTTTGTGAACAAGGTAGAGTAAAATCTCATTAATAATTTTAAAAAAAAGTATTTACCAATAGAAGACAATACAAAAACTTTAACATCTTTGTGTTCCTTCGATATAAAGTCACATAGCAAAGTCAAAATTAAAACATTTTTCTGGTGATTATTCCATATTTCAATGTTTAAAAGTTTTATTTATAATAATAATTTTAAAATTAACATTTAGTGTAAATAATTAAGAAAACAGACCTTAAAATTTAAATATACTTTACCACCTGCTTGGAAAAGTCAATTTTATTTAGTGCTTTAGGATTCATAAATGTTTACAAAAATTATATTAAAAAATATAACTGAAAAATTAACAACTTTAATAATATACAAAATTGTTAGTAAGGTTTAAAAATTTTTCTAAGAATCTTAAAAATACAATATGCACTTGAATAACTTTCAGTATGGAATGAAAAAATAATGAGAATAAAATTCTCTCTAATTCTTCCTTTTATAACCCATGCCCACATATTTATATCAATAGATTTTACCACTAAACATTTAGAATAGCTATTTTTTAACGCATTATATTTCATTATTTTACTATATTATAAGTTACACATTGTTACAACATATCAATTATATTTAAATTTATTAATCAATTTCTAAATGAAATAAAGTATATTATTAATTTATTATTAAATCATAAACAAAAGAAAAATTTACTTTGTTTTAAGTACAAATAAACAGTTTTAATTTCTAAATTTTATGAAATATTTCAGAATGCCCATATACATTTTATGGTCAAGATTGTTCTGAACAATGTTTTTGTGAAGAATCCTGCGATTGTGATAAGATCACAGGAAAATGCAGAAGTATCTGGAATTCGAGTTTGTCACAAAGTAATTATAAAAAGTTTACTTATTTCATAGTTTTACACATGATTCCAGTTAAGCTCTTCCGATGAAAATAAAAATTATTACTACAGTGGAACCTTACATAATGAGCAAATCAAATTTTTTAAAAATGACTCGCTTAACGAGCAAAGTTTTGCATAACAAGCGATGAGGAGAGGGAAGTCCCGGATTGTGCGCATGCTATTATCTGTGATTTTTTTGTTTTCTGCAAATTGAATTTGCATTCCAGGTTGGTTCATTCCGTGCTAAAAGAAAAGATGATGTTGAACATAAACGTACTCAGCAAAAATATATACACTCCAATAACCACCACCTTATAAGTTGCTGAGAGAATTTTAATTAAGAAAACTAACGTTTTCGATCTATTCCATAGATCATCTTCAGGTTCGAACTGACGAACAAAAATAATTCCAAAGAATGGAACACAAATATTTAAATTCAAAAAACCGTCAACGGAGCAACTAATTAAAATTAGAATTAAAGCGCAAAAAGTACATAAATATAAACTAACAAACATAAAACAATACCAAGGTTATTAGTACACGCTAACATCATTTAACAGATAATAAAATATTAAAGTCCTCCAAATATGAAACACATCGCAAGTCATGAGCCATTTGTCAGTCTCTTAATAGCAAACTTCCAAGCTGACGGTAATCCCTCAGCGTCCCTGGCGTTAATGCATCTGTTGTCGAGTCTACTCTTATATATTTCAATTTTTTCTGCCATCTTTGCTAAAGTTGGAGAATATATTTGCTTGACGATTTCCGCTTCTTCCCATCCAACGACGGATCCTTCGGCCTGGGCCATCTGGGCCAGAACAGTTGCGTTAGAACTTTTCCTTACATCATATTTATGCTCTTTAATTCTTACGCCTAGGTTTCTCGTTGTAACCCCTATATACTCCTGTTTTAGACCTAATTGCTGGTTTTCATAAGGGATCCTATAGACCCCAGCTTTATCTTCTTTCTTAATCTCCTCTTTATCAGTTCTCAGAATTTTGTAGAGGTTCGGGGCTCGTTTTAAGATCAATGTTGATTTTTTAATGTCAGCTATCTGAACTGAGAACTGATAAAGAGGAGATTAAGAAAGAAGATAAAGCTGGGGTCTATAGGATCCCTTATGAAAACCAGCAATTAGGTCTAAAACAGGAGTATATAGGGGTTACAACGAGAAACCTAGGCGTAAGAATTAAAGAGCATAAATATGATGTAAGGAAAAGTTCTAACGCAACTGTTCTGGCCCAGATGGCCCAGGCCGAAGGATCCGTCGTTGGATGGGAAGAAGCGGAAATCGTCAAGCAAATATATTCTCCAACTTTAGCAAAGATGGCGGAAAAAATTGAAATATATAAGAGTAGACTCGACAACAGATGCATTAACGCCAGGGACGCTGAGAGATTACCGTCAGCTTGGAAGTTTGCTATTAAGAGACTGACAAATGGCTCATGACTTGCGATGTGTTTCATATTTGGAGGACTTTAATATTTTATTATCTGTTAAATGATGTTAGCGTGTACTAATAACCTTGGTATTGTTTTATGTTTGTTAGTTTATATTTATGTACTTTTTGCGCTTTAATTCTAATTTTAATTAGTTGCTCCGTTGACGGTTTTTTGAATTTAAATATTTGTGTTCCATTCTTTGGAATTATTTTTGTTCGTCAGTTCGAACCTGAAGATGATCTATGGAATAGATCGAAAACGTTAGTTTTCTTAATTAAAATTCTCTCAGCAACTTATAAGGTGGTGGTTATTGGAGAAAAGATGATGATTCACGCTCCTTAACAATGTGTATTGTATAATTTTCTTTGAATAAATGTTATATGTAAAATACCGTATTTACTCGCATATAAGACAATTTCGCATATAGGACGAGGTGCGACTTTAAAGATCAAAATAGAGAAAATTAAATTTATTAATACAATTCTAATTTTATTTTGTTTAATCACAAATAAATTATCATCAAACGCTCATATTAACACAAACAACCATGTTTTCTTGACGCTATCACCTTTTATCTATTCGGACTCACCCTCTGAAGCTTCATTACAATTCTCCTCTTATTCCACAAAGTATCGTCCTCTGATCCGTCAAGCGAATTTAAAATGCAGTATTTCCTGAATGACTGCTATCAACTTTTGAAGATTGCTTTTCCACGCACTTGATACTCATGTAGCAAAACCAAAAGATTATAATGCATGTGACAGAAAAAGTTTATTTTTAATGATTCAGAATGTACAAATATTCATTAAAAATACCAATTTAACAAATATAAAATAACTATAACATAATATAAATATAAATATAATATAATATAATATAAATAAATGTTATAGTTATATAAATAACTATAACATTTATAATCATTGCTAAGTGACCAGCTATTTTTGGATCATCTCTTTAAAAGCGACATTCACTTTGACCTCGATAGCACTCTGCTATAATGGCAGCGTGAACTATACACAGTTTGCAAAAATTATTGCAAAAACGCTAAGGATCCTTTGCTTGCGCATGTCGAACGACCTAGGTTTTTGAAGCAGTGAAAAAAACCTCATCTTATACGCAAGTAAATACGGTATTTGAATATTTTTTCCAGCATGAAATGCATTATCATATTTTACATTAATTTCTATGGGAAAAACTATTTCGCTTGACGAGTGTTTTGCATTACGAGTAAGGTTCTAGAACGAATTATGCTTGTTGAATAAGGTTCCACTGTATATAAAAGAAAACCGTGCTGAGGTGAAAGTAATATCTGGATAAGAACTATTGTTCCCAGTTGGTGCTATGAGTTACTGGTATCATTATATCTAACTTAATAGCTCTGGAAACAAAGATTTGATGGAGGTCTAGGTAGTATAATTGGCAATGTATCTGCACAATATGCTGGAGTTCAAAAAGAGAATCATTATCAGTTAAGTAATAAATCTGTCAGATGCATTACAAGCATGAATATATAAAGATTTTTTATATTAATATTTGAAACTGGTAACGAAGAAACTACAGTCGAACCTCGGGTTTCAAATGGCTCACAACTTTCAAGTAAATCGGCTCACGAACAGAATTTTGAACTCATAACTGCACCGGTTGCGGAACAAGCTACTCGGCAAGAGCCAGCCACAGATTGGAGAGAGACAAATGGTCAACTCCCTATACTTTCTGTGTTAAAGAAAGTCAATGGCCCATCTAACTACCAATTCAGAAGTTAGTGGCATTGAGATCATCTCACATAATTAAACATCACAACACAAATCATCAAAGACGTTGCTATTTAAATTAATTTCAATGCACATGCGGGAAAAATACTAAAACTGTTTTTTGGTATGTGCTGCACTTGAATTTAAATCAAATTAATTAATAAACACTCACATAATATAAATGGCATCCAAGAATTCACATTTAAAGGTTAGGATGAATGAAATTTTCTTTCTTACTTGTAACTTTAATCTTTATTCGGTTGGTATGTTAAAATATAACATTACATTTGTAGGCATTTTTATTCGTGAAATACAGCTAAAATGGTAAAAAAGGGCTTTATTTTGGGAGTCAGGAATGGATTAATCCATTTTATATTGTTTCTTATGGGAAAATTTATTTCAGTTTTAGAACAACTTTTAGGAATGAATTATGTTTGAAAACTGAGGTTCGACTGGAATTGGAAAGTCAGTCATAATAAGAAATAAAATTACTGAATAATCTTTTTCTTTTAATGAATGGAAAGACTATATAACATGCATTTATCATTATCATACTTATCAAATGAATATAAAATATTTTTGCCATATTCTTTTTATTTGGTACTGTGAATTTATAATGAATATTTTTCTCACCTTAAATAATTCTGGACCTTTTTATCCAGAGAAATAAACTTTTTACATTACAGTCAAACCTGTTTTTATGCGGTCTTTTTTTGTGCGATTTTTTATTTGTGCGGTATAGTTGGCGACTAGTCTCGTGCGATTCGTCGTGTCTCACGTTGACTTATTATAGCTAAATAAACTTATTATAGCATAAATGCACTTATTATAGTAATATTATTGCACGAATATGCGAAAAATGAAATAATTTACTTTTTAAGTCAACAAAACACCACCTGGACAAAAATATGTAAAACAGACGATAGACCAGACGATGCAGTCAAGTGCTGACATCTGTTGTCAATAAATTCTATTTTGTACGGTTTTGAGTTATTTTCTACGTGAGACTTTTTTTATGCGGTCCCTGTTGACCGCATAAAAAAAAATATTTTTTTAATTGTGTTGCGAAAACTATTTTTTACAGCCATTCATGAAGTTTCGTGCGATTTTTTTATGCGGTCCCTATCCACCGCATAAAAACAGGTTTGACTGTACTGAATTGTATATCAAATTCAAAAAATCTTTCATGTCGAGTCTGTATATCATAATACATACTAACCATAACGAATGTAATTTTTTATGGTATTGAATATTCTTTACAGGTACTTGATACAAGGAACAATTCAAAAATACTGAGACCGCATCATTTCTGAATTACTACAAACTTTCATCATTATGAATTTGAAATTTAAAAATTGTATAGAAACTTGCTGTCTCATTGAAACTGTTCTAAAAGCTTTCTTATTAGAAATTTTTAGAAAAAGTTAAGATATTTGTTATGAATTTTTAAAAAATTCATCACAAATTAATACATAAATATATTTTAAAATATAGTATTATTAAAATAACTTTGAAAAAGAGAATTTAAAGCCAAACATGTGACCCTGTCTATGCCGTCAAGACGATATTTTATCTTGACAGCATAGAATTGTAACAATGTTTATATGCTGAGCAGATTCATCATATAAACATTGCGCAGATTACAATTCAATAGCTATATTATCCAAAATTAGTAAATTGAAAACGTGCAACTTTTTCCGATTACTGAGATTGTAAATTATTTCCTTTAGAGTTTTTTCTCAATTTAAATAAAAAAAGTAATTGATTGAAGTTATACTAGATTTTATGCATTGCTGAAAATAATTCATTTGTTAGAGAGGCAATGTCATTATTTCTGGAATACTCCTTCCATTTGATTTTTGAATTTAGAAAATATTTTATTTATTTTGCTGTTTTTTAATAGATCAATGCATAATAAAGAACATCTTCAGAAATCAAAAATTAATTGAAAATAATCAAAACCAAAGGTAATCATTTTGATTTTTAATATAAGGCAATTAAAGTGATCCTTTAATATAGGAAAGATTATAATAGAATTAAAATGATTTTTTTCTCAGATATTTAATTATTATAATTGGAAGTTTGGCTGCATTTACAATTATCAGTCTTATTGTAAATATTGTCTTGCTTTGGTGCTCGTGTACTTGTTCCTGTCAATCCGTCGTACCTCTTTGCAACAGGAAACGTTCCGATAAAAAAAACAGACTTTACAGAATTGCCGCGGATATTAGCTCGGAAGACGAGGAGCTACCCATGACCGCGCACTCTTCGAGAACAAATTTAAATTAATCGTCGCTATCAAAAACTTGTACAAAATATTTTTTATATCAAGAAACGAAAATAATTTTATTATTATACTTTTTTATACAAAAATAGGAACGCCGAATGTAGTAATCTGATTTTAGATAATTTTAATATTATTTTATTTCAACATATTCACTGCTTTATGATGATAGCATTTATATTGTTAAGCAATTAAAATTTCTGTGAAATAATAAGATTCGTAGCATAAAATTTTTAAAAAGTTTACTAATATTTTAATCACACAAAATTTAACGAAAAGATCTTGAATTCTAAATAAACTGACGACGACGATGGCGATTTATATACTTCAGAATAATAAGGTAAACTCTTCACATTTTTATGTTTAAATTTTCATTTAAAAGATCTTAACACATTAACTGCCAACTGTGCCACAACAATATGCATTGTGTATGATGATTCAGTTAAACAATATCTTATTAAAATACTACATCATCACTTATCATCTTGAGATCGTCAAAAGATTTTTGAAATATTGATATAAAAGTTTAAATTCATTTCTATATTCTCTTATTTTATTAAAAGATAGCTTAATTCATTATAAAGCAGTGTGTGTGTGTGTTAAATCTAAATAAATATTACTCTAGTCATACTTGATTACATTTACTTTAATTATTTCTTACTTATGTACAATCATAAGTTATATTAAAGTTAAAAAGAAAAATAAATTTATTTAAATCTCATATATTCTTTTATGAATTCTACACTTATAAATAAACCCAAATTAAACAATTCAGAAAAAGATAGCTTTGTAATTCAACAATCATTTTTTAAAACCTTAAGTGAGCTTATAGTTGTAAAAAGATAAATATCTAACTGTTAACAATAAATAAAACAATGTAATCTGATCCTTGTTTTTTTTTAAGAATTCTAACTTATGAGTGACTTTAACAATCTTAAAAAATAAACTTTCAGTAACCTTTAGTTAGGACCTCCCTATTTAAACAAGAAAATCAAATGTACAGGCCTAGGAGTGCTATTTCCCCTTTGAAAAAGTGAGAAAAGTGAGTTGAAATACAGAAAAAAGTGAATAAAAAGTGAGTGCAATAGTGACAAAACAAAGTGAAAACACAGAAGGAAAACTCAGCAAAATAGCGGTAAAAATTGTTATTTTCTTTTTATTCTGTTACGGTTAAACACATTTTAAAAATTTCTGTATATACTGTAATATAGTAGCCACTCGTTATATCGCGTTTTTTTGGTCCCCCAAATTTTAAAAGCATTTGAGTCAATTAATTTTAAATTACCAATTGCCACTGAATTTCTATTTGCAACGAAATACGAGAAAGAGCTAAATATGCAGAACAGGTGGATAGATCGATTGTCGTTTGTTTCCTTTTGATATAAAAGTTGTTTATTTATTAGTTTTAAGTACAGTCTCCTCATTTACAAGTTTCTGTGAATTCGAATTTCATACCTTTATGTGAATTAACGGTATTGCGTCAATTCACATAAAGGTGTGAAATTTCGAATTCACGCATAACGTGTAAGGAAAAGATCTCTTTAATTCTGAACGAAAACTTTAAAATTTTTATACAGTAGTAACTTTATTTTACTTTTTAGAGAATTTTACTCTAATTTTATAAGTTTTGATGTTCTATTATATATTCAATGTTTATTTTTTTAAATTTTCAATTACAGCATTTATAATTTTTATTGAAAAATATAAACTACACGAATTTCTAATAAGCGACTTATATAGTACTGTATAATAAAATCGCAATCGATGTTTTGTTTTTATATCGACAGTATTTGTCTTTCAATGTCATTGTTAAAGAAACAATAATGCTAAATGGGCGTTCATGGTTTCGATGTTTACGTAAACGTCAATTAATTCGAGATGACCTGCAAATAAAATTCAGGATTGAAAAACTAAGCTTATTTTATATCAGAAACACTTGCTGATGAAAGAATAGCGATTCCATAGCATGTATAATCTGTTCAGTAAAAGCCCAGAATTTTTATTACTCGGTTATATCGCGTTTTTTTTTTTTTTTTTTCTGTCTCCCCATAACCAGTGGCTTCTGTATTTCAAGTAAACCATGAATACTTGAAAAGTCTTTGGCTTCTGTAAATAATCAGTCATGAAAGATGATGTTCTTTTATTAAGATTATTCTGCACGTTATCAGCTTCCTTCTTTTTCGCTTCCTCTTGCTTTTGAACACTTAACACTAATAAGCATCACACGTGCTGCTTGTACTTCATTCATGTTCTTGCTGTTAATAGCCTTCTCCAGTTTTTTTGTTTGCTGCTTCTAACAAAACTTGGACGGTCGCATGTATTTCATTTTCTTCTACATCTTTCTGGTTTAAACTCGGTTGCAGTTCCATAATCTTCATGTTACGAACAGTTTTCTTTTGTTGTTCTTCAAAACATTTTTGTGCTCTTTTTTTCCGTTTCTCTTATTCTTTTAACTTCTTTTCATTTTTCAATCGTTCTTGATAATTTCTATGCACCGAGGAAGCTAACTTCAGTCGTCCTTTGTAATAGGTACAAGGTGTGGGCTTTGGTCATACATGTTCAGTCCCTCCTTAACAATCAAAAGTGAATTAAGCATTCTTTCCAACACTGATGCTCTATCAGGAGAAAGTGCCCGGCATAAAATTGATCCTCTCTTCATGGGAACGGGAGTTTCGATGCTGATTTCACTAATTTGGCTATTCTCGAATATTTATCATTATCAGAAACTGTTTATTTTTTAATGCTTCGAGATGTGTAAATATTGATTTCAAAATAAAATAATAAATCTTTCTCACAAGCAATTACGTGTTGTACTTTTTACAACACTTCGAATATTTTAATTTATTGATATTTGGTATATTTTATATGTAAATATGAATTTACATTTTCGTTTACTTTTTTAGTCTCTCAATGAATGCATAAGAGAAGATTAAAAAATGGATATTTCACAAGCAAAGTAAATCACACATTTTATGAAAATAACACTTACTATATGGAATAATTTAATTATATGGTCAATTTAAACATACATTTATGGGAAGATGTAGACGTGATTTAACGTTAACAATATGCTATGAAATCATTAAAGTAATTTTATTAAACTCAAGTTTATGAAATTATTTAAAGATAAATCAAGTAAAAAAATATTTTTGTAAACGACAACTCCATAACCCGATTGTTAATTAAAACCAAATAATCTGCCAAATTATTGGGCTATAACCAGGATGACTAAACGGTCAGAAACGAAATCTTTTTTAGTGGTAGGAGGTTACGCTACTATCTCGTGTTAATTTTAATAATTATATATTTTGAACTTAGAAGCGGCAGCAGTGTTGTCAGCTTGAGAGATTAATCCCTCTGCGTAATGTGTTTTCCCCTGCAAAAGGACTTTAGTGATTTTCTTAGAAAACAGCCAAAACCGCAGGGATGCTTAGAATACTTATTTTTAAACTCTGTAGAAGGAAATGCAATTCGGATAAGGTAGATTTTGGCGAATAATGAAAATATGGCACGAGTACATAACTTTACTCAACACTGGCTTCTGAATTTGTAACGAGAGGGATTTTTTAAGTGCATAAAAGGTTTTTTTAAATACGTTAAATAAATTTTTGTTTCCTATAACCTAACGACACTGAGCGAGCAGTTGCAATTTTGAGTCTGCTCGGGGCCGCGTATTTTCTTCTAAAAAATTCTATTCCGATAGTCCGATAATTCGGCAATTCGTTTGGCTTTAAAATTATTTTTGGTTTGTCCCACATCTTAATTAAGCACGTGAAAATGACCAAAAAAGTGAGAAAAGTGAGCGACTCCGAGGCCTGAAATATACTATGTAAATAACAATTCAAAACAAAAACCTTTGTTATCCACCAGTAATGTTTGTAATTTTGTTATCTGACAGTAAATTTTTTATAAGAACAAAGACTTTTATTTATCTGGCATGTTTGACTTAATTATTAAAATTTCAGCAGTGTTAACGATAAATTTTAATGACATCTTCGACAGAGGTGCCTTAAACCAATACACGAAGAAACTTTAAATCAGTAATGTTCACTCGTTATATATAAAATGTATTTCTCGGAAACTATGTTTATGTTATTGTACTTTAAAAATTTGAAATGTTGTTATTAATAAAACTCGTCAAAAATATTTAACTGTATTCGGATGCTCCGTCGAGCATTGTATCTTCAGAAAGATAATCTGATAATGGGTTTGCCGTGTAGAAGCTTAAGCTTATCAAATCCTATTTTTGAGCACGACAGATCTTTTTCTACGCATTTATTATGGTATGATTCTATAATGTAAGTCAGAAAATTCTTAATTCAGACAAGTATTTAAAATTTCTGTGTTTTGTAAATAAACATCGGTAAATAATCCATTCCTCGATTTCAATGAATTAACTTACATACCTAACAATTTTTATAGACTGTCCGGTTTGTCTATACTAGTATCTACCAAATAGTATATGATTTGTTTATAGCAATCAAATTAGACAATAACATAATACACACAAATTTTTGTATTTTTTCAGGACAGTTTTGTTTAAACAACAATGTATATTTGCTAATAATTAAAGGAGGGTACAGCTGAAAAAAGTTGCACTCTTTTGCTAGATTTCTTGCTACCTATATGCATTCGGGTTGCTGCCGATAACGGATCGAGGGAGGGAAGAAAGCGAGTCGTCGGAAATGGTTGGCGGGAGCACTGCAAACACGAGGTCGAGATGCCGACGTTCCCTACGGAGCCGCCGTATTGGGTCCAAGGTTGCAGTATAGCTTTCGTGCCCTTGGCATAAAATCTATACAGTGCAAAGGAACTAAGGAACATACAGTTTACTGCACGTTCCTTCGAGTTCGAGCCACGGAATTCCTTTTATAACTTCAAATAGAGCATCTTTTCATTTAGAGATTACTCTGACGTATAATTAAAGATTAACTAAATGGGTTTCAAAATAAAAGCTATGTCAATGGTTCGTACAATACAGTACAAGGATAAATTCATTTAGCTTCGAAATGCTAAATTAGAGAAGAAATTTGGAGATACTCGTTAAAATAAGAATATATTCACACGCATTTCTGCATTACACAAATTGCAAATAGGAACTCAAGAGTAAACATTTTTATAAATTAAAATTAGATCAAGAGAAAAGAAAATGTATAAAGATGGTTCCTACACGAGGGAAGTTATGCATATAAACTAAATTTAATTATTTTTATAAAAATTTATTAAATTCTCTATAAATATACTTGTTTAACAGTAGACAATATCAACAAATAGAATGGAAAGATCAACTTTATTTATTGTTTAATTTTCCTGCTAAAACATATCTGTAATTGCAGTCACATAATCAAGATCCAAATGAAGTAAGCATATAGGCTAAATTAAAGAATATGCATAGATTGGTTTTTGTTTTTAGTGGTACAACTTATCAAGCCGACGGGGAAATGATCATCCGGCAGTATAACATACACTTGTACCAACTGCCGATAATTTACTATCAATATAAACAGCTTACTAAACCCGACACAATGCAATAACACACCCACGACTGCCGTACGTCGTCGAGCTTTAATATACTCTTCGACAAAACCACCCGCACGTGGAAATTGCACTATTAATGAACAAAATCAATTTTGGATTTGATAGATTTCAGCCTTTGACAACAGAAACCTCAAGCTCAATAAAATCCACTCACATTAATAGCGTTAAAAAGTTAGACAATTAAATTAAATTCAAATTGCAGCCAAAAAAGTAATTTTTGGCTGCACTATTCCCACAGTCGTCTGTGTGTCTTTCCTTAATCTCGAGAACAAAGTTACATATATGAAATACAGGATCAGATACGAAACCTTAGGGGAAGAGGCTCCGATTAACTAGAAACGAACTTCCAGTTTGCACCGGAAGACACGTTATTTCGATTCAAAAATTTCCTCCGAGCAGTGTTAGATGACCGGCATGACTTTACTGTTAAAGGAAAAGTATGATGTACAGGTGCAAGCCACTACTACTGATTTGAGGTGGAGAGCGTATATTTTAAATTAAATTAAAAATTGCAGCACGGCATGGTGACGATGTCACAATAAATAATGGCTCGTTTCTTACCTCTTGTAGCAGCGTACGATCCAAGAGCAAAAAGTGTACAATAGCAATAACACCCATTAGGGCATTTCTTAAAAACACTTTGCATTAATTGCATCCCGATCATTAAATTAGGAACAACACAATTGGGGATGACTACGGATGGAAAAAATGGAAATAGGTGTTGAAGTAGGAGGTCTTAAAGCTGCGTACGAAGAAGAGGATCGCTCGGTAGTACCTCCGGATGGAAGCGTGTCGATTAAGTTTCAATAGTTAATGGAGATTCTGAAGTAACTCGAATTAATGTTTCCATAAAATTGCTATTTGTGATATTATTACGGTTAAAAATATTAAGGTGGTCGGTACTGCACGACTCCCCTAATTCTAAATGTATTCTTGGCAACTTTTTGTGTAAGCGCAAGTAATAAACACAAAAGTAATTTATGATTTTTAATATCATGGACATAGAATAATTTTGAAACCGTACAAAACTATAAACACGTACTGTACATCAGTAATGGAATCCTAAACGAATAATTTAAATTTGAATTTAATAAGTAATCGTCGTCATCCATTGTGCGAAACTTTGATTTATTAGCAATATTTAAACAGAATTTCTATTTCTTTATGGATTTTTTTCCACCTTGACGATAAAAAATGCCTTTCAGCCGCTGCTCCGCATTCTCTGGAATATTTTCTACGTTTTGAGATGCAATTGCGTAAGAAGATTTAAAAGTTTGTTTGGTTGCCAAATTGGTCTCCCCAAACACGTCGTCATCCCGTTGCAAATAAGTGATTTCTTGCATTTCGTTGAATCCACTCACGGTGCAAACTTTTCCCGTTGTTTCGTCGCTGCAGACAAATGCTTTAGATAATTTCAACGTTTCTCTCACTCTTTCTTCTTCCTTAAAGTTGCACGTCTCGTCGAATGCGTGTTTTAATTGCGAAATATCAGTTTCTTCTTCTTCTTTATTTTCTGCAACCATTGCACGCAATTCGGCGATGAATTCGAACACGCTCTTGATTTTCTTCTCCCAAACAGATCTGTTCTCTTCTTCTTGGTAACTTTGATCGTTTATTTCCTTCAAAGTTTCGTTTTTGTCTTTCTCTATCTCCGCTTCCGTCAACCTCTTTAATTTGCCCAACTGTTTCCCGACTTTGACCACATCTTGCTTGTCCGCATCTAGTAACTTCAAGAGTCTCTTCAGCTCCGAAAAATTTGCATTATTTTCACTTTCCAATTTGACTTTTATTTCTAAATTTCCTTTAACGTTGCCGAAATTTCGGAAGATTTGCTTCAAATCGTCTTCCAATTCCGAAATAAGATGGGCAAAACTCTTCGATTTCGATTGCAAGACGTTTAGAACGGCATCGAGTTTTTCTTTGTGTTTCGTCATGGCTTCCAGACTACATTTGATGCTCTTCGCTAAACCGTGCTGATCGGAAAGTAAAGAATATAATTCGTTAACGTGTTTGAATTTCTCTTCTAATAAGAATTTTGCTTTTTCGATTAACGAGTTAAGCTTATCGATGGTTTTTAACGACGAACCCAATTTCCTCAGAAGGTGCTTGTGAGCATTTTGAGCATCTTCCATAAAAGTATCGACTAATTTCTCCAATGCGTTATTCTCGCCGATCATCGTGTCTGCTTGGTGTGAAAAACTATTTTTCTAAATCGAAATATTTACGAAATTCTTTATCGATGGCTTCTTTTACCATTTGAACTTTGTTTATCGAGTTGGCGTGATCGATATTTAAATCTTTAAGTTTGATCCGTATCGAATCGATCGACGATTTGTATTCTCGCACTTGTTGTTTCGTCGGATAGTGATTCAGTTCGTCCTTTAAATGCTCGGAAATCGATAGTAACTTCTTTATATTCGTTTTTAAATATTTTCTTTCCGCCATTAATTTTCTTAAGTGTTTTAGGTGCATTTCGCACTCGTTCGTATATTTTACTACATTTTGCTTTTTTACTTTAAGCCATTCCCGAATCATCGTCAATTGCTTCTGGGAGAATTGGGTTATTTTAAGAGCTTCTACAAATTCGAGAAGCTTGTTGCTGTCTACTTTTAATTCTTCCTCTGGTTTAAAATACATCTGGAACCCTATCATATCGCTTTCGCTGATGTTACCATCGTCGATCAGAGAATCTAATCCTCCAGAAACGCTTTCGATCGTCGTTACGAATTTACTATCTTTTAATAATTTAACCGTGCCGTAATCGTCCTCCGCATCGTATACCTGATCCCAATCGAATTTTACAGATTTATAATTCTGTTTTGGAGGCAAATCCTTCGCTAAACTGCTTCTAAAACTGTCGTCTTCGTTCTCTACGGACGAAAACGATGATCGATGGAGATCAACGCGTGAAGATTTCGGTATTTCGTTATCGATTTCTTCATTCTGTGGGCGCCTTGCATCGAATTCGAAGAAGTAATCGGGAGATTCGTATTTCGGCAACGTCGAAGAAATCGTCACATCTATTTCTGATCGATCATTTAAATTGGCATTTGATAACGATAACGAATATTGTTTAAATACGTCGCTTGTACTTTTGGGAAGCGCCGACTCTCGAGGAATGGTTGGATCGAAACTTTCGACTTCGATCTTTTGATCCGTTTCGTCCGTGTTAATTCCAAATGTGTACCTTTTTTTCGGCAATCGAGGTTCACTTATTGAATCTAAAGGAAATTCGACAGCGGATTTATTTCTAAGAGGTATCTCGGGAGAAGAAGCGAATGTATTTTGAAAAGGAAGCGACTTATTTCGTATCGAATTTCCTCGAAAATTTTGCTCGTCCGATTTTTGAATATCATTCATCGACGGCGAAGCATTTTCTAATAAATTACGAATTCGTCCGTCGTCTGTCAGTTCTTTAGCCGATAAATTTTGCAGATCCTTTTTAGACGGATCGGCATTATTTTTCACTAACAAAACCACAAATTCAAAGTCGTTGTTTTTGCTTGCCAACATTAAAGATGTCCTCCTCTTTGAATCGACGGCATCTACGTCCGCACCCTTGGAAATTAATTTTTCTGCCACTCTTATCTGTTTCTTTTCGGTTAACAAATGGAGAGCCGTTTTACCGTCCTGGCCGGCTAAATTAATATCTCGAGTATAATCGAGAATAATATCTGCTAATCCGTATTGTCCGATTTTTACCGATAGAAGCAACGCATTATCGCGATTGTTATCTCGCAGATCGGCATCGGTACCCGCTTCCAGTAACGTCTTAGTTATATTTCGATAACCTCTTTCGATAGCGACCATTAATGCGGTCCTGCCGATGGCATCTCGAGCATTTATATTAATGCCACTATTTAACAATTGGTAGATCGCATCTTCCTTTCCTTCGGAGGCTGCTCTGTGTAGAGGAGTCGAGATTTGTCCACCGTTATCTTGGCTGTTAAATTTACGTGAATAGAAATCGTTCCGATTTTCGTCCATGTCTGTTTCCAAATCAAATCTATATTTATATTATTATTATCTCGTGTTCTTTGTTTTCTCCTTCGAAATTAGCTGAATTACGATTCCGAAATCTTTAACGCGCCCACGAGTTTTACTGTAACCAGATAATCAGTAGACAATCTTATGGAGGAGTGATTTAATATCGTCGAATTTCCGCTTCTTCTATTTTTTTTCGGGTAGCAATTGTTAGATCACAATAAGTGAACAAAGAATAGTCGATTATTTATTGTGATATCGTCACAATTTTTAATTTATTCGACTGAAAAGTATAACGTATAGGGGCGAGCCACCACCAATTAGTGGTGTCTCGCCCCTATACGTTATACTTTTCCTTTAACAATAGACTTACGCCGGTCATCTAACTAACGTTAACCTTGAGGGAGAAAATTTTTGAATCGAAATAACGTCACTTCCGTTATGTATCGAATGTTCGTATACGGCTAATAGGTAGCTGGTTTAACGCAACACCCGCAATAAAAACAGAGGGAAACTTTCCCAAGCCGGATTGCATTAAAAATTGCAATGCACTGTACTGTACGTCAAACGGTTACGGGCAATTGTGCAACTTCGATAGAGATATACCGTGTTCGGGCTAATTCGGAAAATGACAAACACGCGTATGTATTAATTCAACTTAAACATTTGTACTGTACTTTTTTCACTTTGTTCTATTAGACCGTTTCATCTGTACCGGAATTAGTGGCATTTAAACCAATTCATTTTACTGTTTTAGCATCGGGGGTATCGCGATGGCCGAGGCATCCCTGATGGTTCTTTTTTCTTTTCTTTAATTGTATTGATGGTTTACGGCAACGCAACAAGAGGGATGCTTCTCGAGAGGACTTTTTAGAGGATATGGCGAGCCTGGCGCGTGGAAAAAGGCCCTCTTAGTGTGGGGAGAAAAGAGCTTACCGCAATAAACATAAGTCACAAACAAAATGTTAAAATATAAAATCAAACTTCTAAATTATTACACTTATAATCTATCCTCAAAAACAAAACATACCTTTTAAAGAGAAAAAAATCTTGGTACATTCGGCTTCGGACAGATCTCCCGTCGAAACTGTCAAGTGGCAGCGCATAGATACAAGTCAGGTGTTAGCTCCGTCTAATCGGGAAATAAAAGTTTACGTCATTCACGTATAAAACGAAACAATTTATAACAAGGAATTCCCATTACCTGGAATGTTTTCAAGTAACTTTTTAGTCAAAACCAAATGTCCTCTCTGTCGCAAATCTAATAATAATATACACTCGGCCAATAAATAATCGTCGTCTAAGGGGTGGAGAGATAGAAGGGGTCGTGTGTCGTATCTCGAGTTGGTCTACAATTTTTTCGAATTGCAGCCCAAAAAGGTATAATCGCACAAAAAAAAATAATTCGGCTACATCGTTACATCAACGTAGATGTTGAATGCTCTTTCACAATCGATGTCGTATGTTTTTTGAATTTTTCGTCCTCCGTTTATTAAAAAGAAAAAAAAATCCCTAAATTCGGATGACTTGCGATTCGTATTTATATTTTACCGATATATATACCAAAAATTTTTGTATATCACCAGTTGTCGCGTACCCTATCTACAGTGCCAAATAAGGTAAATCCAAACCGTAGTGGGCTTGCAAAAATGGCCCTCTTAGTGCCCATGGGGAAGAATCTAAAAAAGCACGAAAATTTTGCCATCTTTACCAGCAACTCTTGGCAATCCGACCATAAATGCGCCATGCAGGCTTTTAACCAAACCTCTATATACCATTACAAATCTCTGCAAAAGCGCTCAACGGTACTCAACTGGTTCTGCGATTCCTCTAACCCAATTATTAATCAATTTTGGTCGTCCATTATATTATTAAACTTACATTATTTTTGTTACATAAAAAAATGTCACCATCCCAGTTCAGTTTACACAGGTTTCACTGTATTTTCACATTTGTATGTATTTATGAATTATGCTAATTTTTGAGGTAAAGGACTACTATAAAAAACTGCTAAAAGAAGCATTAAAATTTTAAAAAATTTTTAATGTTGCATTAACTATTTTTTATTAATCCACTTTTTGTTTATTGATGAAGACTAAACAGGAACAACAAGATAGATATAGTAATAAAATATATTAATGAATTAAAAAAGCATAATTAATTCTCATTCAAATGTGCTTTTGTAAGAAAGTATATTAACAATTATAAATGTATTCTTCAAAATCCTAAAACTTTTTTTGTTTATTCACTGTCTTTATAGGTTTCCATTGTTTCCTGCTACACAGTGAATAGATGGTAGTCAACAACAGATCAAAATCTTAATATAACTTTCATTATTCTAATGATAGAAATATTTATAGAAGACTGTCTTCAAAATAAACACCTTTACAGCTTTTCCAATGTTCTTATCACTTATCAAAATGGTCTTATATCATTCTGCATTAGTTTCTTTGGTACGATTGTCGCGGCACTTTAACGCACCGACCCACCGGTGGCCGAGTGGCTAAAACCACCGAATATTGGTAGTTATTTGTGGGTTTGCACCTCGCCAATAGGCCGGTCACATTGAGTTTTCCAAGTTTTCTTCACATATTTAAAATCTGGATAGGCCTGTTTCCAATAGATAGTTCTTTTAAAAGGCACCCAATTATCATGTCACCTAAGTGTTGTGTTGTCTTATTCCAACAATCCAATCTCTTTCATCTCTTCTGCTGATTTGAAATCTGTAAAGTTTACATTTGGTGATGACATGAAAATCTGCAGGAGTGAGATCAGGTGAGTAAGGAGGCTTTGGAAGCACAGATATCTGTTGTTTTGCCAAATACGGTGCCTTTTCATCTTACTGCATCACAGAGGTGATCAAAAATGTCAATGTAGGACTTTTTGTAAACATGTCTACTGTCAGAAACAACCTCATACCTATTGCCTTTATTTTGACAATCCTTCAAACCTGTCAAAAAAAACTTTTTTCTGACTTGATGGAGGCAGATGTTCAAATCAAGGTTTATTTGTTCTGCAGACATGAAAGAAACACCAGGTTTCATCAACAGTAATCGCTCCGAGTCTTTATCAGTTGTGTTGAGCAGTTTGCTATTGATCAGTGCATACTCTTCACATTGCTTATCTGTTAACTTCCTAGGAACAAACAATGCGAGAACAGATGAGATGCATTTTAAAGTCGTAAGAACTTCCAAAATGTCAGCCAGAGCATCTATTGATTGTTTTCAGTCTCCCTTGATCTCTTCACAAACTTGGAAATCATTTTTTTCATTTCTTGCTAAAGCTAACCTACCTGGATGGAGATTATTCTCTGTTGATTCACAGCCTTGTTTAAAGTGCTTGTCTCGTTTGTATACTTTTTGTACAGTATGTTTCACGGTATCGTCGTCATATGCTTCTTTAAGTAAATTACCATATATCTCGGCAGATAAGACGAGGTATAAATTTTCGTCAAAGTTTTATAGTTTTAGCATATATCTGTCCTATAAGACGACCTCGGATTTTGGGGGCCATTTTTTAAGATTCGACTATCGTCTTATCTTCCAAGATATACGGTAAATATTTAAGTAACATTTTTTCCAAGTCTGATGCAAAATTTCATGTTGATTTACTGCTTTTGATATATCATTTCACAGCTCTGATGGAACATACTTACATACTTGCACATTTTGTGTTCTCATCCAAATGCAATCATCAACTGTACACTGAACAAGTACAGATATGACTTAGAAAATGTTCAAATGCATGCACGTGAACAATTATGGCTATTAGTATTATGTTACTTATGTACTTCAGAAAAATCTTTGAAGAATGCAGGAAAAACTTTTAATAAATTTAACTAAAATAGAGAACAAAGTTATGTATGTATGAAATATAAATATGTGATTAGTGTAATGTTTGTTATTTTTCTTTTTGTAAAGATTTACTTTTTGGTGTTATAACTCAGAATTGCATTTCAAATGTCAAAGATATCTTTTCAGGAGTTACATTAAATGTAATATAATTTTGCTTTTAATGCATTAAAATGTCAGAAAACTCAGGGAAAAAAAAACCTGGAAAAATCAGGGAATTTAAGAGTTGAATAAAAAAAATAATATTTTTTGGCAATTTATTTTTTCCATTAGAAATATAGATGCCAGTATCCATTATACTTTAATTCAATTAAGACTTCTGCTCAATCAATAACAAACAAAGATCTTTGTCAACTTCAGACCACCATTCTATCAGAATTCATTCCATTGTAGATAAGCATCATCATGAAATTTAATCCGGTGTAGACTCACTCCCATCAGTGACACACACAATCTACAGATCAGTGAGCTGAGCTGTCACTGATAATGCACTATCATCACTATGTATATAATAAATTTGTTATAAATAACCCAATGAGTTGAAAATTAATTATATAATCTGTAGATAAACAATAATAATCAAATAAGAATAAGAGTTATTGTTACATATATCATAAATGCAATTGCGGTCTTTATTTTAGACGAGTCTTCGTTAGATTACACGAGATGTCCCCTAAGTCGTACGCCGCCGTAGACAATATTTGTTTCCTCCTTTTCGACATTTTTCTTACGTTGCCGTCGCTCTCGCTGCCTCACCCATCGAGCTGGCCCATTCCTTAGGCAATGGATGGTCGATAAGGATTTTGAATGGCCACCGTGTAGTCTCAACCCCACAATGCTGGATTTTTAACTTTTGAGTCACTTGAAGGACCTCATTTATGAATAGATCATGTCATTTACTCATCTGAAGGATAGAATCACACAGACATGTGACCCCTGATAACATGCAATGTGTGTGTCATGATTGCATCATTTGTATAAACATGTTTGCAATCGGGACCGCAATCACAACAAACATATTTGAACAGCTTTTCTGCTTACGGTGCACAACTTACGGGATATCCTGTATAATAAAAGACATGCAGAAATAATACTTCATCTAAGAAGCCATTTGCAAAGACTCATTTGGCTTATTAATGAGATATACGGATCCAGAAATGCCAAAGAATAAAAACAAGTTTAAAACATCATATTTACATTTTGTTTTTTAACTTTGAAATGGTCTGAAATGCAGGTTGAAGAGCTATTAAAAAAAAAAAACTAATTTAGTGCGTTAATTATTTTTTTTAATATAATAATTGAACATTTACATTCATATTTAGAATATAACATTTAAATTTTAAAAAAGAGAAGTGCAAAAGTGAAATACAATATATGCATAGTGTATCAAGTAGAAATAATCGTATTACAGTAATACAAGTTCATAAGATATTTTATCAAACATTGAATTCAAAATTTGTAATGAAAATATCAATTTAAATTGTAAAAAGTGACATTTTTCATATTCAACAGAATTCAATCTTATTAAATTCTACTTGAACACACAAGGTATGACATTTATAAAATACGCACAAAGGTTGTTCGATTTTCTCGTCTCTTCCTTTGCATTTTAACGACAACGGAATGGAAATTAAATAGGAAAAAAAGGAAGATAATTCATAATTCTTTCTTTCCATTTAAAAAAAAAAAAAATTACTAAATTTAACAACAATTAAATAATAATAATAATAATAATAATTTCAAATTGTAAATAAAATTATGAATATATATTTAAATATTTTTAATATATCACAGTTTTCATTTTTCATTTGTACAATATTGAATGCGTCAATTTATAAATCATAAAATTGAAAGTTTCCGTTTGAAAGCTTTTTGGCTTACGAGACATTATGTGAGCAGCCGTTTTTATGTAACAGTCGGAGAAAAATGATTTCGTCCTTTTTCTTACAAGAAATCGATTTTAATCGATACAAAATATTGGGATAATTTTAATTCCGACAAGAAAGGAATCTTATCAAAGTTTATATTTTCTGATTATATATTTAAAATTTTGTTTTTAATACAACTCGGTTTATTAAAAATATTTCAAATTTCATAATGGTCCACAGTTTAAGATCGAGAGTGGCGAATGTAATGATCGGACGCTCAAATTGATAAACGGAGAGCAATTGAACTACGTAACTTATCGTATTTATTTATTAATGTCCTATTCTAATGTTTTAAAGTGCCGATAACAAGCCGTCTTTTCTATTTTCGGAATTTTTTGATCGCTAAATAACGTAAAAAGTTTATATAAATTTAAGTTCGGCTTATATTAATTTTGATTTCCATTAGTTTTATATTTTGTTACATTCTTAAATTAAAATGAATATATCTAGAATAATTAAGAAAAGAAAACT
Source organism: Centruroides vittatus (assembly GCF_030686945.1). Taxonomy (NCBI): domain Eukaryota; kingdom Metazoa; phylum Arthropoda; class Arachnida; order Scorpiones; family Buthidae; genus Centruroides; species Centruroides vittatus. Next base: position 259,495 of record NW_027121678.1, read on the forward strand.
TCATATAATTCAGTTCATTTTTCTATTGTTACTTTTCCGATTTATTCTAACTAAAATAAATTTACTTCCTCCTTTAAACACAGTTTTAGACACTATAGTCTCTCAATCCATTATTTTTTTATTTAATATGCACTGTATAATAACCCAAATAATACCCCAAAATTTTTGCCATCCTAATTAAATGACGATAAACAAAAAAAATTCATCTCAGCTGATTGTTTTAGTATTTATATACATTACTGTTCCCACAGTAAATTTGAAAATATACAGGGTTGTTCCAAACAATGGAGACAAACTTCTGGAGTGGATTCTTAGCAGGACAAATAACAAAATTGATCTGATTAACATGTCTGAGAACTGCACACAAAGGACATAACGCTACACAATAGTGTTATAAACATATCTCGTGGAATATTACCAAAGTTTATACTTTCTGATTGCAAGTGATCAAATCACGAATCACCTCATGGTATACCATAAGGTGGTGCGTGACCTACTGACCATTCTAATACCTGAAAACAGTGGTGCACTCAAGATTTAATCTTGGGGATCTAAGTTGAACAGATAAAAAAAACTTTTTAACGCGAATTCAATAAAATTTCCGCCTTAAGTAACCACTAATTCATAAGTAATATAGAACTAGAACACACGACACAATATATATAAAAAATTGAATTTTAATTAGGAAAATTAGAAAATTTATTAGCATTTCTTTTCCTTTTACTTTGGGAGTGCCAGGGTCCCTTGGTCCACCCCCTGGGTGCACCACTGCCTCAATGATTACATTGGGAAATGATGCATTATACAACATTCTAGGGCAAGCATTTTTATTTCTTCAACTCCTTAATCAAAATCAATCTGGTTAAAAATTAAATATTAAGACAATATTTAAAGTGTCTTTCCTGTATATTTGTAATACAATTTTATTCATTTATAACAGATTATTTTTATCCAAATACTACAGTATTAGTACTTGCTTACATTCTATTTCATATATTAATAAATAAAGCTTTTCTTTCAGATAAAAATTAGCAAAATTTTTGATGTTTACTTTACTTATTTATTTTATAAATACACTTGGAAACAAATTATTAAAATAAGCTGAGAAATGCACGTCCATTTTAATGGTGCACCTAGAATAACTATTAGGTTTAATTTGGATCTAGACCCAAATTTTAATTAAATTTATGCATAGTTTAATGTAGATTAAACAGATTATGTGCAACATCAAAATACATTTTTCAAAATTATCTATTTACAATTGAATACGTGTTATTGAATCTTGTGAGCTTTTTAATGAAAATTTAACCACATAAAAGTAAAATATTACTTTATATTTTATTTTTATGTGGTTAAATTCATAACAACACTAAATGCATTAAATTGTTTAGATATACTGTATTTATATCCTGAAATAAAATAACTATGCCATATTAATTTAATTCTCAAATCTCAAAATCTAAGTATCTTTATGGTACCATTCTTTCAATACAAAATAAAATTATTCAGGTTTAAAATGTATAGATTAAAGTTTTTATCTGTCTTTATTCAGTATTCATCTTAAACATTAAACCAAGGACCATTTTGAAATGATATTTATATTTTTAATTTTACTTTTCATCTATTATCAGAAGATATATACTTCTAAAGAATTTTTTTTTACATTTGGAAGATTCGGTGAGATGGGAGGAAGGAAGATTTAGTATAAAGCAAATCCATTTATGTAGTTAAAACTAAAAAAAAAACATAACTAATTGTCTTAATAAATAAAAATAAATATTTGAGATTATTTAAAATTTAATTAAACGTTTATATTTAAAACAGCACACAGAATATAAATTGTCTAAAACTAATAAAAAAAAACTAAACAAATGGTTGTTAAATACAAGATATGTTCAATAGAAAACCAAGAAAGTGCCTTTAAAAGTTGAGAGGATGAGCAATAGCATAGTAATTTTGATAACAGAAACTTCCATGTCAGAGGCAACACGTTGATGCACAAGATAAAATAACAACTGATAAAATAGTGACACTGCTCCAACAGTGCACAAAGCAAGAACAGTGCAGTGTTGTCCAGTTTTTTGACAAAAAATCAAATAAACATCCATTGGCACATGCAGGTACAGTAAGCAATGGCAGGGAGAGCAGTGAATGTCACGGAGAATCTTCCACAGAACCGTGGCTGTTTTGGAACTTTAGAACTCTACTCGTACACCCAGTGACAAACTCGGAATTTAATCATGGGAAAGCTGAATTGAACAAAAAACCAAGTTTTGAAGTGAAATCAATAAAATTTCCATCTTATGTGACTGCCAATTCATTAGTAGTCTAGAAATAGATGATGCAACAAATATAAATAAAACAATAAATTTTAATTAAGAAAAACTTTTTGGAAAATTTCCTTATTATTTTTTCCTTTTTCTTTTGTGGTGCCAGTTCCTTTGTACTCGTGTACTTGTCTCTTTATTGTACCTGCACGTACCAATGTATGTCAATTGGTTTTTGTCAAAAATCAGACAGGACTACACTGCTGGAGAGGTGCTGCCATTTTATTGATCTGTTGCCTTGGTTGATGTTCTTGCACATCAACCATGTTGCCAGTTGCAGTTACTGTTGCCTCTGACTTTGAAGTTTCGTGTGTCAGAATTACTATGCTATTGCTCATCCTCCCGACTTTTAAAGGCATTTTTACAGTTTTCTGTTGAACGTGCCTCGTATTTTCAAACCGTAGATTACTACTTTTAAATAAGCTCATGATTTATACAACTATTTTTGTATTCTTTACGTCAAACTACAATCTGAGTATTTGTAATGCTTACCAATTAAATGTAATCTATTATACATAATTATATATAATCTAAATCCTATTGTCCTGAAAACTTTTTATTATTTAAAACTGTTAATCTTACCAGGAACTGTCCATTAATTATGTGTACAGTTTAAAGGGGAGGAGAATCACAAAAAGTGCATCATTGTGCATAATGCGAGGGAAAGAGTCAAGACATTGTCTATATAGACTTTTTTTGGTGGTATTTTAGTGACATACAAATTTATTCATATAAACCTACTTACTAGTCATGCGAATAAACTATCAGTCAGAAAATATTTGCTGAACTGAATCATTCCTTCAACATTGGGGATTCGTGAACTATTGTATATGTAACTAAAGAGGAAGGATTTTTCCAAAAGTACATCATTGTACACGACAGACAGAGAAGAAGTCAGAAATGACTCAAAAACTGTACGCACAATTAATGAATAGTACCTTATGACTAAATTTAAACATTTTTTTCAGTAAATTTATCGTAAAAAAATTTACCAATTCTGGAAATATGTTAATAGCATTTAGAAAAAAAAATAAATATAACTATTATAACAACAACATAAACATTCTACATATGATAATTAAACAAAAAATTTTAAATCTCTTACTCGTGTTCTAAATTATCTTTCCTTAATTTTAACATATACAGTTAGTATTGTATATTTTAATTTTAAAACAATAAAAAGTTGTAATAATTTATGAATCAAACAAACAATACGTATAACATACAGCCATAACGTTAACGTTATTCATAAACGACAAACAAGATAAAAATACATATATAAAAATTTCGTAAATCACATATACCACACATATATAAGAAATAAAACTACATGTACTGTACCATATAAAATACATCTATTACAAGTGCCATAATTCAAAATTATTTGTTTTAAATTAAATAAAATTGTTCTATAAATTGATCAAATGTCTCTTTCAACTTAATTATAATCTTTGATTTAATATTAGTCGTTTTAAATGGTTAGAAAAGAATGAAACTTCAAATATTATGTTATATAACAAGTAAATACATTCAACATTTTTTCAATTTTGAATCCATCTGTATAATATATCTAGAGTACAATTTTATATATATATATATATATATACAGTACAAATTTATAATTTTGTTCTATTAAAGCTTGCTGAGTAAAAAAAGTGTTTAAGGCAAAAGGGCAATTAGTTAATTTGACAGTGTCGACTTCTCATTTCAGTATAAAATGGAAATTCTAGTAGAAAAAGTTTACATGGTAAGATAAAAGTATTTCTCTTTAAATGAAGTATAATTTAAAACATAAAATGGGAAATATTTCTGTGTTTGAAATAAATATTTGATAATTAAATAGAATTTTATCAAATTTGCACTGTTAAAGTAAATAAAAAAAAACAACAAAAAAAACAAAAAAAGACTAATTTTAAATGAAAAATTAGAAATAAATACAACTAAAGTAATTTTAAAACTTCTTAGTTGTACCATGATTCAATGAGACAATTCTCTTTTTGTAACATTAGGGACGTAATTCATTTGAAAGCACAAATTACTTTATGGTAGTTTCTTCTTTCCGTCCATTCCCTTTCCTGTAATTCTATGGTAATTACTGTAAGGAACGTAAGTTCCCGAATGATTGTTATAAATGAGATTGTTTACATGCAAACCATTACAGCATACATTTGGGTGATGAGGAGATCTAGAAAAAAAAAAAAAAAAAGATAATCACTCATTTCATGTAATAAAAAATATTTTAATATAAAACAGGAAATAACTAAAAAAATTTTATGGTATTTCTCACTGAGAAAATTACTGTAATATTTATTCTCTATTATAGAAAGACTTGAACTAACTATTGCATTTTCACGTGTATAATCTGCAGAAAATTACTAGAACAAAAATAAAATCTTTACATAATCCATCCTACTGTATACCAATGGGAGCAGCCATTGTTCCATACACTTCAATTCATAATTGCAATAAATTAGTAACATACAGATATTCAGATTATATGAAGAACCATTTAAGGAAAAAGAAAAAAGCATTGTTTCTATTTGGATCTTGATTTTCACTTGATAAAGTGCTCCATTAAAGAACTGAGCTGAACCATAGTGACTAGTACATCATCTTCATTAGAAGTATAGCTACTTAAATGCTTTTTATTGATTATTTGATATCTCATAAACACTTTTTTGGTTTCTTTAGGGGAGTTCACCATCCCCTTGAAATTATTCTTGACTGATTAAACAAAATAATATTTGCATGAAAAAGGACAAAAAAAAAAATACTTGGATAACAACTTAATCATTTCAATGTAATACAGTCAAATCCCTCTACAGCAACAAGAAAAAATATTGTTGTAAACAGATATATTGTTATAGTGAAAATTTTTAAAAAAGTCTCCCCCCTTCCTCATTTAACATTGTCGACATCATTTCTACAAAGTTAGATAATGTTAGAACAGAAAGCCTTAGCATTATTAAGCTCTTCTAGGAGAAGATTTAAGTGATTTTGCATATTATTTCTACAGTATAAGTTAAACATCAAAATCAATCAGAACCTGAATCCTAGGCAAAAAAAGTCTTCCTAGTTTAAATAAGTAAAACTAAAAATAATTATATTTTAGAATTATATTTTAGAATATAATAAACTCATTTAAAATTCAATAAAGCTCTCTTCAAAAGTGTACAGAGATGTCTTAGTGTTGCAAATTACACTAATTCTAAAACAAAAAAATGTTTTGTTACAAATACTTTTACCTAGTAAGATCAGTTTCTAGTTAATTTCAAGGTTTTACTGTAACTTACGGGTTTACTATAATTTATAATTTCTTGAAAAAACTGGAAAGGATAGATCAAACCCAAAAAAGTGCAAAACTGTCTAGAAAAAGTTAAAACTTGTTTCCTTAAAAGTTATCAAAAAATTATGCTCAAAAGCTCATTTCAGCCTAAAATAGCAAAAAATGTTAATTAATTGTAAGCACTAAACAAAAACTTTAGATGCTAAACTACCAAAAAACCCCTCGTGTAAATCTAGCAACCCTGCTCATCAATACCGACGACTACTAACTTGTAAGCGGAGGTAATGTCCATGGCAGAATTGCTGTATTAATATAGCACATTTTAATTCTAAAATCAAAGTGGTAAATTGATAATGCAGTAAACTGAATTTTAATTTTATTGTTGTAGAGAAAGGAAAATATTGTGTATTTTACAGATATAATATAGAAAAAAATGTATTGCGAGACACAGATTTATCACATTAGAAGATATTGTTCAAATCAGGAAAAGTTGCATGTAAAGCTAATACACACTGCACGGGGAATACATTTCTTATCATTATGGATATATTCATTGTTATATCAATACTCGCTGCACCAAAATTTGACTGTTTAATTTTATTACTATGTACAGAAAAACTAAATTTGAATCTAAAAGAACATTTTAACTATAAAGGTTTTATATGTTAATGAAAAAAAATAAGCAAAACTTAAAAATCGTATAAGTTGGGGAGAAAATAAAATTGAATCTTTTGTTAAAAGTTTAATCTCCTTAAAATTTACATAAAGTTAAATAACAAATTTACTTAGAAAACCTATTCTGTTAACTTACTCAAACAACACCCAAACCATATAATAGCATAAACAGAATCCTCCAATCACAATTATTCCAATAATTATACAGAAAAGTATTGGAACATGGCGTACCTGAAATAACAAACAACAAATTATTTTAAAATATTTTTAAATTAACAGACTATAAAATTTAATTTCGAAATTTTAAAAAAAGCACTATAATAAAAGAAACTATTAAAATTGCTTAAAAACTTGCTGAGAAAATTTTTTTTATTTGCTTACTAATTCTAGAATTTTTTTTAAGACTGTAGAACACTGCATAAATATAAATTGATACTGATTAAATATATGTACTATAACTTAAAACTTTACGCTACACTAAAATATGATTTATTTCAAGAAATATATCTTACGTCTTCTTGAAAATCTTCCCAATAAAGTTCGCAAGTCAGGTAGGAACATATAGCATTTGTTAAGTCATCTGAAATGTATTAATTTTTATTAAATTAAGAAAAACTTTTGAAAATATTATGGTTTTCATTATGTACATTTTGTACATCTTAAATTTACATATTAGCTGTTAAATTATCATTACTAGAGAGTATTAGTTATAATATTAACAAAACTTGTTTATTTAACTTTCTTAACTGACTAAACAGTAGAACTCTAACAGTGGCATGGCAAGGGGGGCAAGGGGGTGTATCATGTACCAGGTGCCTTCGCAGAGAGGCGACCAAATGGTCTCCAAGACAAACCATATGTGTTTCTGGAGGGAGGCGCCAGTTATGTTCAATATGCCACTGAACTCTAATCATCTGAGCCTCAGTTTTCAAACTATTCTTTTAACAATAATTAGAATTATAATAAGGAATTGCAATAATGACACTTTTAGACTTTCAGATTTTTATCTAGCATATTATTCCTTGTTTAAATCATTAATTTTATTTTATTACAGTATTTAGATGATAAAATTTCAATTTAAATAACATTCTAAACTTTTTAAAATTGATATATTTTAAATATAGATTAAGGAATATTAACATATATTTCAAAATACAAACTGTGTGAAAATTTAATTGTTATGTAATAATTTAATTAAAATTCCAAATTTAAATAAATTTTCTTAATATCAATTTAATTTTGTAAAACGTACTATTATATGAAACAAATATAAATTAATGTACGAAACATAAATATAATATAAAATTATAAATATTTTTACCTTCTATATCTTGGAAATCTTTCAGAGAAAGAGTTGTTAACAAACCGATAATGCACTGTCGGATTATGCCCTATAATTATAAAAGTATTAATCCTCAAATACATTTTACATAAAAAATATAAGTTTCCAATGCTTTCATATTATTGAGATGTTAACAATTACTCTTAATATTTGTCTATACAGTATATAAAAAGTCAAATACTATATATATTTATATACCTATTAAAAATAGACAGAGAAGCTTTGTCTACTTTCTGACACTAATGGGAACAAAACAAAAATAACAATAATAATAAAATATTTAAAAGCCTAATATTGTTCTTATTGTGTGACATTTACAGAGCCAAATAATAAGATATTCTATAGAATTTGAATATTCAATTTCGAAGTTTTCATTTCACTATCTTCCAGTTAATGTGAAAAATTAAGACTAAAACCAAAAATTTTTTATGCAATTCAGTTCATCTATACACACCGGGGTGAAAACCATATACTTCTCTTGTAAACCTTGTCACCGGTGCTGCCAATATTCGTACGCTAACGTTTTCGGCCCTTCACTAGGTCCTTCTTCAAGTGAAAAATTTATTTGATTTTCTTTTTTGACCGTTAAATCGAAGAATATCCACTTTTTGGATAAAATTCGAATTGTTCGATTCCGTATCTATGGAAATCGCGTATCAATAATATTCCAAATTTTACGCAAAATGATCATGCGCTTATTTTCGTGACGTAAACTATCAAAACGCTATCCAATCGCATCTTTTCCATGTCAGTTCCTTGCAACGACCTCTTTAATCATTTTGCCTCCGTAGGTTCGAATCAGTGTCCTGAATTAGCATTTGCCATGCCAAAGATAATTTAATCTCGTCGTTTGAATTGATCGGTTGGGTGTACAAGAAGGTTTTACATATCTCCACTTGCTCTAGCCATCGAAGGCGGTCTGTGTGTCGTGTGGCAATGAGAAGTTTAGCGCTCGCGAAGTCTGCTGTTATTTCTTGATCTGAAGCGTAAACGGCGAGCGCAGTGTTGTTTCTGTTATTTCTAATATCCTGCTGATGTTCTTTCCACCTAATTTCAACGGATCTTTTTGTGGCGCCAATGTACATTAATTCTCTGTTAAATCTATGGTCCTTTAAAGGGACTGCGTACACCCCTGGGAGTTTTTTCTTGTTCGGCCTATCCTTATCGTTCCGGAGGATTTGAAAAATTGATGGGCATCGTCTGTATGCGATGCGTATTTCTTGCTTCTTCGCAATTCTTCTATATAAGGATGCCAACTGGGGGTTGAATGTTACCGGTACCATTCGTTGTGTTATCCAACGGTTATCCAAGAAAGGCTCGGATGCGCCCTAACTGCACGATACAGGAAGAAAATGAACTAGATCTTACGGCACCAAGTACCGAACAGGACCCAACATAATTGCAGTTATACGATATGGGATGATTTGGAGCTTCCTACAAGTGTCCAACGGATACTAAAGCTTGGCCCGAAGTACGCACCCACACCCCGCAAGAAAGAAGCGGTTAAGGCTTGTATTCCAGATATTGAAAATGTTATTATAGGCATGGATGAAATTCAGAAAGAGTATTACAGATGGGTGGCCGCATGCAGGATTACGAACGGCAAAGCCTCCACGCAAGAATTTCGTTTCAGGAACGACCTATCTAAGGCAATTAAATGGTTCCGGGATAACGACATTGTATTGGTCAGAGCCGATAAGACCAAAGAGTTTGTGGTGATGAAGAAGGAAACGTACGAAACAGGGCTACTAGAGTACATTAACGATACTAGATGTATAGTTCAAAGGAGCGACGAGATTGAAAAGCTCCAGAACAGGGTTAAACGCTTCTCGAAAACGAAACTGGCAGCAAGACTTGGTATGAAAGATATTATAGTGGAGGCTCCCGATACACCAAAACTCTTTGCTTTTGCAAAAACCCACAAACAGGGACGCAAACTCAGACCAGTAGTGGATAAGGCAGTCGCCCCCACTCGTAAGCTGGAGACTGCAATACATAAGATTTTAGAGCCGCACTTACAAGGATACCAATTCTCCATATCCGGTTCTGAGGAATTGTTAGAAACTCTTAGAAGCACGGAACGCCTGAATCGGGTCTCCGTCATGGATTTCCGATCCCTGTACCCATCCATTGAACTGCCGCCATGTTTTTGCACGCTTAGAGACTTTTTATTCCAATACGTCAACGACGAGAGGATGCACAATCAGATTTTGGAATTGGCGCACTTAATATGTTACTGCTTGATTTTCCAATTCGGAGGAATCACTTACAAGCAGGGAAGAGGCGTACCCATGGGCAGTGCGGTCTCAGGCGACCTTTGTGAGCTTGTAATTCGGCAACTGGAAGAGAAGATAATTCCACCATACAGTAACAACATAAGATTATATACAAGATACGTGGATGACATCATGGTACTATGGAGAACGGACATAGACATCAATGTATTCGTAGAACAGTTTAACGACAACCGTTATGACCTCAATGTTGAGCTGGAACAACATAGCGAGACAGCGGTACATTTCCTGGACCTGAGCATCGAGCTAAAGGAGAATGGCATAAATACTTTCGTTTACCGCAAAACAGATAATTTCCCGATATACATACCAGCGGATTCCTGTGACCCGCGCCAATACAAAATGACGGCGTTCAGCACTCTGCTCAAAAGAGCGCACACGCACTGCTCGACACGGGAAGCGCTTGAACAGGAAATAAAGTACATACGAGAAGTAGCAAAGAGACACGGATATCATCGATTAATACGGAAGCTAGAGAAGCAGTATCAAGATGGTACGCGTCGGACGCCACCAACTAATGACACCTCAGGACAGTCGACACAACGAATGGTACCGGTAACATTCAACCCCCAGTTGGCATCCTTATATAGAAGAATTGCGAAGAAGCAAGAAATACGCATCGCATACAGACGATGCCCATCAATTTTTCAAATCCTCCGGAACGATAAGGATAGGCCGAACAAGAAAAAACTCCCAGGGGTGTACGCAGTCCCTTTAAAGGACCATAGATTTAACAGAGAATTAATGTACATTGGCGCCACAAAAAGATCCGTTGAAATTAGGTGGAAAGAACATCAGCAGGATATTAAAAATAACAGAAACAACACTGCGCTCGCCGTTTACGCTTCAGATCAAGAAATAACAGCAGACTTTGCGAGCGCTAAACTCCTCATCGCCGCACGACACACAGACCGCCTTCGATGGCTAGAGCAAGTGGAGATATGTAAAGCCTTCTCGTACACCCAACCGATCAATTCAAATGACGAGATTAAATTATCTTTGGCATGGCAGGTGCTAATTCAGGACACTGATTCGAACCTACGGAGGCAAAATGATTAAAGAGGCCGTTGCAAGGAACTGACATGGAAAAGATGTGATTGAATGGCGTTTTGATAGTTTACGTCACAAAAATAAGCGCATGATCATTTTGCGTAAAATTTGGAATATTATTGATACGCGATTTCCATAGATACGGAATCGGACAATTCGAATTTTATCCAAAAAGTGGATATTCTTCGATTTAACGGTCAAAAAAGAAAATCAAATAAATTTTTCGCTTGAAGAAGGACCTAGTGAAGGGCCGTAAACGTTAGCGTACAAATATTGGCAGCACCGGTGACAAGGTTTACAAGAGAAGTATATGGTTTATAAAATTTTTTATGATGAGTTAAACAAGCTTATGCTTAAGAAAAATTTTTTCTTAATCTCAATTTTTAGTGTCTCCATTTCTCTTTGAACTGTTTTGCTATATAATAAATATACATACATACATACAGGAGAGAAACTGTTGTAAACAGAGGAACAGAAAATGGTTGTCAAAGTGGTAAAGGTTCCACATGGCCCAAGCACCGTGGATATATATATATATAAACAGGTAATCTGCACGGGTAACAGCTAGTGTATATATATACACTAGCTGTTACCCGTGCAGATTTTGCAAGCAAACACTATTTATATTCAGTATTTCAACAACCATAGTAATTGTTATATAACACCTACCACTGAGAATGATGAGAATGATAAGAATTGCTGAGAATCAAACAAACTGTTTTCAATTTGATCAATATTCTGGAACGTTTACAATCGTTCTATAATCGAACTGATATGCAATAACAAATTTGAATTTAAAACGGTTCAAACATTTGGTTAAAAAATCGAAATATATAAAAATATTTATAACAATGTCTGAAATGTTATCAATTTATACACCTAAGTACTCAATGAAGACTAAACGTAGTTAAAAACAAAAAATCCCATCTAAAATAGTACAGTAGAAGCCATTCTTCAGGTTAAGCCTTAATTCTCTCCCTCTCACCTGCGGGGAAATTTCGAAAAATCCCTTCTTAGTGTGCATTTTCACGACGTACCCTAACTGTGTACCAAATTTCATCACTTTAAGTTCAGTGGTTTGCTCTGAGCAATGATGAATCAGTCAATCAGTCACTCAGTCAGGACAACTAATTTTATATATTTAGATCACGGATATTTTATTTAATACATACAATTAAATAAAATGCTTCAAATATTAGATGCATTTTCACATTCTGTTTTCTATAAGTTGCAAAGTATATCATTTGACAATAAAGTATTACTGTATATATTACTAGATGGAGAAAATTTTATTGCATCATTCATGCTTTAAAGTTACAAAAAAAAAAAAAATTTTTGTTTAGAAGCACAAACTTAATATCCTTAATACAGTATTTCATAATTTGTCTATTTTGTAAACTAGATATTCAAGCTATTTAAAATTTAACAATCTCAGCAGGGGGGGAGGAAAAGCTACATACGAATTATGTATGAATTTAGTTTACTTTCTTAGAACATATTGACATTTTAAAATATATTGTATGGAAGCAAAGTTTTGCAAGTGAAAAATATTAAAAATAGAAATTGCCAGAATTACATAAAATCTAAATTAAAATTTGCTTCTTTACCTTACATTTGTTCTGTAAATTTTTAAGTTTTTGTTCATCACAGGATTCTGATGACTGGAAGGATTTGTTTTCTTTTTTCAATTTATTTTCCATATTTTCATCTATACTATGGCCTAATAACTTTTTATTTCTGTTATACAAGACGCTCAGTACATCACATCGCATAATGTCACAGAAATTTGCAAGGCACACAGCGTCTTCTGCCTTTAAAACAAATACTCTGTATTATTAAATATAATTGACAATATTAATTAAAAATTTTATAATTTATAATCATATCTGCTATAAAAAAAATTCATTATTTCATTTAATTATATTTTTTTAAACTGAAAGTGAATACTGATATGTAATGTTTTAATTTCAATAGCTTAAATATTAAGCTATTGGAAGTCTTGAACAAAATACTATATAATTATGCTACTTAAACACAAAATTAATAGCTACATGCAGACTTATGTATAACAATTCTTACTGGACTTGTTGATCTCCCATGTGTTTTGTCCCAATGACCTGCAAAAAGTTGTTCACAATGAAATTTCTGACCACATGCAGGACATGTCCATTCTTCCATTTCACTAGAATCTCTTTGGGGCCACCAAAATATATCACGTTGGGGATGGAAAGGGCATTCTAATGGCAGAGTTACACGATATCTATCCAGAATGGGTAGAAATTTCTGAAAATATGTAATTTTTTGATGATAAATAATTTTTAAAAACTTTTAAATTACAATTTTAAAGTAGGAGTATTACAAACCTTCATAATTATATGTTGGACAAATTTTGATTTTTCCCAAGAACAAGAAAAAAGCGTAACAGAAGGTCCATTCCATCCCACATGGGACAGCAACAGCAAAATCACTACCTATATGCAGACAGAGCAAAACAAATCATTAAATATTAGCTTTTACTAAATATTTAAATAATACTATCATTTACCATACTAATAAAATTACTAAAACCTCTTACTAAATTAGTAAGCTCCAATGGTTCCCAACCTGTTTGCTAACAACTACTGAGAGGGCCAATCAATTTATCTCAAGGATTGATAAATTACTAAGGCTCATTCGGAGCCTTAGTAATTTATTTTAACAAGTTTATTTTTATTATATTAATATTTCAAAACGTAAAAATAATAATACATAATAATTATTGACATATCATTGAATCTTATTTCAGTTTTTATTTCATCCTATTTATAATTTATTCTTATTTTGTATCAGTATAGAAAGAGGTTGGTAAATTAAATATAATTTTTGAAAAGGGTCAACAAGCAAAAATGATTAGAATCTATAGTGCTGGCAGGATTTATTTCAGGAAGTGCATCAATGTGCAATACATTAATTGATTGAAATTAATTACTGTAGTATTGGTTACACAAAATTAATGAAAATTTACAAACTGATAAAGATTGACTTTTTCCTTTCCACATTTTTTGTTTGGGTTAGAAGGTACACTTGCATCTCCATAGTTGAAATCCGTCGGGAGAACTGCTCGATAACGGGCTTGGCTGCCCAAAAATGTGGGAGGAACAATACTTTATTGACAATTGTAAATTTAAATTAAGTTTAGTTTGGGTTTTATTATAAAAATCTGAGTTTATTTATTACACTTACTATTATTATTTGCTAAATATTGAAATATTGAAATAATGAAAACAATTAACTCAAGCAAAATTTACAGATATATAGTTTTTCATTATTTTCTACTCTTAACATAAAATTTTTAATTAAAAATTCTCACTAATAATATAAAATGTAAAGTTCAATACTATAAAATTGCTATAAATTGCTTTATTTGATAATGTGTCAAGCTATAAAAATTCTTTTAAAAATATATTTGTATATTATATTAAATGATTATACTGTAGTATATTAAGTATTACTATTATTACCACCTATTCGTTTATATATTATAAATATCAATTGGTCTATAGATTTTATAACAGTAAAAACTAAAAAATGTAGAGTAGCCTATCAAAGATATTAAATAAATCAGAATTGAGTTTCATTGTTTTTGGACTAAATTTTCAGATTAAATTAATTTTTTATTTATTACAAATTTGTAAATAAAATCACGGTCAGTCGTAAGAAAGGAGGAACATAACCGGGAAATATTAAACTATTCTAAACCAATATCCAGTAACTATTTACTTACAATCATTTTTTTAAAATTTATAATCAATCACTGAAGAAAATTATGATGCCATCAATATTGGATTTCTGAGACTGCAGAAAAGAAGAAACACTCAAGTAAGCCATCATTGGAACCATAATCATATTATGTCATCATTTGTAAAGAGAAAAGAATGTGATGCAATTTCTTATTGTATTATTGGTTTTCACACAATTGGTTCTATAATACTGGCAAGATTTTTTAAAGATTGCTACAGTAATGTTATTAATGACACAAAAAACCTTACACACGCTGTTTCTAGCAATTAAACTAATAAGCGCAAACGTTTTCGGCCATTTTGAAAGGCCTTCTTCGGGTGCACTGAGGTCGGTCGAAATGTTGGTTAGCAATTTTTTTGCTAATCAACGTTCCAACTTTTGTTTGCTTACCAACATAAGAACTTTTGTTTGCTTAACAATGTATTTCTCAGAACATATCTCCATTGTTAAGTGGCACATACCTGTACTAAGGAATTAGATTATTAAATATTGTTAAAATTTTTACATGAATTTCTTTTGTATTTCAAATCCTAGGTATTAAAGAAATTTAAATATCTTGTATTTAGGATACAATAACTGATAGGAAATTGTCAAAGTTTAATTACATTTACTTTCATTTATACACAATTACAAAAGAAGCTAATAAAAGCACTAATAAATTTTCTTTGCAACTGTAATTTTAAATTTTATATGTGGTATATAAAACTTTAAAATTAAAATACATATACAGTCAAACCTGTTTTTATGCGCTCTTTTTATGTGCGATTTTTATTTGTGCGATTTTTTTAATGCGAATTTTTAATTTGTGCGGTATAGTTGGCGACTAGTCTCGTGCGATTCGTCGTGTCTCACGTTGATTTATTATAGCTAAATAAACTTATTATAGCATAAATGCACTTATTATAGTAATATTATTGCATGAATATGCGAAAAATGAAATAATTTACTTTTTAAGTCAACAAAACACCACCTGGACAAAAATATGTAAAACAGACGATAGACCAGACGATGCAGTCGAGTGCTGACATCTGTTGTCAATAAATTCTATTTCGTACGGTTTTGAGTTATTTTCTATGTGAGACTTTTTTTATGCGGTCCCTGTTGACCGCATAAAAAAATTATTTTTTTAATTGTGTTGCGAAAACTATTATTTACAGCCATTCGTGAAGTTTCGTGAGATTTTTTTTAATGCGTTTTTTTTAATGCGGTCCCTATCCCCCGCATAAAAACAGGTTTGACTGTATATAGTTATTTCTTAAAGGAACCACTTAACAGTAAAAGTAGCTGCTTGTTTTTTTCAGTTATTAATATCTATAAAAACTAATGTACTACTATAAATATGTAAATATTTTTCAGATTGCTGACGCAAACTTGTAATATTTATAAATTATTTAATGTTATTTTTAAACGTAACATTTTATAAGTGTTATGTTTAAAAATTTTCTCTGAAAAGATAAAAATTGTTTTTATTTAATCTTTATATCTCTGATAATCTGATAATATTCAACTTTACTGACAATTACTGACATATTTAAGATCTTATTTTAATATTAACAATTTAGCAAAATAATTATTGAATACTATTGATATGTAGGATTCTTTTATCTCGTTTGTTCAATAATTTTATAATCAAAAAGAAATATAGGCTATAATATATACCAAGATAAAATATTAATGAATCTGCAGTCATATCCATTATGTCATAGTCATTTCTTATTGAAAATAAGTAAAAGCTACTTTTTGATCTTTCAAAAAAACATTTAATATATAAAGAAACTTAAGTTTGTTTAAAAGATGTTTTCAGTATCTTTTACAATAATATTTTTCAAAATATCCTTTCATAATTTTTTTTTAACTTGTAAGAAAACAAAGAAAACAGAATCTCTCTTCCATAACTATTGATAAAACATTATTATTAATTATTAAAAATTATGATCTACTTCTGAAAAAAATTTCACTAATAAGACGGCTTACATTTTTTCTATGTTTATATAACTTGATTATTATTAACTATTTATTGTAATTTCTGTACTTCAGAAAAAATATTGTGTATCTAAGATTTATTCTTGTTTGCATTTTTACTCTATATTTTATTATTATTTTGAATTTAACTCATTATTTCAGTGTTTCTTTATATTAGATATTATCATAAATAAGCCCTCTCCAAAAAATAAACCATTGACTTATTCTAGAATACTGGATTTATTTTTAATGCCACAAATTCAGAGATGACAACTTTCTCCAAAGTAAAGGCCAGAAAATGTGGATGTCCTTTCCAAATGACAGATTATAAATCCAAAGAATTCACAATGAAAGAATATAGAAAATTAGCATACGAGTCCAGCATTGCTTGGGAAAAAATTAATAACAGTAAAGATTAAGATTATTATAGTATTTTGTACTTCTAACCCTTCTGTTATATTATATTATAGATTTTGATTTATATTTATAAAGATTATACTATGTAAAAGTTTATCACACCAATCTAATACATTTTAAAAATTCTTTAAATTGTGTACAGTAGAGAAATAAAGAATTTTTAAAATGTCTTATATTGGTCACTTAATATGACAAACCCTTGCATAAGGTAACCTTCGTAGTTATATGAATCAAATACTATAATATAACGTACATTAAAACAAAAACCATATAAAACCACAATTTCATTGGTCAAGTAGATAGCAACTGAAAATATGATATCTTAAAAAATTTAAGATATCATATTTTTTTTCTATGTTAGCACTAATGAACTGTTCCATTCACAGTCAAATAACAAATGATAATCTGCCAACGAATCAAATTTCGTAAAAAAACGAACCAAATATTTAAACTCGGTACCCTCAAAAACCACTTAATTCATATTTTGTGCTTGCCAGCAACCTTACATTATGTAATTTTCCTATTTGATTGCAATCATACTGCTGGTCCAATAGAAAGAAGAGGCTGTTGTGGAAAGAGGTTAAAGTAATTCAACCAATAGTAGTAGTTGACCTCCTGCTGGAAGGGAGGATGGTCAAAGACTACTAATTAATACTGGTCTAGTATTAATATTTGAAAAGTGATTCGTGTTAGACAGGTTGTGATTGCCCTCATGTGACTGAATTTGCTAACCTTAATATGTCTAAAAAACTTCATATAAAACTTGTTTAAATACAAAAATCTTGTAGAAATGCTAGAATAATTCCTTTTATATGATAATAAAAAGTTTAAATTTTGGCAACAGATTGTATAAACTATGTGAGAAGTATGTTCTCATAAATATTGCATTTAGAAAAATTATTAGGTTGCAATTTGAAAAAATTGTACACCTATAAATTCTGACTGTCGTCCCCATTTGTTTGTCTGTCTGTCCTTCCTAAACTCTAGAAAGAAGTTAAATAGATGAAAGTTAGACCAGATGTGGAAAGCTTAGGCAGGAGGCCCAGATTAACTATAAAGGAACTTCCCATTTGGAATGGAATACTTTAATTCAAAATTTCCCCCCAAACAAAGTTAGATAGATGATCGATACAGCTCTATTGCTAACAAGAAAAGTAGGACATACAGGAGCAAGACACCACTAATTGTGATGAAAAGTTGCAGCACTGCATTGTGATGATGTCACAATAAATAACCACTCATTAGAATTAGTTTGGTTTATTTGGTTACTGCAACACAACACAAATGATCTGCCAAGGAGGATGCATCTCGGAAAGACTTTTATGTAAAGTCGACCCCAATTAAGTGTTAATAATGTAAAGAAAACCAAGAAAACCAGATACTCCACATGGCTAGTGCATTGACCATGCGCAAACCCACAACCAACTACTGGGGTTCGGTGGTTTTATCCACTCGGTTACCAGAAGGTACTTATTGGGATGCAATTTCAAAAAGTTGTACTTATAAATTCTCACTGTTGCTGTTGTCCATCTATTCATCTTTGTCCTTTAATCTCGAGAGCAAAGTTAGAAAGATGAAAGTCAAGACCAGACATGGAAATCATTATTGTAAAACGCACGTGGTGAAAAAGAGTCCAACGAGGAGAAAGGAGAAAATTAAACTTCTTTATTTTATTTTTCACCCACGTTTGTTAATTTATACAGGATTATCATTTGTATTCCAACACTCCTTGGACAAAGGTCATAAATTTTTGACACTCGGGCAGAATCGTTATTCTAAGATCTCGCGACAAAAGAATTGAGGTACACGACGCGTTACAAAAGGAACGCGAAAAAAGAAACTTATAACTAATTACTTAAAACTACTTATACTAGAGAGGGAAAAAGAAGGTGTAGATAATAGGATAGAACCAGACAAGAACAGGTACCCAAACTTAGCTAGCGAACTCGTGGTGGTGGCTATAACTCAGGCCTTCTTGGACGATACGAAATTCGACGACTGTAGAGTTCGAATTTTCTCCTTTCTTTGTGTTTCTTTTGATAAACTTCCAGAAGGGCTTTTGTATTAGATTACTAGAGTTCCTCTTTAGATTCTGTTACGTTCGGCTTGCTGCCTCTTTCGTTCTCCCGTTGGTGCGAAAATTTTGGAAACCTCACCAAACACGTTCTTACAGCTTGATGTCTCAGCCAAAAGTGTCCAGTCTATCTCCCTTTTAGCCCTTCCAGGCTATCCGTTTCTTTTGTCTTATAACCAGTTTGTCGCCACCCGCTGAGAGAAGTTTCCAGAAGAAGAGGGACAAGGAAACAAAGAGTAGAGGAATAAAGGGAAATGGGAAATATATATATACAAATAAAATATACAAAAAAAGATATGGCATAAGACCACATCATTAAGAGAAAGAGAACCAGATTAATTATATATAAACTTTCAATTTGTACCACAAGTCACGTTATTTCAATTTAAAAATTTTCCCCCGAACGGAGATACATAACCAGCACGATTCTATTGCAAACAGGAAAAGTATGACGTACAGGGGAAAAACACTCCATGCAAGTAAGTGCTATGTGCTACCTGTCGCAGTAATGACATAATACCACATCTATTTCGCACTATATCATTGCCCCAGTAATTCAGTGAATATAAAATTATATTCTTTTTTGTAAGAATTATATTTAGTTAATTATTTTGTTAAATTTTTTAGATGGCACTACATGTAAAGCCAGTAAATCAAATGTAGACAGAAATTAATAGATATATAGAAATCCAATTGATAATTTGGGGTGGGATGTACATGATCTAAGTTAGAAAAATTTGAACATAATTGTCAAGTTTAGTAACAATTTGTCGAACAACGTAGTAGTGTATAGCAAACAACCATCCTCACTTATAGGTATAGATAACAAATTGAGAAACCATTTTGAATTTCATTTCTACAACTCAATGTGAAAAATAGTCAATTGTAAGAAGTTTCAAAACTTGTTTAGTAGCCAAAATGGCTTACAACAACCTCAGAAGAAATCTGCCATTAAACTTACAATAGATCAACATAAATTGGATCCAATAAATCTGAAGAATCTGGATGATCGGAAAATAAAAATAAAAATATTATACACCCACAACTGCCGTAAATGATCGGGTCAAAGTAACCCGATTATTTACGGCAGTTGTGGGTGTATTTGCTTAGGTTATCGGGTTTATTGACGTATATAAGAATATTGTTGAAATATTAGAAAACAGTAATAGAAAAGGAAATGAATATTTTGATTCATCTAATGATTAATGATGTAATTTTTATCAATACATAATTTTTCAAAAATAAATGGGTTATTTTTTCAAAAGAAATGTTACAGGACTTAGTTTTGTTGGTAACACCTTACATTAAAGTTACTTTGTCTTTCTAAAATTAAACTCGGAGCTTATCCATGAAAATATGTAGTATAGTATATATTTAAAATTAGAGAGGAAGAAATGATAAGTGATCGTATATATACTTTTCAGTAATTAAAATGTCGACATAAATATTTACACAGAGTTACACACAGTGGACTTTCATCAGCTAAGATAAGTTACGATAAATGTACATTATTGAATGAAATATTTATTTTCATTTTTACATTGAATAAACATATGTTTATAACTGCATTACTTAGATATAATAAATGAGAGTTAAAATGATACTGATTATCAAAGCTTTGACAAAAATTTCAGATTCGATTTTTTATGATCAATAAAAACTTATTGGAAAGATTTGGTATGTCAATTTTGAAATGAATATGTTAAATTATTAAAATAACTAAAGATATATAATTTTTTTAATTACTTTAAATAAATTAATTTTATTTAACTGATATAATAATATCAAACACAATGTTTAAAGATTGATAATGTAATTAATTATAAATCAAAATAAATAATTTTAAAAATTTGATTTTATATTTCAATATTCAAATTAATAATATAAATTAAGTAAAATAAATCCAGATGATCTTGCCAAATTATTGAACTATAATAAGGCAAAGTTAATAATTAATATAAAAGTAATACCAGTATGTCTAGAGGTAGGTGGTTAAGCTACCATCTAGTGATAATCTTTAATAATTATAATAAATTAATTTTTAATTTAGAATTTCTGGAAGAAAATATATGGATTTGTTGTTTAAGTAAATAATTCTTTAATGCAAGTATAGTGTGTGTGTATGTATATATATATATATATATATATATATATATAATTACTCTATATGTTCAATGAATTGCTGTTTAATATGAATGTTCTTACTTAGATGACATTAACCAGTTATAGATATATAGAAGTGATTTCACCATTAAAAGAAACTATTATTCTTAGAGTATAATTTTCCAAAAAAACTGATTTATTGATATTGTGAATTGCAGTAATTAAACCGCAAAAGGAAAACTGAAGAAATCCTTTAATATATTTAATATTTGATTAAAAAAAAGTTATTTTTATCTGCCAATAAAGACGAAATATTATACTCAATGTATAATTTAACATATTCAAAAGATTAACATAAAACAAATCTCTCGACATATTAAACGGTAAGTAAAATAAGTCTAAGTATTTCTAGTAATATATATTTTGAAAATTAATATATTTATACAATAAATTTTACAATAGTTTTCATTATTATTGTATATAATAAAGACCTTTAATTAAAATTACTAAAAATTAAAATATTATGTATTCAAAATGCATTTTGAATACATAATAATCAAATCTAATCTAAAAACTAATTTATTAAAGTATGCTTCACTGTAAAGCACATGGTGCTGTGCAGTGAAACATGTTTTACAGGCGCTTTAATAAAAAAAATACGATAAAAATTCGGCAAGTTATCACAAGACATTAATTTCAATGGAATGTATCGTTTCAACATACCTCTATACAAAAATACATTTATCTTTTCTAATCTTCTAAATTTCACATTTTGTTCTAATTGCGAAATGGCGACCGCCTTTAGTTTGTTCATTAGCGACATCTGTCGTTGGAGTTTTCAACTAGAATCCAATCTTTATTTCTTTAATAAATGAAGCAGAGAATTATAAAGACGTATGTAAAAATTTTAAATATATATATATATACATTAAATATTAATATTTAGTACATATTGAACGATTATTATGATTAAAATTAATGTGATAGCGATTATAGACTATTAGTCTGAATCGCTACCAGATTTTTATATTATTTAAATTATTTAAACTAATAAAAAAAATTATATAATAATTTCCTTAAAGAAACTATCGCGAATAATGTGTTATTGAATACTTTTAACTCGTAAACATTATTCAGCTTATTAGAAAGTATACCAAAAGTAGCGACGAATCTTCTAATGCATATCAATCTCCTAGCTTTTAAATGATATAAAATATAATAAAATGTTTAGTTTTACATTAAATTAATTGATAAACTGATTATTAAATTGAGGATTTCTCAATAATTATTTTTTTTTATATATATATAATTACGCTTTAAAATGAGCGGTTTATAACGAGATCGCTCGTTAATATTAATGATCTTATTTGAAGTAAAGTATTATCAGTAGATTATACGGACGAAAAAATTAAAAGATAAACGAAGATTTTTCCTAATCCATTAAGCAAAATTTAATTTGAAACTAAATTTGTTGTTAAAACCGGATCTAATTTTATTTAATTGATATTTTATTAACTCGGAATTTTTATAAAATGGCAACTTTTCTCGCCAGAGGTCCAACAGTCGAGCGCATCGTAATCAAATAGAAAAACTATTAAGAGTCACGTGATTAATTGCTTATTTTCGAGTGTGGTACTTTCGTCCCTCCGAATAAAACTTTATTCTCATACTATGAACTTAGCAATGGTGTATACATAATAGTCGATAGGATTTTTTTACATACTCACAATATAATGGTTTCTTAAATTAATACAATAGATATAATAGTATATAATGATACCGCTTCCATTTTAAAGTAGTTAATATCTTATTTGGTGCCTGTATTGACCTCAGAACACGAATAGAAACGTATTTCTTGGAAAGGGGGACGTTTTCATCCGCTTTCTTGACGGACGGCGTGATAGTATGACGTATAGATCACGTGATGAAACGTCAGCTGATGACAATTTCTTCAGAACGGACGTAAGTCACTCGTCACCCTTTTTTTTTTTGTTAAGATTTTTATATATTATCGTGTCTCTAAACTTTTGAAAATTATTAAAAATTAATTCATTTTAAGCTTTAAATTTTACCAAAAGAATTCATTTCGTAGTTAAATTAAGCTGGTTACGATTGAGACGAATTCCATCTTTGATCAAAGAAACAGAAATTTATTTCGAAATTATTTTCTATAATAAAAATTTAAGTAAATAATTCTACACACATCATACGTCATTTGAAATCGTAAAAGCCATTTTTAATGAGGGAGGGGGAGGGTCCATTTAAGTGTTGTCTACACGATTTAAGTTCCTAGAGCATTAAAAAAGTAACGTTTTATGACACGGATATAAATCTTGTCAGGCACCAATTTACACGTATTCATTAAAAACTGTCAATACGACCGTTCGATGTTACTTCTCTAAAACTACCAGCACGTAAAAAAGGGGGGGTCGCATAAATTATTTACTATTCGACGTATACCACAAATTTCGGAACCATTCTTAAATTTAATTAACATCTACTAATTTTTTTTTAACACAAATTTGCTTATAAATATTCTATTTAAAAAAAAAACATTAAAATATATTCCCATAAATCAGGCGATGTAATTATTTTGAATGGATTACGTAAATAAGTTACATAATGCAACTAGGATCAATTATTTTTTTTCCCCCTCCTTTCGAAACTTTTAATGTGACGGTCTAGGCTTACATTCTATAATTGAGATCAAATTAGTCGAAATTTCCTTTTTTCTCTCTGCAAATTTAATGAAACTTTAATTGCACTTCACTTTGTAAAAAGAAAAATAATAAAATAAAATGAAAAAAAAAACGAGAGAGATGTCCCGGTTAAAATTATTGCTCGGGAAGAGCTAATTTTAATAAGCTAAATTTCACCTATGTTTAGTAGTAATGTGTACTACATGATGATCGGTATTTGTTTCCTAAAGGCACAATTGAGGATAATATTTTTATATTTTATTTTAATCAAAAATACCTCTAATGTCGTCTCACTTCTCTTTTTTTCCATTTTCTTATGAAAGTGAGAATTTTAATATACATATTGAAACGAAATAAATGGATAAGGATGTAGCAATAACCTTGAAGTACAACATTTATTCTAACTCATTATACTAGTTAATTTTCGCTTATTTAATTAAATTTTTTGTTATCAGAAATTACTGGATCCACTTAAACAAATACTATTTTCTAAATATATATTTGTGTGAAAAATTATGTATATTTTAATTCTGCTATTATCGTATTTAACAGTAGCGTAACTAGGGAATGGTACAGTACAAGAAGCCCGTGTCCCCCTTACCGTTATAAATAAAGAAATGAAGGGAAAAAAGTTAAATAAGTACAGGAAAAGGATTTGAAGGCGACAGACACACGTAGTACAATATCTAAGAGTTTACGTTTTCTCCTCGGTAGATGCTACATCCCTAAAAGTACAGGGGATGTACAATAGGTAGATACGAATTCGAGTCTTCCTCCTAACATCGATTAAGCCAATTAAATTAAAATTTGGCATACACAGTAATTAATATCTAGTTTCAGCCAATGACTAAACCATTATAATTCTAACTAGATATTTTTAGGTTTTTGTAAAGCCAAAATTCTATGGTAATCTACGCTACGAAATTTTTGAACTGGTTTATTATTATTTCTGATAGGAATAACGGAAGAAATTTATATTGCATTTTTAATTTCTCGTCGGTAGTTGTTTTAAAGTGCAATTAAATTGAAAAAAAAAACAGCTAGGCTGAAAATATCCGTAATTCGATAGACAATTATTTTATTGTAGATCTGTATGAAATATTAATTACTGAATTATAATCGTTGGAAGGATATAGCCAACTGATTTATTTCTTCGTACAAGTGCATTTATTATTCTTTCACAGAGTAGATTAAAGAACCATTAAGACGATTCATCAATTTTTAATCATTCTTTCCCAGATATTTTCGATTAATATTTACCAAAATAGCTATACCGTAATACTCTGCATTTATTTATTACCCTTTTGAGAGTGTAGAAGTATTATATTATTTTTAAAGTATACAAATATATTATATTTAAAAAAAACTTAACCCGTTAATTTACTTTAGCTTAATTTTACGAATTAAATAGTCGACTAAATAAATTTTTACGTTAATTCGAAATTACACGGGATGGAAATTGATTTTAAATTACCATTTCTTTATTGGACTTATTAATGCGTTAATATTTGAAGCATAAGCTCTTATTAAAAAATATAGAGGAAAAAAGGCGATTTTATACAGCAGATAAGATACAACATATCAACTTGCAAGTGTATCATCAAACTTCAGAGACAATAACTCATCTTACTTTATCTAAAGTTGCTTCTCCGTACCGAACTCCCGACTGTCGGACACAGTCATCAATTTTAAAGGCAATTATCTGTTTAAAACCGACAGATACAGTCCGAGGACACTCTTCTGAACATACATTATTCATGCTAAAAATGCAGATGCACTACAAGGGAAAGATGGATGACACCAATAACTGATTGTTTTCTGGAGTACTAAATGCAACTAAAAGAATACAATTTTTAACTTATAAGGAGTAAAGTGTCACGTCACATGTTCTACTCACTTGTTCACAATGACATTGAAGACTGAATAAACCAGACAAGCTTTCTTTATATGAAATACAATGAAGGTATTATATAGAAATTACTCTATTGTGAGGCGACGGTAATTTATAAACATTACAAGATAAATTGCAATTTTATAAAAACAAATATTAATATTACACAAGTCATACTGAATATTATCCAAACATTTTTTACATGAAAATTAGAATATTAAAAATAATTGCAATGTAAATTTTTGATAAACTGAATATTAAAATTTGTAGAATTAATATATGCATTTTTTAAAATAAAACAAAAAAATTCTGTTAAAACTGAAGTATTTTTAAAATATATATTTGTTTCTCTGTAATTATGTATACAATTATTTAAAATTATCTAAATAATTATAAATTATCATAATTGGAATCTTGTTAGTGATGATTATAAATTCAGAAAAAAATTATAAATAAAAAACTACAAAAAATTGTAAATAGTTACATTTAACAAAACACACGGTCGTAAAATAAAGAAGTTAGATTAAATGTTTATTTACTTATATGTTTTTTGAGACAGTAAACATTTCATCCTTAGAAGCTTACAAATTAAACTGTAATACTCGACCACTATAATCAACAATTTTGTTGTAAAAGTAAAACAGACCGAGGCAATTTAGTTGGCGAGATTCTAAGAAAAAAGTTGTTGTTTTACTGCTAAAAAGGATATTTTATCTAACTTCATTTACAGTTTGATTTAACTACTTTAATTGGAATAAACAGAATTCTGTATTGATTTTAATTGAAACAATTAAAATTAGGATATAATATATTAGTCTTTTTTCTAAACTGTTGTTACAAATTTAGTTTTTAATATACTTTCTATTTAAAATTATTTAGATTAAAAAAAAAATTAATTATAATTTTTCATTTCTAATAATGGCTACTCTAAGTTAAAATCTAATAATTTATTTGTTAGCAATTAACATATTTTTCAAATGTTGAATACAAGAATGAAATTTGGGTACTGGTTTTATCTAAATAATAGCCACGGCTACTATTTTAAAACTGCATGTTTTCTCTGCAGTTACTATTTGAGAGCGGATATTATTTATTTCTTTTGTATATATACTGTACCGGTTTTATATCCATTGTTAATTAATAAAATATTTATATATTTATTTCCGAAAGTTTGATTTTTAAAGCAAATTAAACTTAAAAGATACCTGTTGCCATTTCTTTATAATGAATATTACTTTCTATATACATATACCAGAAATAAGAAAATAATTAAAAAATACACATACTGTATATTGTACAGTACATTTTATATATTGTAATTCATTTTCTGTTAAAGTTTGCGTGTTAAATAAATATGATACCTAACTACCATAGTTTACAATATTTATTAATTGTATATCGTTTTCGTAAATCCTTAATAGTACAAACAGCTATTATTCGAGAGTAGTCATTACATCTAACTTTAAGGTTGAGGGACAATAATATAATTATATATATATATATATATATATATATATATGAAAGATTTTAGTTAGATACTAAAAACTATCCTATAATACAGTGTTTCTCAAACTTTTTGGACCGCGACCCCCTTCTGCACTTAAAAATTTCAAAGGACCCCCGAAGAATGAGTATGTGTCGAAAAACATCCCGGAGGGAGGGGGTTAGGCTCGTATTTAAATATTTATATTTTTTTATTATTTATATGTGCAATTTATTTAAGTAGAAATTATTTTATATAGTTTTTATTTCTATTATTTCTAAACATGAATCCATAGTAAATTTATAAAATATTTGAAAAAAATTGATCTAGAATCAATTTTTCAGCAACCCCCACTTTGAGAATCACTGCTATAATAGTAACTGCCCCTCAATCTTAAAGCTAGAAGTAATAACCACTCTTGAATAATAGCTGTAAGTATTAAATAAATTCATATCCTAAATACATTTTCTTTTTTTGATTAAATATGAGAATTTAAAAATAAAGTTACTGAAAACAAAATGTTCTTTTTTGTCTTTAAGAAAACAAATATAAAAATTTTCTTTTTAGTAAGCTTTGTATAATTAAACTTGGTATTATTTAATTTTTGAAATACTTTCAAACATATACTTATTTGTTTTTAATTCTTTTGTTTGGCAATAAATATATTTTGAAATTTTTAATTTTTAGTCAACGTATGACGAATAAACATACTTAATTAATGTAAATATTATTTTAAGAAATTAATTCTCCAGATGAAATATTTTTGTTGTGTCAACTCATACATTTGTTAAGAAGGAACAGAAATGAAACCATGAATATTTGAAACTAAATATATTGATTAAAATGATTGAACTTAATTGTTAAAAATGCTATTCTTTAAATTATAAAAATTTATGTTAATCTAAAGTAATGACGATAATGTGTAACTTGAGCCACTGAGCTTATTTTATTAATAAAAATATATAAATAATCTAATTATGCTTAATTATTTAAATGATTGAATATAATTATATAGTAATTTTAATAATTAATTTCAATTAAAACAAAAATTAAAAATTAAACAGATTAATATTGATGAAGAAAATAGGTATATTGTAATTTGAATGTATTCATTTAATTGTTCTAAATATACTTTTTTTTAATCATACATAAAACAATACATTAACAAATAAGATATATTATAAAATAAATATAAAACTAAATGTTGAAGTTGTAAGAAAACTTTATTACTGCTTTTTTAATATTTGATTAATTAAAAGTAAACTATATATATACATAATTATATTGTTTACTTTTAATTATATTATGTCAATAAATTTATTATCTAATAAAATAACAATGTAGAGAAATAATAAAAAAATTAAAGGTAGATAAAGATGGTAATATTGTGATCCCACACACAACATAAAAAAATTACAGGAACATAGTACTGTGAATAATTATCAGACTTCGAGGATTGATAATTAACAATTTAAAAAATTTTTATATATCTACTAAAGAATTTAATAATAATGAATTATAATGGTTTTTTTTCCCCCTAAATATACATAGGAATAACTCCAATTTTAATTTATTGATTTATAATATACATAATTCATTGAACTATTACAGGTACACCACTGAAATTCTGGCAACTGAGGGTCCAGCACCTCCTTTAAACGTTATATGAAATTATGAGAGAGAACTTGAAATTCCTGCAGCCACCAGATTAGTTTACTGGGCACTTGTAGATAGCACTGTGTGTAGGGCTCACTTATTTATATTTCTTACATTGCATTTATTGATGATGATACTGCAATTTTATGATATTCTAAGTTTATTTTGCTAAAATTTAACCCTAGATATGACTTCTAGGAGAATCTAGTCTTCTGAGAGATGAAAGTGTCAGTTATGGTGTCAAATGCTATATACATTTAATATTAATATTTATTTAATTTAAATTTCTAGCAGTCCATACTATAGATACATGGAAAGAGTACAATTAGTGGGTTAGAGGAGTGTTGATGAATTATTACATGTGACCACAGTTGGTCCAGTAAAATGGTTAATCAGGCAAGGCTTTCGAACAAAAAGTGTCAGAAATTTGGTGGTGTACCTGTATTTCAAAAACAATATTTATTGACGTCATTAGTTGTATTCAATAATAAAAAAAAGAAATTTATTAATTATTCATTAGCTTTAATATTTTTGCTACTATAAAATAAATTTACAAATTATAATATAAACTTTGCTTAATTTATGTTAATAATTTATTTCGTGTTTTATTATTATTTCATAAAAATTCTGCAATGTTTTCTTTCTTTAAAATTAATAAAAATTATTAAAATATTACACAATTGTAAATAACTACATAGACAACCGTGTAATTATTTTAATTAAAAGTGAGTCACTTGACTACAAATTATACAATTATAAATAATTACTTAAAAAAAAAAATCACTATATGGTGCTTTTGAATTTATTTAATTAGAAGTAATCATTGTACAGAGTTGTCTCTTGATTATTAAACTAAAGTTATCATATTTAAGATGCATTGCATTTAATATTTATTATTAACTATATAGGACTATAAATTTATATATGTATATATACAGTGCCGCCCCTAGCTTTTGTGGGGCCCTTTCTAAAAATAAATTAAAGTATTAGTAAAAAAACCTAGTAAGTAAAATAATTAACGTTAACCATTCAAAAATTTATTTAAACAAAATTGCGGAAATTATAGAACAAAAAGTGTAAAAAAAAATATTTTTTTTTAAGATTGTATGTTTGTTTTTATTTATTTTTATCTTAATTTTTTAAATGAACCTTTCGCACTATTTTACGTAATATTAATTTTGCGGGCTTTTATTTCAGCAAAACCTTTTATTAAATCATCGCATTTAATTTTTCACATATTTCGTGCTCAGTAGATAAAAGTGTCAGATTTGTTAATCGTTCCTGTGACATTGTTGTCCGTAAATAATTTTTAATCAGTTTTAATTTAGAAAAACTTTGTTCTGCTGATGCTGTTGAAATCGGAATTGATGATAATATTCTTAAACAAATGGCCAGATTTGGAAGAGAGTCGTGCATATTTCTCAGCATATTCAAGCACTGTACTGGTGTTGCATTTTCACAATTATAGATCGAACAAAAAATTTAATTTTGTCGTATAAACCGGCTCCATTTAGATAACGGTTATCATGCCTTAATTTTAAATCTAAATCCATGCAAAACTTTTTAAGTTGGTCGTCTTCCATTGTTCATAATAGTGGAATATTGTAAAGAAAACTGAAAATATTATTAAGATTTTCAATTTGTTCAAATCTTTCTTGTAATGAAGATATGGCTCGATCTATTTATTGTTAAGAAATAACTTCTGTAGAAGTTTCATTCTGGATCATTTACACATTCATCTGCTCTTTCTCCTTCATAATCAAATAGTATTCTTATTCTTGAGGTTTTTAACTTGTTTGAAATAATTTTTTCACAAATATTATTTGCTTCCATTTTAGATTTTAAAAAATTTATTAATGCGATAGATGATGTTGACAATTAGTTAGGACATAAATAGCAGTTAAAACAAAATGCCTTATCTTTTACTTTTGAATAGAGAAGCCAGTTTCTGCAATATTTTTCTCTGTTTAAATTGTACAGTACTTTTGTATAATAAGATACATTAAATTTTCTACCTAGTTCATCTATGGGAAAATCGTAATTCATTACTTGAACAATGTTTTTAATTAATTAATAATAATCTGATTTTCTCAGAGGGGTGTGATGGCCATGTTCCAGGATCGTCTTCCAATATGGTTGGATAATTCTTTAGTTTCCTCGTTTGCGCTAAGAAAAAATCTTCTTGGCCTTCATCATCATTTATAGCTCCATCTTCATTCAGTAATGAAGGTAATTCTTTGTATGTAATTTGTAATTCTTCTTTATTTTGTACACTAGTGCTATCTATAGCCAGATCGTTTTCTTCGTTATCAGTTTTAAAATATTTTAAAAGACTATCTTTTTGACGACTTTCTAAATATTTTTTATTTTCGGCACATTTTCTTTTCTGGTTACCACTTAAATAATTTGTATTCTTATCACAATCTTTATAAATTAAAAAAAAAGTACCATTAAGCAGCATAAATTTGTTCAATTAAAAGATTTATTAGCTTACAATATGCTCAAGTGTATAAATGTCCTATGCTATGATAACTACACCAAACTGACTTGGTGCCTAGTTTTGTTGGTAGGTTACATACTGCCAACTTACAATTTATATTATAAAAACTATTTTTTTCTTTATTATTATTTTGATTAATTTTAATAATAATAATAACAAATACTAATAAAAACAAATATATTTGAATTTATACATTAAACAGTTATTCTTTTTGTAGATCATAAAATTAATTAGTAGCAAAGTTGTGTCAAGAAATCAAGATTCATGAGATTTTTCCAGTGTACCTTACAATTATATTTTAAAATGAAGTTTTACGTTGAAATACAAGTAGTTACGTTTTAATTATAAAACATTATTATGCTGCATCCTCTTAAGCGTGGGGCACGGGGCGGCCCTGTATATACATATCAAAATCATTAGCAATAATACATTTCTTAAAAAGCAATTACAAGTAAGTACTATTTTTAACTATTACACAATTTATTATTATTAAACTTATAACTTGAAATATACTATTTATTAATGAAGTCTTTTAAGAACTTCTTTTGAAGTTATGAAACAATTAAATGCTCAAATTTATACCAGATTTAACTAATAAACTAATACTGATTTTCATAGTTTAAAATTAATATTTTATGCTAACTCCTTTTATAAAAGCCTTAGTTCCTCTATTTAATTCTGAACTATTATACAAATCATGGACTGTTTTACTATCTAGCATTGCATTTCTCAGTAGTTATTATACTAATCAATATAAAATTAAAAATTACACAAAATTTCCAAATTTTATCTATAAAGTATTAACTCAAATATTCATTTCATAAAATGCATCATATATCCTGCATTATCATTTTAAAAAACTCGTTTTAACTTTTTTATCTTTCATTATTATTATTAAACTGTAAAAGGACTCATTTATAACACACACTAATTTATCGAATTTTTAAAAAAAGATCAAAATTTATAGTAATATATCAAAAGTTTTGATATATCATTTTATTTATAATAATAAAATTCAACAGATATTCTTAATATGTATATTTGAAATTATAAATATTATATTTAACACATTATGATATAATTTTACATAATAAAAGTAAAGTTAAAATATTTACATCAATTATTATAATCAATCATTAAGTTTAGATTTAAACTGATTAAAAAATTTCAAACTAAAAAAAAAAAAAAAAATTAATCATTCTCATTATATATGCACATTACTTAAATATCATTTGAAGTCTTCATTCATCCATCACCTATCTTTTGTTACAACCTTCACAATTCTTTCTGAACTTGTTCCACTTGACCATCATAATCATTTATCTTAATGAGTTTTAATGCAGATATCATGCTACAAATTGCTTCAGGTAGCTTTTTCATTCCACAAGTTTTATAACTTCAATCTTTGTCAGATTATTTATAGCTGATTATTCATTCATGAAAGTTAAACACAAAAGTAGTTATATGCATCAAAAAAATGTCTGTAAATATTCATCAGGAAATAAATTGACTCTGTTTTATGTTTATTAGATTAAATCAACTTAAGAGCTTAAAAAATATTTCCATTAAAAAATAACTTCCTTGAATTTATCATTTGAAAGTATACTATGCATAATCATATATTTCAACATTGTTTTTTTAGTATTTTTCTTTAAACATTAAAGAAGGAATTTGGATGCATTACACAGTATCAATATAAGTTTGCCAAGTTTTAAAATATTGTATAAAAAATACTATTATTTATAATGAAATTTTCTTCCGGAGAAAAGTATGATAATTTTTTTAAATTTTATGCCAAGTATAAATTTTCATCACAGTTTATCTTTTAATATTATATATTTTTCCATTAAAAATTATTTTTAATTATTATGCATTAACTTTTTACCTAATTTTTAAACAAATGTGCTATCAGACTATTTATAAAATTCTGTTCATATACTGTATATCTAACTTAGAATGATTTAATTAAAGCAAGAAAAAATATCTATATTAAATAATTTAACTTTATTTTATAGAGAAAACACACTCAACACCTTTTAAATGTGCAGCCAGAATTATTAAATTCTAACATTTTCGGTCATATTAAATGACCTTTATCAAGAATAAACCGAAAAACGGAAAAATCGAACGCTTAAAACATTTGCATTCAATGCAAACGTTAGAATTTAATAATTATGGCTGCACATTTAAAAGGTGTTGAGTGTGTTTTGCTGGTAAGGTATGCAGTCTACGAGTTTTATTTTATAGAACAAAAGAAAGTTTTGTAGAAAAGTGTAGAAACATATTTAATCTCAAAAACTGTATATGAACTAATTAATTTTTTGCCAATTTTGGACCCTCCATATTGAACCTCCTGGTTTAAATATAATTATTGCACCAGAGTAGTGTTGCCACCTTTACAAAATCACTGACCCGGACAGCAGGTCAGGTTTGTTCGAACAGAAGTTCCTGACGCATGCACAATGTCATTTTACAATGTGAAGAGTAACATGCATGCAAGTTCTAAATCAGTTACAGTTAGGAACTAGGGTCTTGCGTAAGAGTAACATACAAGCAAATAAAAAAATTAAAAAAGTGTTGAGAGGCAGGTTGCGCGTCACACGTCATCATAAACAGAGTAACATGGCAAAATGGCAGATGAGTTTCAGTGAGTGTGAGGTCTTTCGTTGTTCAAATGGTGTAAATTTATAACAATATTTGCAAGAACTTTGTTTCATCATAATTTCACAATTTCTACAAAATTCCCAGACAAAATTAACAGTTTACCA
Source organism: Centruroides vittatus (assembly GCF_030686945.1). Lineage (NCBI taxonomy): Eukaryota > Metazoa > Arthropoda > Arachnida > Scorpiones > Buthidae > Centruroides > Centruroides vittatus. The sequence continues at coordinate 293,802 of NW_027121678.1, forward strand.
GGACAGTGAGTCAATTCCGGACTGTCCAGGCGAAAACCGGACGGGTGGTAACACTACACCAGAGGAATGTTACTTGTAGGAACCAACTTTTCTGCACAGTATCTTAAGGTTGCCAGTGCACATGGTTTCTGACAAAAAATGGTAAATATAGAGCACAACATATCCAGTGTTGTCAAGTTAGTAGATTTTTCTACGAAATCTGGTAGATTGAGAGATTTCTCTCTTTATCTGTAATTGCAGCTCAAAGAACAATTTCAGTTGGCTAGGCTTCACAGACAATGCCTCAAACCCTCTCCCTTGCCATTGTAAGCAATGACATACATTTGCAACCCCTTAAAATGTAGACAAAACTAATAGGCTACAAGCCCTAAGTATTAACATAGCTATTCACAATCTATCATGCTGAGTATTTTTTACTCTAGAACTATTAATAAACTGGCCACAAATAATCAAATAATCATAAACCATATTAATTATTATACATCGTTAGCTCAACACCAGAGAATACAAACAAACTCTTCAAACCTTGTAATAAATTTATTTTTAGTAATGTTAATCCAAATATACAATTAATATTATAGTTTCTATTATTTTTTCATATACATTTTTTATTTTATTTCATTTTAAATTTATATTTTATTTGTTCTATAAATGTTTGCTTCATATGAAATTACAAACTCATAACAAGCAGTTAACAAAGAATATAAACCTTTTTTCAAGGTGCCATTGCAAAATGCCATCATGCTAATGTCACTAACTCAAAAGCAGCCACTGAATAGACAATATTTTTTTTTCATTAAAATTTAATGACAAATAGAAATAGTTACTATTGGTACATAATTGATATATGTATATGAACTTGCTGCATATATAATACATTTACGAAAATTTTCTCTAATTAAACTAGCATTGTGACTGTACTGTAAAACTCAACATTTTCAATAACTCATCACCTGCTCAGTCCATATAAAACTGAATTTGCTGGACTTTTATCAGCAAAATTTTAGTTATTATTGCTTAAACAGAAAATTTAGTATTTTTTTTATGTACTTTCATACTTATTTCTTGATGATGGCTGCTTAACAGATGAAATCGATGCTATTAAGAAGCTGTTTCAGTGAAGACTGATAACTTATTTGATCCTAGAGTTAAGTTTATAGAGATAAAAATTAAATTATTTATATATATATATATATATATATATATATATATATAATATATTTGGACAACATGATGAGTTTTACAGAATGTCAAGTTATTGAAAGTTGAGTTTCCAGGACTCTACTATATAAGAAATTTCACTCACAAAACCTAAAATTTTTAAAAACATGAAATCAGTTAAATAATAATAACTGAAAATAATTGCATTTCTCTAAAATTAATTCTATTTAGCCATTTATTTTACAATTAATTAATAAACTAATTAATCTTAGAAAGAGAAATACAACGAGAATTTTCCTAAACTCAACATTGCTCCACCAATTCTTGAGAAATTGTACCTAAACTAAGCAAATGATATCACTAGCTGGTCAATGGTGCCTTACCATCCTAACCATGGTTTGTGTGGTGAGTGATGTATCAAGGACAAGAAGAGAGAAAACAAAAATGATATAAGCACATTTCTAAACTACTAAAGGTGAATGATGTCTCATACTCTCTGCAATGCTTCCAAGCCAGGGTTTAAGAAAATCCTCAATATTTAGATAATCCAAACATCAATATGAGCTTTTAAGAGTAGAAATGACATCTGCCAAAATGTAATAATAAAAAATTTCACTTACACAAGCTAATTGAAGATGAAGAAAAAAGACACACTACAGCATTTTTTACATATATAATTATATATTTAAAACTTATAAAATTAAAAATAATTGTAAAAATTAATTGAATCTCTCATTTAAAAATATGTAATTAAAAAATTTTATGGCAATTGAGATAAGGTAATTATGAGGAATATCTAGTACATAATATAATAATGTGATATTAAAAACAAATTCTCAGCTAAATGAAAACATTTTTGTAAGTTTATTTTATTTATTTTGAAGCTTTTTCGTGTAATTTTATTTTAGACGATATTATAGTTCAGTATAAAATACAATATGTACAACAAACAAATTCTATAGCAGTTTGATTAATTTAAATAATTTATCAATACAGTAATTCACAATTATCTGGCCCTCTGTATTATCCAATCCAATCAGCCATGTCATGGTTTTCTTTTTATATACAGATATCCCCTATATAAATAACACAGTAGTTAGTTCCAAAAAAGTACTGTGTTATGCAAATCCAAGCTATATGAAACAAAGGACTAGTACAAAACATAGTGTTAGGTTCCAAAATTTAGCAAAACAATACTATTATTTTTTGTAATTAAGAGAAATATGTTTATTAAAGCAATCAATAATTAACTAACAATCACAATCAAAAGCATTGCAATTATAATATTCATTTTTTCTTCACTGCTAAACACTATTAAACAAGAACGTTTTCTTTTTACAAAATATCGTTATTATCTGAGCTTTCCCGTAGACCTTAATCTGAAGTATCAGCAACATCTTGACTTTTTTCTACTTTTTTCATAAAATCTGATATTTTCATTCACTTGCATTTGCCCAAGAAATCTTTGAAATTTAGTATTTTTATGTACTGTACATTGTAGTAACTTTTAATTTAATCTATAAAAATAAAACACAGCAATAATCTTTCAGGTTCATTTAGTACACTATCACCAATGACAACATCTGGTTTACAGAAAAGCTAGAACAGGAAGCTAAGACAAGGAAGAAGAAAAATTATACAATCAGTTCTCATTAAAGAAAACCAGGCAAAAGGCATAAAACATCATCGAAAATTTCAATATTCTAAAATTCATAGGCAAATATGAGACAACAGTGCCGACAGTGTTTGAATTTAAAAATTATGGCATTTTGTATGGGAATGTTGTTTCCAATTCTAGAACCATGTTAGAGCAAAACCATGTTGTATGGGGGATATCCCCAATTCTTGAACTGTGTTAGAGCAAAACAGTGCCATCAAATCTGTAAGCTGGAACTTTTGTATAACATAAGGAAAGTGGAAGGTGTGTATTTTTGTGTTAAGTACAAAATAATTATAATTATTTTGTACTTTTTATTTCAGTACCATATTACTAATCATAAAAATGCAATTGCAAACATTTTCATAAAATATAATAATACATCGTGGTAATTGCAGCCATTTTACTGGCTTAGCTTTTCTGAAAATTTTGTATTAAAACATTATCACATGTACAGTACCACAAAAATTACAACTGAAAAATATGGGACACACTGATGTGCTTAACTATACAGTAAATGCTTTATCTTCAATCTCTGTGTTATCCAGCTTGGCCATCCACGCTGTGATTATTTAGCTACAGCTGAATTGAGCATTATGTAATTAAATACTAGTACTGTAATATCATTTTTTAATAATTAATTCATAATTATTATAGTATTTCAAGTAATTACTCATAAATGGTACTCACAATGAATGTTTCTTATATTAAAAACTTCTCTAAAATCTTAGTACATATAAAATTCCCATAAATGAATTGTAAGACACCAAAAGTAACAATGCATTGGCAGCAGGTCATATGTAATAAATTCATGCAAAATACAATAAAAGTTAAAATTGGTAAAAATAAATAAAATGAGCAATTATTTATTGTGGCAATGCTGGGCTGCAATTTTTAATCATCTTTTAATTTAAAAATTATCTTGTGACTTCCAGTCTAGACCAAAAGTTTGTATATAGTTAATTGGGGTCTCTGGCCTCTAAGCTTTTCACACAGTCTGAATTTTAGTGGTGTCTTACCCTGTATACATCATACTTCTCCTGACAACCAAGTAATGCCAGTCATCCATATAACTCTATACTTGAGAAAATTTTGAAGTGAAATATGCATGACTTCTGGTCTAAACCAGAAGTTCATATATAGTTAACAATGACATCCAGTTCTTAAGCTTTCCATATCCAGTCTGTTATGGCTGTTACTGTGCTGGCTTCTGTACAAGCGAGAAAAATACATATCTACTATAGATAGTGTTCTTATATGGCTGGAAATGGTCCATGAATTTAGCTAACAAGTAAGTTTTCATCCACTGTCAGATTTGTGGCATTTTCCTCTAAATGGAAATTATTGTATATTTCTAAGCCTTTCTCTCCGATAATACGGAGCAGGATAGCTCTCTGCTGCGGAATACTTTTTGCAGGTAAATCTATAGCCATTGTATAAATATCAAATTCCTGCTTCCATAAACTCCAATTTTCTGGATTTGACGTATCCATGGAAAAAGGTTCCAGAGGAGTTAAGGTATTCATCTCGCTTTTTAAATAAATTATAGATATATTGCTTCTAGTTTAAAATAATCGTTATATTAATATACTAAGGAGACTTTCTGTCTTCCACAGCATCCTCCTGGCTGCAAATCGAATATGTATATGACGAATAAAAATAGTGTCAAGAATAAAAAATGCCACAAATGCGTAACTATACACGAGTATGGAAACTGTCCAGCTTTTGGCAAATTTTGTTCTAAATGCAAAAAGAAAAACCATTTTTCTTCAGCATTGTAAGGCGAAGAAAATAAATGAAATTGATAATCCTAATTCCACCGTCATCTCAGATGAGGAAGATTATCTATTGGATAGAATTGTTGTGCTAAATGAAGTCACGCATGAACACTGGGAGGAAGTCATTGAAATAAATGGGAATCTCACTAAAATCAAATTAGATACTGGAGCGGACACTAATGTTATCTCTTGGACGTATTTGAAGCAGTGGACCAATTCTCCAAAGATAAAATGGACTAAGGTCAAAGCCTATACCTTCACACGAGAAAGAATACCTATCGTCAGTGTTGTAACGGTCGGGTGTAACTTGATCTGAGTGTCAGGTCAGGGGTGAAAATTCCTACATACTTTCATGGTCGGGGAGCTGAGTTCTTGTGCAGTCGTCACCCCAGTCAGTTGTATCCGAGAGTGAATAAAGTTAATTGTTAATTAACTATGTGTTTTATGTGAAACAGTGTTGAAAACAAACTCGATATAAAATTGGCGACGAGGAATAATATACAGACTTGCCAGCAGAAATTACAATTCGATATAAAAAGCCAGAAATGTCGTTCCCAGGAACATCAACCAGTGGAGTTCGTTTCGAACCATTCAAGATGGACAGCCAGTGGAAAACTTACAAGGACCGCTTTAATTTTTGCTTGAAGGCAAACCAGATTGAAAATGACCAAGATAAGTGTGCTTTATTTTTTACTGTATGCGGTGAAACTTTATATGAACTTGTAGTCACACTCATAGCGCCGAAAGAAACGACACAAGTTAACTTCAATGAAGTACTTACTGCTCTTGATAGCCATTTTAACCCGAAACCTAGTGAAATCGTCGAATCGTTCAAATTTAACCAGAGGTCGCAAAAACCGGGAGAGAGTATCAACGACTATGTCGCGGAACTACGGAAAATTGCAATGAATTGCAACTTCGGCGCCTCACTAGAGCGTATGTTAAGAGATAGGCTAGTGGCAGGTTTAAGGGATAAAGGAATACAACACGTGTTATTGGCGAAAACGGACACTACTTATAAGGCCATTTTGGATGCAGCATTGGCAGCAGAGGCAGCGTCTAACGATGTTAGCCAGCTTGGGTCAGACGGAAACAACACCCAAGTGTATAACTTAAAGGCGGACTACAAGAGAAAGAATCAGCCGGCCATATTACGCTGTTTTCGATGCACCGGAAGTCATAACCCGAATAATTGCCGATTTGCTCAGGTAATCTGTAACTTCTGCAGAAACAAGGGACACATAGAAAAGGCGTGTATCACGAAACAAAAGAGTGGACAAAGAAAATTTGCAAACCAGGGAAGAAACCAAATTGGGGCACCACGGAAAGAGATATCCAGCCAGAGAGCCAAAGTACACCGAATTGAGGAACATAAAAATTTGATGTCTAACCAGGTCGAGGAATATACATCTCTATTCAAAATACAGGGAAGTAAGATACCACCCTTAAAAATCTTACTCAAGATTGAAAATATACCAATCCTGATGGAAATTGATTCAGGGTCTGGGTACACTGTAGTGAGCGAACGGACCTTAAAAGAAATCAAAATCCAGCGAGACAAGTTAGAGCCAGAAGAAGTCAAATTACAGACATGGACTGATCAGAATCTGGAGGTAGTGGGGACTACAATGGTGAGGGTACAATTTAAAGGAAAAATTAGGAATCTGCCATTGTTAGTAATTAAAGGAAATGGACCAGGACTTATTGGAAGAAATTGGTTTGAACCATTAGGAATCAGAATAGAGGGACTTTATCACCAACATGATGCAGAAGATCTGATACAAGAATTCCAGCATTTATTCAATAATTCAGAAATGGGTCTATTTAGAGGCGAGGCAGTCAGTTTAGCGATAAATAAAGAAGCTAAGCCTATTTTTATGCGGGCAAGACAGGTTCCTTTTGCATTGAGAACAAAGGTAGAACAGGAGTTGAATCGACTTCATCAGTTAGGAGTTATAGAACCAGTTAGAACTTCTAAGTGGGCCACTCCTGTGGTACCCGTTGCAAAACCAGATGGAAGTGTACGTTTATGTGGAGATTACCGCTGCACTGTAAACAGAGAGGCAATAAAAGTAGATGTATACCCATTGCCGGCCATTAACGATATACTTGCTTCACTATCTGGTGGAAAGGTATTTGCCAAGCTTGATTTCAAGGAAGCGTACTTCCAATTTCCTGTGGACCAGGAGTCGTCTGAGATTCTGACTATCAACACATGCAAGGGGTTATACAGAATGAAAAGGTTACCATTTGGAGTGAGTAGTTGTCCAGCTATTTGCCAGAGAGAGATGGAAAAGATCGTAGGAGGTATTCCAGGGACAATTGTGATGATAGATGATATACTTGTCATGGGACTCAATGAAGAAGACCTACATCAAAAGTTGAGGAAAATTCTTAACCGGATTTCAGAAGCTGGACTAAAACTAAACGAAAACAAATGCCTATTCAAGACTAACCAACTTAAATTTTTAGGATATTTGATAGATGCTCAGGGCGTTCGGCCCACACCGGAGAAAATTGCGGCGATCCAACAGGTTCCGGAACCGAAAAACAAACAAGAATTACAAGCATTTTTGGGATTTGTAAACTTCTATGATAGATTTTTGAAAGATAAAGCAACCAAAGCTGAACCCTTATATAGACTCCTTGATAAAAACAAGCAATGGATCTGGAAAAAAGAACACAGCAAAGCATTCGTGAAAATAAAAAAGATGTTAACACCAGAAACATTATTAATCCATTATAATTTAAATAAACCAGTAGTATTATCCTGTGATGCTTCACCATATGGAGTGGGAGCAGTCCTTTCACACATATTACCAGATGGATCCGAAGCTCCTATATACTTTGCATCGAGGACACTTCACCCAGCAGAAAGAAATTACTCACAATTCGAGAGAGAAGTATTAGCTATAATCTTTGGCATTACAAAATTTCATAATTACCTAGCTGCCCGAAATTTTACTATATATACAGATTGTAAGCCAGTTGTGGGATACCAAACTCATAGAATTAGCTGAAAACACAAGACAAGATAAAAGTCTGCAGACTCTAAAGAAACACATATCAGAAGGATGGCCAGTATATAAAAAGTCTATACCATCAAACATCAAACGCTACTACGATTTTAAAGAAGACCTATATCTATGGAAGGATATTATATGTAAAGAACCTGCAATAATAATTTCGGAGAAATAAAGAACCAGGGTTCTACAGCAAATTCATGCTGCACATTTAAGGAATCAATGCTTCACTTAGTAGAGCAAGGAATAAGTTATACTGGCCAGGAATAAATCGTGACATAGACGTAGTAAAATCTTGTAGACAATGTCAAAGGTCAGCTCAGACCAAAGACCCTCTGATACCCCACAGAATTCCTACATACCCATAGCAAGACTCAACAGTGGATATTTTCTATTTGGCCAACAGTCCATATTTGCTAATTGTGGATAGATACAGTGCCTATCCAGAAGTTTATAAAATGCCATCAACTGATGCTTCCAAAGTTATTCGCAAATTCAAAGAAATCTTTTTGCAATTTGGAAGTCCAGAGGTATTGATGACTGATAATGGTGGTCCTCCATTCTTGTCAGTAGCTTTTAATCACTTCTGTGACATATGGAGTATCAGGCATTGTATACATCTAGTCCTCAATACCCCCAGATTAATGGCCACATAGAATGGCATGTGCAAATGATAAAAAACATACTTAAAAAGACAGCAGAAGCAGACCAGTATTTGGCTTTGCAAAATTGAAGAAACACTCCTAGGAACTCATTGCCACCTCCAGGCCAGCTATACATTGGAAAGAACATAAGCTCAACACTTCCATGCAAATCATCCCATTATCGCCAATGCCTATTTTCTAGAGAGGATATCCAACAACAACTGGAGCAGAACCAGGCCAGGATGTCAATGTATTACGACAGAGGTAGCGTTCCCCTCAATCCGTTGAGACCGTCGGCGCGTGTTTTAGTACATACAGGAAAAGAATGGTCCCCGGCAACTGTTGTAAAACCTCTAAATGAACCCAGATCATGCTTAATAGAAGACCCACATTGACAACAGTACCAAAGAAACAGAGTGCATCTGAAACCGAATCACAGCCCCAGAAAAGCACCTCAAGAGAAAGGTGAAAAAAAAACAAGAAAATGAAAAGGAACAAACTGAGGAAAAGAAAGAAGTAGGAATCTCAAAAGAAAAGGAATTTCAAACTACAACACGAAGAACTAGATCAGGAAGAATCATTAAAGCGCCTGTTTGACTTAATTTCTAAATATGTATGTACTTAAGTTTTAAGTTTATGTGTTTTATTATTTCAAAAAGAAAAAAAAACATGTTACAGAGCTGGCACCACCAGAGGGCAGGCAGGAACAGACGTCCATGACTCGTGTAAGAGCGGAGATCGCATGGGCCAATAAATTCTGAAATAAAATACTTAAAGTAAGTGTGTCTATGCTTCTGTGTCTCGAAAGGATTTAAGTACTTTATAAATAGTTTATAAACATAAACAAACCACTTAAAACACAGTCATGATTTTCATGTATCTAACTCTGTTCTCAAGATTGACAAAGGATAGACAGACAGAGGGAATGTTCTACAAAAATCTGTTGTTCCCTCTGTAAATTAAATTTTAGGAATTTTATCAATTAACTTATAAATTACTATTTTGTCTTAATTTTAAATGCTAGATTAAAAGTTACAGATGAATGCTTTCTCGCCTCAAAATGTTTACCATTAAAATTATCCAGATGTTTATCATATTTGGCAACCTCAGAACAAGAGTCCAATTTCTGGTGTTATAGCCTTAGCATGTGGAGTTTGCTTAAAAGCAATTGCTTTAACTAATGCAATACAGATCCAAGTCAAATTTGTTGTTATATCCCAGGTGCAAAAAGAAGAAAATATGACAAATATTGGGTAAAAGTTTTTGTTAATTATCTGAAAACTACAATTTACTGATGTGAATCATTCTCGCTCTGAGGTCATCATTTAACATATTTATTGAGACAGAACACTAGTAAAGCTTCTTCTATGTGGCTTATTGAATTCAGTTCATTCTCAAAATTTGAATTGGAAAATTTTGATTAAACCTTATCATTTTACAGAGTATGAGATGAGAAATTAAAAATGTAATAAAAATTAGGAGTACACAATTTCATTTTGAGATACAATGTTGCTAGCACAAGCACATGTACTTTTTAATTCTTTTTTACACTAGTGGCAAGTAATCATTGTAAGAACCTGAGCTAGTGTAAATTCGACAATTTTAATCATTTTTAGTTTTCGTTCAAATTACTTCATTTCACAAATACAGTAAAGGAACTTTGTAAGATTTTCCCACCAATAACACTTCCTCCACACAAACAAAGAATTGAGTTGTTGCTAGCAAGTCAATAATAACTGTTCTGTTACTTTAGTTATAAAAGATTTCTCATTTTCAAAGAAACAACCTTTAAATGCTGTTTTCAGTTCTAATATAAAAGCAGATTGCAATTAGTACAAGTACTTTGTGGCGGTTTGACATACTCCTGTTCGGACTTTCACCTCACTGCGCACTCCAAACATTCATTCCACGGTTGATGTAATTATATTCCCTTGTATATACTTAAGTAAAAGGAACTCGTGACGACCATTGGACTCCTTTGCTGTCCAGTATCAATTCTCCGGCATGACGACGACGACTCTACTCATGGATGTAATCGGTGACTGACTCAACCGATTTTCTTCTCAAGGAGGTGTGGATCTGTGCCCTCCTCAACCTAATGCATTCTGTGAAAATGCCATAGTATTCAAATTCATACTATTTAAAGCAATTGTAACAGTCACGTAATAATTCGTTCCAGCCTATTGAAAATAGCAGAAACTTTAAAATATACTATAATTTCCTGTTTATAATTCATAGGGATAAATTTTTGGCAATTTAATCATTGATGAAAAAATTTATTGTAATATAATTTGAGTTCACTTGAATTCACCTCTTTGTTTATTTGCTTTCTTGGCACACCGTCAAAGAAATGATGTAATTTGTAGAACATAATAATTGGGCTGCAATTTGAAAAAATTGTAGACCTATAAATTCCCACCATTATCCATCCATCTTCCTCAATCTCGAAAATGTAATTTGATAATTCAAATGAAAATAATGAAAAAATCTAATAATAACTGTCTCAGTAAGAGGAAAATTTCCGTATTTTCTAATATTGTCAATCTTTTAATATTCATTCTTTCTAATTTTTTAAATGACTTTTATATTGTCGAACAAAATATTTGAAAATTTATAAAATTTGAATAATTTGTTTGTTTTTAATTTGTAATTTATTCTAAGAAAATATTACACAACAATCACAAATGACAACTAAACCTAAATAAAAACTTAAAATTGTCAAAAACATCAAATGAATACCAACTTACACAATCAGTAAATTCATAATGCTGTATCTGAAAACTAGTTTTTGTAATATATATATAAAGATAAAAGTCAATTCAAAAGAATTATTTATGGTAATACTGAGATATCATCTGTTTTGTTTTATTTTTTATTAATTCAACATATAACTTAATAACAAAATTCTGAACAAAAAAAAAAAAAAAAAAGGGTTTTCTTTACAACTTACTCAGTCCTTAATGATATAATTTTGTTTTCAAATTTTGTGTAGCAATATATTGTACAGGGTGATCAAAAAAATCATGCACATCAAAACATTAGTTCATGTAAATTCTTTTCATTATGTCTCTTGCCATAAGATGAAACTGGTGACTGCTGACTATTAATAGAAACTCTGATTTTTGTGTGAAAGTTATAAAATTGGCTGCAGTTTAGATTTGTTCATTGAAGAGTTCGTCAATGTGTTGTTTTGTGTAAAAGTTATAAAATAAACTTTCCCACAAAACAAAGCTATACTGCAATAAACAAAGCCCAGGAACAATACATTTCATTGTTGAGCATTATTTTACCAGTCACTCTTACAAATATGTTGCAGACAAGTTTTATCGGAAATACCCAGATTCTGCAGTTTTTGTGAGAACTTTAGTGATCACCTTATTTCTGAAGGATTATGGCCCCATGATTGCCAGATTTGTCACCCCAGATTTTTTCCTCTGGGGATGTCTCAAAAGAACTGTGTATGAATATAATCCAGACACAATAGATGAGATAGAGGAACATTATAATAGCAAATGCCGGCATGTTTTCAGATGCTTCACAAGGTAGCATCAAACATAGTAAAAAGAGCTTGTGCCTGCACTCATGACAAGGAGGCCATTTCAAACATATATTGCAATAACGTGATTTGATTTTGCTTTACTTAAAGATCAGATTATAAACTTTTTTTATTACCTTCTGTATTTTCATACATTAACCTCACAAAATAATATTGATTCCTAACATACATGCATGACTTTTTCAATCATCCTGTATAATTATGAATAATAATTTCTAAACTTAAATATTCCATGTTTCAGAATGTTCACTTTTAAAGTCTTTTAATCAGAAGTTTATAAAAGAAATCAATCATCAATTAAGTAGCATCTTCTTTTAACTGATTTTTTTATATAACTTAAACTCAAAGTCTAGTTTTTTTTTCCTTTAATGTTTTAAAGCTAAAGCAAGAATTCCTTACAATTAAAATTTTGAATTTAAAAATAGGTTATAAAAATTATGAAATATAAAAATATATTTTCCTAAATACAAATAAGACTTACATTTAGACAATTAAATAGAAGAATAATATACCAGAATTAATCAAAAAGAAAAATTATTATTATAGTAATTTATAATAATATGAAGCTTACAACTTACTAAAAAAAGGGGTTATTGAACCTTTTATCCTGCAACCTGTGCTAGAAAAGAAACGGGAACTTTCTTGTTTATCAAAATTTCACATTAAATATCCAGTAGACAATAAAGATACATTGTTCCATATTTTGGAAAGTTGGGTGTTATTGGTAATTAAAAAATTTACTAAATAACCTATATTCTTAATTGGTATTTACAAAGGATTTTATTTCATCTGGACTGTACTGTTGTGACTGTATGCCATATTAATGTATATATTAATTTAGGTATAGTTTTAGTCCTCCTTTGTTCTTTGTTTCTTCTTCCTTCCAGAACTTTCCTTTCTAAACTCTTTTCCCTTGGGTGAGATGACAGATTCTTGGAATCATGGAAAACAATGAAAGAAAGGAGGCCCTGAGGCTGGTTAGACAAAAGGAAAGACATTCTTGGGTCCAGACCTTGTGGAGGACAGACATCAAATGCAGTGTTGCAGATCATGAATGGCAACGACTGGAGAATTCGAGAGTTTGAGAACTGGAATTTTATCGTGGTTACAATAAAAAAAAAGAAGCTGTAGTAACGAGGTGCCAGGAGGAACTCAGCAAAGACAATGATGACAGACTTTTTCAGAAAAAAGTTCAACGTGGTATCCCCACCCAAAGAATCGTGAAGTCCAGCAGAATCCCTTGGGTATTTTCATTTCCTTATTCTATTTTATCTTTCTTTTCTCTACCACCTTTTTTCTTTTTGTTTTAAGTTAGCATCATATAGTAATGTAGTTATACGTTTTTCGATCACTGTATATTTGTTGCAAACGATACATTTGTCGTTGTACACTGGATTATTGTTTGATGCCTTGTTATATGAAATTACTGCAGAGTTGGAATCTAAAAGAACCTGTTCATATACGCGAAATAAAACACTTGGTTTGACTATACTGTTGCTTAGTTATTGTTGTCTTTCATTTGTCGACCTACGTACATTTTGCAACGAACATCACACTATAATATATTAATCTTTTTAACTAGAAAATTAACCCTATATAACAGTAAATGCTTTATTGCAATTTTTGTTGCTGAATAGTATTAGTTATTTTATGATTGGGATTAGTGTTACCACACGTCCGGTTTTCACCCGGACAGTCCAGGAATTGGCTCACTGTCCGAGTGAACTATTAATTTTGTCTGGGAATTTTGTAGAAATTGTGAAATTACGATGAAACAAAGCTCTTGCAAATATTTTTCTAAATTTACACCATTTGAACAACAAAAGACCTCACGCTCACTGAAACTCATCTGTCATTCCACCATGTTACTCTGTTTATGCTGACACAACCTGCCTCTCAACGTTTTGTTTTTTTTGCTTGTATGTTACTTCTATGCAAATCCCTAGTCCCTAACTGTAACTGATTTAGAACCAGCATGCACGTTATTCTTTGCATTGTAAAATGGCATTGCGTATGCATCAGGAACTTCTGTTAGAACAAACCTGACCTGCTGTCCGGGTCAGTGATTTTGTAAGGGTGGCAACACTAATTGAGATAGAGGAAAACTGGTACTAAAAATATTTCATTTCTGACATTCTTATTAAGAAACTTAAAATTATACGATGAAGCTTATATTAACCACTATATCATCCATAGATGTGGTCGATATAGTGATAAGCTCATTTCATTTATACTTTTAGTATATATGTTAGCTCATTTGTATGGAAATGTGAATCTCGGAGTGTGTATTTTGTGGTTTATTCATCGCCATAACACACGCGGTGATATACTGTGGTATCGACTCATATTTGCATTAGTGTGATTTGTTTAATTTAACATTCTATATGTGGGTTCTTCGCATATACTATGTTAAAAACTGTCACTTTATAATAATATTTAGAAAAAACAAAAAATAAAATCATTATTTTAACTTTATTTAACTATTAAAAATATATATAAGAATCGATGGGTTTGATTAATTAGTATAATCCTCAATTCGCGATATATTAACACACTACGAGATATAATGTAGTGTGAGGAGCATTCAATGCTACGTGAAGACATTCTTTTCACAGCGATTGTTGTTGCGATAGAGAACGCAACTAACGTTTTTCGGCCATCGCACCCGAGGCCTCTTTCAGGTGGAATAAAAGTCATCCCCCAGAACGGCTCGTGGGGGCCGAAAACGTTAGTTGGTTCTCTATCGTATACAACACTGTGAAAGGTTTTAGTCTGTGTCTCTGTGTTACGCACTACAGAGTTACTAGAAGAAGTCGCTTAATATATTTATTTAATAGATTTACAGAAAACCATATCAAAATCATTTCTTCTAGGAAACTTATTCTATTCATTATTGCTTATGTCATTAACTCAAAAACTGCATCTTACAGCATCTTAATATTAGTTCTTATGGTATTTAGGTAGCTTGATGGTTGGTGTTATTTCTTGGTAAAAATATATACTTCAAATAAGAAAGAATAAAAATTAGAAATTTTCATACAGTCAATTTACATGTTAAAAGATCATACTTTAATTTTTTTGAAAAAATTGTCATTCATAAATTTAAATGAAAATAGCCTGCTGAGTTTCCTACACAAATTAATTAGTCCAAAACAATACTTGCCTTGTCGAACATCTTTATTTCATAAATGAGTCAGGGATTGACTATTCAAATTTCAAATACTCAATCCTGAAACCGCATTGACATGTAATTTACTGAGTTTCCTATAACTATTTAGTTCTTACAGGAACTTCCTAAATTAAGTGTCTCAACTCGATTCCAGGATTAACTACTTGAAAATGTCCTATTCGGAGTACGTACAAAATTTTAGAATACAGTTCCAAATATTTTCAAATTAGCAAGAACCTATTAGTACTATTAGAACTTAACAATTTATTTGGTTTAATACGGCTAGTCATTTCAATTCTAAAATAAAATTGTTTTATTTTTTATTAAATAAATAAGAAAAGAAAATGAATATTTGATTATATTAGTTTTCAAAGTTTAGTATGATGAGACCTAGCCACAAAAATTATTGAATAAATATCTGTTTTTGGAAGTTAGAAGACATACGAGTAATCATAAAATTAAATTAAAAGAAAAAATTTGCTACAGGATTATAAATAATTCAAATATTGATTGTCAACATAATGCTGAAATTGTTACTACTATTTATGCTTTACTTTTAGATTTAAAAGTCTTAGAAAATGATAAATTGAATCATCACAGACTGATTTATTGTTAAATGTCTTATATAAATCATTATATAAAATTAAAATAAAAGAATGTGACTTTCATTCTTAGAATGATAATTATAGGAAAAAAAAATCTTTCGCAAAACTTTGTTATTTATAAACCATTTGAGAAAATATTTAAAAAACATATCACTGTATATTATTAAAAGAATAAAATGAATTATTGCTTGTGCTAATATACTAATTCAATAAAGAATCAGTTTAACTAAAAAGTTTATAATTACTGTAATATCATATAGTGTTCGTGATTGCTTGTAAATTCATTACAAGAAAATTACACAATAGATTCATTTGATTTGGGAAACTAATAAATTCAATCGCAGTTTGAACTGCAAAATATTACAATATTTTAAGACTAAATAAATTCATCTGTATAAATAATCTTTGAGTTGTTATCAACTGAAATCGGTGGCGTAGCTAGGGAGTGCAGTAGGTGCTGTCCGCACCGGGCTCCCAGAAAACAATAGGTCCACGTGGCCCCAAAATCACGAAAAAAAGACCCGAAAAATTTTTTCGGGGGCCCACAAATCTGGTTCCGCACCAGGCCCGGTGAATCCTAGCTATGCCACTGACTGAAATCATTTATTTTAATTTTAGAAATGAAAAATACTATCTTATTTCATGGGATAAAAGCTTTACATGTAAGGATTTCTATAGAAAGTGAAAAATTTTCCTGTATATATTATATTATTCTTATATCTAAATTTAAAATTATGTATATACAAATAAGATATAAAAATAAACATTAATTAATAAATATGGAATTATATATATGAAAAATTTTTAACATTATATAACTTGCATACATTAATTTTGAAGAACATTAATAAAATATTACAGATATTTAAATTTAAAAAAAACTACTTCGTGTTCATTAAAAGACTATTCGAATAGTTAAACGAGTATTATTAGAATAATCTGTGAATGAAATGTAATTATACAACAGTAAGTAGCCAATTTTTGTAAGAGCATTTTTCTTTATATATGATTTTTATTGAAAATCATCATAAAGCTATAAATAACAATTTTTGCCTTTTACATTATTTTAATTACTGCACGTCATGTTCTAATTGTTTTAACATTAGATAATTGAATTCCATAAATCAATATAATTCACATTTTTATAGAAAACAGCACAAATAGATTGTTAATATCTGCGAATACTTTGTGACTAAGTAATAAAATATTTTATAATTAGACAAACAATAAAGCAATTTATTAACTTAAATTAACATTATAAATATGTATAATGTCATTTTTATAAATTATGGAAGTTATTAAAAAATTCGTACAAGGTTGATTTAAATCAAGAGATACTACTGTAATTATTAGCATTAAAACTCATTTCTCCCTCCTCTCAAATTTTTCTGGATTTTTGATATTCTGGTACTAATCAATAAAACTCCTCTATTATATGAAGTCAGATTATATTGTTCTGTTTGATATAAAAATTTAATTATTAAAAGTAAGTGGTATATTTATGTCTTATCCCCATTGTAATTTCAAAGAAATCATGTTTTATTCATTGAACAGCACAAATTCATCCATCATTTCAGAAGTTGTGATATAGAAGTTTAAAAAACCTCGATAAATTGTTTTCTATAAATTTCATTAGGTTTTAGTTAATTAAAATTAATTAGATATGATAAAACTACGAAAAGACACAGTATTTACATTTATAATATCCGATACATTTTCGACACAAAAAAAAAACTTCTAAACAATCTTTACTAAGTCTCAAAACTTTATTAATTACTAGCGAGGTTGGGGTTGAAGTTTTAAATGCGAAAATGTGTACGTCGGACGTTCGGTGGCGCTTTCCCGTAAGCCTAGAAGTTTCACAGTGGCGTTTGGAATGTCGAAGCATGATTCCGCCGACTTTCCAAACGCCACTGTCAAACTTCTAGGCTTACGGGAAAGCGCCGCACGAACGTCCGACGTACACGTTTTTCGCGTTTTAAAACTTCGGCCTCAACCTCGCTACGATTATTTGAATTATTAGAATATGTCAGGTATTTTTCAATATTTTATTTCTTATTTTATTATTATTTATATATTTTGTAAGGCAGATTTTATTCTATAATAAATTAATGGAATATTTTAAATTAATATTTTAATAATTTAATATTTTTAAAATCAATAATATACTAAAGGAAGACGGAAACTTATATCGAAATAAAATTTTAAAGTGTATCATTTTAAGTTAAGGAAATAAAATATTTAGCATAAATTGACAACACGCTTTTTTATAATTAATTTGCGAAACTTTTATCATATTTCATGCTCTTTTTAACATTTAAAACATCTAAAAAATTTGATACAACATTAAATTTGTTGATTAAAATTTCAATTTAAAATATGATACATATAAATATACTTTATTAATTATTAAAAACAATGTTTATTTGTTACAGTATAATATATTTAATTTGACAACCATTGTAATGGTTTCATCTTATTAATTTTTAACTTAAAAATTTTATTTATATTGGAAATTAAATAATAACTTTAAAATATCTTTAATAAAATTTTGTTATTTCGTGCAAGTTCATTATTATTATTATTATTTTGATTTTTATATTAACTGAAATATCAAAATTTAACCGGAAAAAATGAAGTACGAATTTCATTTAAATATTTTAAAATCAATTTGCAAAGTAAAAATTCAACAAAACAACAAAATTAAATATAAAATTGATATTTTATTTCTTATTTTAAATTTATTCTGTATCAAATTAAAATTATAAAAGGTTAAAAGTTGTTAATGTATTAGAATGGAGGAGAAACAGTTATATTAAACGATTTAATTAAAATTAATTTTATAAATTTACAATTAAAGCGA
Organism: Centruroides vittatus; assembly: GCF_030686945.1. NCBI lineage: Eukaryota > Metazoa > Arthropoda > Arachnida > Scorpiones > Buthidae > Centruroides > Centruroides vittatus. Next base: position 312,258 of record NW_027121678.1, read on the forward strand.
TGAAAATTTCTTGGAATTTATATATTTTAGCATTCGAGTGTTTATAAATGATTAGAAATTTAAACTTCAATATCGCAAAATTTTTAATAATAAACTATAAATATTTATTTAGATACTATTTTATATTAACAAAATTGCTTATTATATTTAATTCTTTAAATTAATAATATCTCGTTTTGACAACAGATGGCACCTTACTTCCTTAAATTATTAATTCTGTATTAATGTAAATATCCAGGAAGGAAAAGATATTTTTTAAATGAATTTGACACTTAAAACAGTATTCGTATATGTTAGCCTAACTGTCTTTATTTAAAAAACAAACGAATAAGAAACAATTTACATTACCGAAATCCAGCGGATCACTTTAATCTTTTTACTAAAATATATTTAAATGCTTTATATTAATTTAGCTGATAAATTAGAATTTATAAATATATAAAATTGAATCTGAATACAAATTTGCATAATAATTTTTTATGTATTTTTTTGAAATTTTTTAATTAAAAAGTAAGTAAACAAACCCAACATAACATATTTATAATATTGGTATATATATAATACTATAAAATAATAGTAGGATATAGGTCTATTATGATTTTAAAGGAGAAAATAAATTCATGATAATAAAAATAAACTAATAAAATATTCTAAAAACATGTATTAAAGAATAAATTAATGATTCTTCTTTTAAGTAAATATAGAGTCATTGAAATTTACGCTCAATATAGAAAATAATTGATTTCTTTTAAAGCAGCAATTACGGTTTGTTTGCTAAACCGGAATTATCATATTCAATAACTGTCTTTTAAAGTATAATTATCAAGTATTATATTCAATTTATGATCATTGTATATTCTATATTTTAAAACTGTATTAAATCTTAAAGTAAACAGATTAGAATTGACCTAATTTGATCAAACTTTTTGCACTTTGAGAACGACTGAAAGTTGTTATGCAGTTTCTGTGTCAATATCGTCCGTAACTTACTTACTTATTAAAAACAAATAAATACAATGAGAATATTTGAATATTTTTTATTCATAAAAAATATTAAATTTTTAAAGTTTATATATTTGATCAAATAAGGCAAAGATTTCTAAACATATTCTATATTATTGATAAGATAGAAAAATAAAAAACTAACAAAATTTAATGAAAAATGCATCAATTAAAATAATAATATAGAAAATATTGAATTTTTAAAATTTTTAAATAATTTTTATCATCATCTAAAAAGATCTGTAATATTTTAAAACATAAGATCTGAAAAAACGAGTGAAGACTCATATTTTGTTCATTTAACAAATATATCTCATAGATCTAATTTATAAGAACACGAGATCCATTGATTTATTACAAATATTACATAAATGCTTGAACTTTCAGATGAGTTTTAAAAACATTACATTGTTAATAATAGCTGCAATCAGGATAGATCCATTCTTCTTTATAATCATCAAATACTGTATATCCTATATGATGGAAAATATTTAAAATACAAATTATTACACATAATAAGTAAATTTATGTACTCATGTAAAATAAAATGTAATATATATTTATAAAATGGAATACATTGTTAAGCTCAAATGTTTTAGTTAAATTAATAAACTTAGAATAAGTTTGACAAAATGTGTTTATTAAAATGGAAGATAAGTCACTATAGTTGAAAAGTAAATTTCCAATTAAAAAAAAATATGTTTTTGTTTTGAAATAGACATAAATTAAGTCAATACTGTATAAAATTTTAAAATGTGTTAAATAATTTTCCCATTTTTCCATTAATTGAATCAAACTTCAAATTAACTATTAATATTCGCATTAACATAAAGATTTCTCCATTGATTTTTGTACATGTACAAATTTAATACGAGGTTATTTACTTGCATATTTAAAATGTATAATACTAAGAAACGTAATAGAGAAGCATATACTTTTTCCAGCTATTTGAATCACAAATATTTTTAATAATATTAATTTAAGATTTTAAGTAAAGGATTTGCAAATCTAAAAAGATGGAAACACTACAAATCTGTTAAACCAAAACATATAATTTACTTCTTATGAAGATTGCTATACTATTATACAGATTTTGTTGTTTAATAAATTTTTTTCCTTCAAAATTTTATCTTTTACATTAAAAAACGAATTAATTTTACATTCCAAAGATATTATTACACATATTAAACCAAGATTAAACACAGCAGTGCATTATTTCTTCACGAGTGCCCGGGCAAATTCGAATTAGGGGGCCCCCACATAAAGCATTGACTTCAAATATTTTTCGGTTAACGTTACCTATGGTAGCAAACATGGCGGCTCGTCTCTGAAACAGTGGGGACGCAAGTTCTAACCTAACCTATTCTAATAAATTACCATAATTATTAGAATAGAGGTAATTTATTAGAATAGGTTAGGTTAGGTTAGGATGTGCGTCCCAACTGTTTCAGAGACGAGCCGCCACATTCGCTACCATAGGTAACATTAACCTATTTTTCTTCGCAGGAATTTTTGGGGAATCCACTGGTAACTTCATTTGATTTTTAATGTGATCTCTGGCAGTTAAAGTTCTGCACTGTGCAGTGTGCCATGCAGCAACAATCTAGGGTGTCCAGATATGACCCAAATTGAAATTTCAACATTCTTACTACAGTAATGAGTTTATAAAAGATTGGTTTGGAGCCCATTCAGTAGGGGTCCCAGGAAATTGCCCTTTTTGACCATAGGATAACACGCCACCGAAAAATCATTCATTAAAGGTCAAACAGTATGTAAATCTTGGATTTACTTAAATGATAAATTAATTAAATTATTTTAAATTTGCAACTGTTTTAATTGCTGAAATGTATTTGAAGTAGTTATTAAAAAAGAAAAAAAAAATTTTATTAATTTACTTGAAAATTATTGATGTTAAAAATACACATTTTTTAATTAAACATGATCCATTATAATGAAATAATTAAGCCTGGAAGAAAGATCAAATGACGTTTTTGAAGCACATTGAAACGTGTGTGTATCATTCACTGCAGAGCAACGTCATGTTTTGCAGCGTAACAAGCTTTACAAGGTTAAATTTTCACGCGCCTCGTTATTATATAATTAAAAACACTTCTTTATACACCACAGCTTACCTCGGATAATGAAATATTTTGTCAAAACATCTAATAAATTGACGTTTCCCTCCACACAACATGGAGAAGTCCATTCTGTCTACTACCGACATCTAACGGTGAAGAATAAATTTATAAAAATTTCACACGTTTAATTTTCTTAACGTATTTTTCTACGGAATAATTTTTTTGTTTTGTTAACATTAAATTTAATTGAGAATAAATATTAAAGAATCCATTTATATATATATATATTATTTTTCTTTATATAATTCGAAATCTAGTAATGATATCTATGATTGCATCAAATTTTCAAATTAAATCTTATTAAATTTCAAGTTTTAAAATTAAAATTAATCATAAGTTAAAAAAAAAATAATTAAAATATTTTAAAACTAATATATATATAAAATTTTTATAATAATAAAAAAATGAGATATTTGAAAAATATTTTTAATAAGTTATATTAAAAGCGCCACCCAATTAAAATAATAATAATGATACTTTTCCATTTTAATCGCTAAAAGAAAATAATTGTAATAAACTAATAAAAAAAAAATTACTAATATATGAATTTTAACTTTAAAATTTTTCTGCATAAAATAATTATAAAATTAATCATTTTGTTTCGAGATTAAGAACTTTTGTTAAATGCAGCCTGTTGCTACGATACCATTGACGTCAGTAATTAGCAGTGCGCAAGCGCATTATTTGATATTTTAATTGCATAGACATTTAAAAACGTTAGAGTCGGCGGCAGACGGGAGCGACGGAAGAAAAAAAAAATTTATCCTGTTTAAAATTTAATTAATAAAACATTATTAATAACTTTTTAAATCGTATAATTAAGTTTGGTAATAGTTAAAATCGATGACGTCACGAGTTAAGGCCGGCTTTAAGTAAAAGGCGGTGTTAATTACTGTATTTGACAATTAATCAAGTTTTCATAACTTACATTATTAGGAGGCGAATAGTTAAGGTGTAATAAGAAATTCTCCTACATTTCAATTAAGGGAAGACATAAACAGTGGAAAATGGATCTGTAAATGGTTGAGGGTTAATAGATATTAGACAGTAGTCGCTGCTTCATTATGACGTATATCAAGCGGAGAAAGATCGAGATTGTCAAACGAGAGTCGAGTCGTCGGAAGTCGAGCCCCTTTCTCCTATTTTACACGTTGCTGGAAGTAAAAGAGGTAATTTAATAAAGCACTAGACATTCCGATCTGCTGCAGGTATAATGACAAAGTATGTCGCTGTCGTCTCGCTAAGGGATGTTCAGCAAATGGGATTTCAAAGATAGAGGCCCAGCTTCACGACAAATACCAACGAGTCTTTGATCTGCAGGGACTCGCCGACGTTAATTTATTCTCTCTTCGCTTAGTTTGGGTACGGAAAACACCTTTTTGAAAAGTCTTTTCTTCTCTCTATGAGAATATTTCTATCAACGACTTTCTAGGAATGTCATTCGCCTTCTATTTATAATTATAAAGATCTTGACCCGAGATTATTAAAATGGTGGAATTTTTTAAGATACGAATTCTTTTAGTTTTTCGTTATCGGAACTATTCGGGTATCTCCGGACAGGGGAAAAAAAGGAGAGAGAGAGAGAGAAATAATAATATAATAATAATAATAATAAAGTTTAGTCCTATAGAAGAGGAACCTGATTTCTCCTCCTTTCTTCGATTGGATGAGTTTCTCCAGCGCATCCTTTATTAGAAAAGATGGAGTTTATTCACGTAATTGCACTCTTTTTTTTTATTGAAGTAAGGTTTTTAAAATGCCAAATCGTTATTAAAATCTTAAAATATCGAGAAAAATTCTTAAACATGGAGTATAATTGCTTAATACGATTAAAACAAATAAGTTATTATCACTATAAAAATGTAAACAAAAAGTCACGTAACGTATTAATGACATTTTACGAATTAAAAATTAAAAGCGGATATAAAAAAAAAAAAGAATTGTTGAAGAAAATGGCGAAAAATGTCTGTAAGAAAGAAAATAAAATATATATTGAAGTATAGAAGTGGGGTGAGATAATTACACAATAGCAATAACTACGAGAGTAAACACAATAATTCAAACAAATCAAAATGTAATTTTTTTTTCTTTTTCATCTAGATTTTCGGTAGTTAAACACATAAAAAATTTATTGTAATTATATTGTTATATGGCGGGTGTGAGCGAACGATAGCCTGATGGCCTTTTCCTTTTACTTTGTGATAAAATAAATAAACAATTAGGATAAGTAAACTTGTAATGAAACGATTAAACAAGAATCTTCATTGTTGTTTTCATTTTTTATATTTGCTTTTTTAAAATTAATTTTTGATTTTCTTAATATAAATAAAGATTTATATATAGTATTTTTTAATTTAAATAATTAAAATTTCTCGCCGATCCGTAAAGAAAAATTTGAGCTGTAAAAAAGAAATCATTCTTTTGATACGTGTTTTAAGTAAAAAGACAGTAAAAATGTCCTTATTTTATTGTTTTATTTATTAATTTAGTAAATAGGTATTGTGTAGAAGTATTTAACAGCTTAATATGGAGGAGAATTTAGTGATTATAAACTCTTAAAACCCGGTTAGTTCTTTATAGATAAAGGAGATGAACATATTGGAAATTGTTAAATATGGAAACAACGTAAGATATACGAGACAAACTTGGAGTTAAAGCAGTAAAATAAAAAGAAAAATTCCAATACTCTTATATAGATAACCGAAGATGAAATGTCCCAAGTGAATATAATAACGAGAAAAGGTGGTCTATTCTTTTCTCCATACTTCGTTATATTAGTTATCGACTGAACATTTCCAAGAGAAGATACTTGGCCATATTTTAAAAAGGGGGGAATAAGGGAAGAGAAAAAAAAAAAAAAAACAAAGTTATGTTTACAGAATAGCGCTGAAAGCTTCAACGACAGAATTACGATTTAATGCACCTCGTGGTGTGTCGCGACTTGTGACCTGCATAAACCTTACCCCGTACTCAAAGGTGGATGAATGGCTAGAGAGGGGCCGTTACTATAAATGCTCACCAACTTGATTCCCATTACGGTGGAGGAGAACTTCTAACCTTCTATACTGTCGCCATCTCGGTGACTCGCTGTCACCCTGCTCCTTAATGGAACGACATTAGGCTTGGAGTTTTCCTACAGGACTCTAAAATGAGAATTAATGTCGCTACTTTACAACGACTTTGATGTTGTCTGTATGCCGCATCCTCTCTGCTGCGGGTACCTCGTTCCTTGTCAAGACTGGGCTCGCATTTTCTCAATACAATCAGTTGGGATGCGTAAGATACTACCGACATTTGTTTCCGACAAAATTCCTACATTCGGATGTCATGTAGGACTGGTCCTTCAGGTATGAGTCTGGGTGCGACCGATAACGAAGAGAGATATACGACAGAGAGAGAAGAACGGCGGGAGTCTGACATTGAATAGGGAAAAAGTCGAGAATAATAAATTATCTTATTTTGGAAGAAAAGTATTTCTTCCCCCCCCCGAATTTTATCTCGATTTACTTAGAAGGAAAAAAAAAACAATAATAATAAATGCTATCCTGTATTTTATTATACGTAATTTACCAATTAGCTTCATGGTGAAATTAAATTGCTTTCCCATCATTCGAACTATTAGATCGAGAAATCGAAGGTTACCAAAAATCCGGTGACGTCATCGGGCCTAACCCAATCAAAGTTCTTAATCATGTGGCGAGAATTTAAAATTCGGTTGGTTTCAGCTGAGTGGCTATTTCCGTTCTTTTTCGTCTTTGGAAGAAGAAAATGCAATTTGGTCTGGATGTTGTTGTCATGGTAACCGATCTTTTATCCATCTTCCCGGTAAAGATAACCATAGAAATTACTTGAAATTTTCAGTAAATGTTTTTATTTTAAACTAAATTTAAAGTAAGATTAATGGATTAATTTTTCGATTTTTATTTTCTTTTTATTATTATTATTATTATCGTCATTATTATTATTACAGATGGACATAGGAGGAGAATTTATATCATTAATATTTAAGTTGTCGGCAAAGTACATGCGAAAATGCTAGTAAAACGGGCAGAAAAGAGATTGGAAAGAAAGTGATATATGTATATAGTATTTTGGAATCTTGGTGTTTCTGTTACGATTTTTCTTCCACTGCGTTTATTGCCTTTGGATGTTAGGAATTAAGAGTGGTTGTTGGCCAGCTGCTCACAACACTAAATACGACAGCATTCGGAAGTTAGTGCATCTCAGCTTGGCAAAATGACGCTGAAAAACAGAAGGGAGTAATTCCAATAACCGGGGGAAGAATTCCAATAACCGGGGACCAATTGATTGGTGAAATGTATGGCTAGTAATACAGGGCAACGCACAAAATTGCCCCAATGAAGAAAATGGAGCCATAAAACATGCATAAGTTAGTCTAACCCAAATGCTTCCAGAAGAGTTGACATTTTATTAAAATAATACATCCAACAAGAACAAACTGTCCTCTTTCTAAGAAAGCGGATGACGTTTTTCTACCTTTCGGAAATATTTGATAAGATCTGGAAATAAAAGCTCGTAGCGTGTTATAAAATTAGTTGTCTAACATCTTTACTGGTTCTTTTATAATTTAAATTTTTACCCTTATAAATTTTTTAATTACGACTCCATCATTTCATTAATTTTTCTGCAGGAATTAGTACCCGGGGAAGAAAAAAATGTCGCCCTCTTTTCAGACGGTAAAGATAAAAGCTGGTTAGAAAAACATTAAGAAAATTTAAATAACGTTTAATCCTACCTTTTGATAAAGAACACGAATTCTTAAGTTAGTAGAAAATTTTCAAAAACATTTGATTATTGGACAAATCGACAGGTTCTTTCAAGCGTTCAATTTAATATGAATGGGGGCGAAAAAAGAACGGGGGGTAAAGCTTCTCTTGTTAGCAATCAAAGAGAGTTTGTTGGTGAAAAATATGCAGCCACATCCTCTGATTAAATCGCAAGCAGAGATAATTAAAACTACAGGAAGCAAGTTTTTCCCCCTCTTCTATCCTGTTCCGTCGGAGAGGATAGAATAAAAAAAACTTGCAATTATAAAACGCCGGCATGTAATACTTTTTCTGTTGGTAGGCAGATTACAGGAACCATAATGATTTTCTTCCTTAATTAGTAAACTAGTGCATAACAACGTCAAGTATTGAGTTAAGGGAATCTCCTCTGAATAATTTTTTGTACCATCGCACCTCTTGTAATTAGTACTGAACGAATAAAGTATTATTGAACCAGTTGCACTACGTCGTGTTAAACATTTTAGCCTCTTTTATAACGTCCGATATTCATTTAAAACTAACTCAAATACTCATTTTTGTAGTCGCAACGGGCGAAAAAAAAAAACAATTACAGAATTAAAAAATTCTAAGTTGAAATTCATTGTTTTTACTACAAAGAATATCAATTCCATAAACAAGTTGACGAAAAGAAGCTTGATATTCGGATAACTACCCTTCAGTCGTCTATTTGAGAGAGAAAAAGGGGATATTGTTGGATTGTTCTTGAAAGTACAAGTGCTTTTAGCCAATTTTTCACTTTGTCTTGAAAAATAGTTTGCCAGGACTTCTAATAATCTCCTGAAAAGTCGATCGATAAAGAAGAAAAAAGAGCGACAAACTATGACTGTGATAGGAGACGTATCATTTAGTTTTCAAAATAAAATACCCATTATATTGCTAGCCAGGGAATTCTAGAGATGGTGTTATGTGTCCTGGACACTTCTCCACTATCTTTATATATATATATATATATATACTCTCCCTATATATATACACACTATTTTATCTTATATTTAATAAGCCCACTTTCAAAAAATTTCTCTCCTTAAATTTAGAACATTTCGAGTTAATCACATCATTAATTATTTAATTCTAAAATAAGGTTTACTCTAATTGCTTTTCTATATTATATATATAAGGAAGGAAATTATGTAGAAGAGTGCACAAATTATAAATCTTAATCGATAAAGAGCGATAATCCACTTCACTCCACTGTATAACAGTCATATCATTATATATATTTTTCGAGATATTTTTAAATAAAATAATTTTAGTTCGCTCTCTTAACTGCTTTCAATTATTTGTCCTCCCTATAACGAGATAATTAAATATTATTACGTATTTAATGAACCACATGTTGATGGATTAAAACAGGTGCCCTGTGTTATGTGTGTATATATATATAGTTAATATATACATAAGCATTTCGCTTTTGTAATCAGAAGAGTGATTAAATTTAATTGTTTTTTTTTTTGGGAAGAGGGAAGGAAGAAGAAGAGAAGAAGAACAGGAGAGGGAAAAAAAATCTATTTTAAAAAAATCTAAAATCGATATTTTGGATAAAATATTATTATCTAAATAATTCGTTCGGGTCAATTTTTGAAGCAAGAAAACAACCGAATATATATATATACGTATAAAAAAAAATACTCCCAAAAAAAAGAAGAGAGTCCATCTCGGGATCCCGATTTTTCTGGGTTCACGTGACTGCTTTTTTTAAAGTCACGTGACCGGCATCACCCCTCCGGCTTGACAGGGAGCAGCAGAAGTTACTATAGTAACGGAGAGGGTCATTCACATTCTGGGGAACTTAGGAGAGGATTTTTTTCCCCCCCCACTTGTTTCAGTAAGGTTCTTGCTGCTTGATATTTTTAATTATTGTAAAGAATGAATGAATATATATATATATATATATATATAATATTTTTTCTCTTCTCTCTCTTCCTAGTCGAGTCCAGTAAAGATGAAGGATGACGGATTTCGTTATTGGTTCGAAGATTTATGGTTTCTTGAACGAAATTAACTTAGAAAAATTAAGAAATTTGTTGAGCATCGTATTAAAAAAAAATAATAATAATAATATTCTTTTTTTCTCCCCTTTTCCTTCCTCTAAAAACAAAAAAAAAAATTATCCAAAACATGGCGAGATAAATTAATAATAATTGAATATTAACCGATTATTTATTACAGACTTTCCAAGAGAAAAACACCACCCCAAAACTAATTTTTATATACGAATTTTTCGATTAAACATTTTTCGACTTCCTAAATAATAATTAAAATATTTTTTTTTCTTTATTTAAAAAAAAGGGGGAAAAATCGAAGGATATTTTTTTTTTGCTTAAAAAGATGGCTTTTTTAGCTTCGAAATCGTGTTGTGATCATAAAATAAATATATTTGAAATTTATTAAACGATGCGTTAATCATCAATCATCCTTAAAAATATTTAGCAAATATATTAATATATATATATTTTATTAATAAATAGCAAAAAGAAAGGAAAAGAGGAACACAAATATAATCTTTTTTTACTTAAAATATCAATTAATTAAAATATAAAATTTAAATTTTTTTTGAGCATGCGTGGAATTAACTCTCTTCTACAAAATTTTTAATAAAAGAATAATAATAATAGATTTTTTTCCCTTTGATTCCCCCCTCTTCGAGTTTAAAGGACGTAATTTTGAAAAATGATATAATAAGTAATGTTACCCTAATTGGATAATAGATGGCGCCACTAATGCGAGCAGTATCTCGCTAACACACGTTAATGGCTGGGAGAGAAATGATAACGTTAGGCAGAATACTGGCTGCTGTCTGGACGAGTGAAATACGTTATAAATATTGCTCAGGAATGGTCAAAATGTATGGATGTCAGTACGACACATTGCGAAGAAAAATGAGGCAAACTGTGAAAGATGACTGCTCGCCCGACCGACTCGAGGGACGAGTCTGACAATATTCAATTCCCAAGAACAAAATAGCATTAGTTAAGAGTGTCAATGCGTTGTACTCGGAGCCATACTCGCTTTTATTGTAGTAATATAGATAATAAAGTCTGTAACTATTGCGTTACGCCGCCGGGTGTAACTAGACCCTCTAATGACGTGCTAAATGGTTAACGCCCGAATTAATGAAAGAAAAAAAAATAATAATAATAATAGCAATAATTCTCGCTTAGACGTAAACTAAAATGTTTATAAAGAAATATAACACGGTGTTTTAAAAAATGTACGTGTCTTAGGGGTTAGAAAACGAGTTTGCAAACTTCAGTGAATCTCAATTTGTAAGCCCTATAGATGTAGATAGATTTCGTCTATCGCATCATCTAACTCGGTTTAAGTAACGTTTGGTTGATTACGAGTATCCAAAATTGTGATGTGAATTTTCCCACGGTTCCTATTTTTTTATATATATTTATTTCTTTTTAAATCCGCCGAAATTGGATACGTAGTTTTAGGTCAGTGACCTATCTTATTCCCCTTTAGAACTGTAATGAGCTAGGAGATATCACGTGATTGCTCAGTCTTGCAAACGACCCCGGACAACACGAACATTTGGGCTCTTTTCCCCATCTTCTAGACTGATCGAAAAATCACATCAAAACCTATCTTGAAACAATCGATTTTCAAACAGCAATTTTACTGAAGACTCGCGACTGTGACTTCAATCGGAACTCTTTTCTAAAAAGAAATACTTTTAAAGCCGGACTAAACGGAAAAGAATGGAGATTGGTTTGCGTTAATTGATTCTTCGCAAATTTACTTTTAATTTATCGAAAATATCCTCCCCCTCCCCCGAATCTTTCAGGAATTAAATCGTAATCCCCTTCGCCCTAATCCAACAAATTTAAAGCCCGAAAATTCGGCCGTAATTTTTCGTGTTTACGAAATTACATAATTGGAGGATTAAAAATATTATTAAGTTAATACACCCGGGTAGAAATTTGGAAATTTTAATTTAAGAACAATTAAAATGTTCGGTACAAAGAATGATGTTTTCAAACCATAATACATTACTGTGTTACATAATTCATATCGAGCCATAATTAAGCTAACTTACTATGTTGGTGGTCTAAAAAAGAAAACGTGGATTATTATTATTTTTTGACTAAATATCTAACATTTCGATTGTGAAAGCTTCCAGTAAGTTTGGCCTATTGTTTAGAGGACGATTGTTTATCTCAGTCAGTTTGGTATTCACAGTGTGTTTTCTAAGTAGATCTATCACCTAGCTGACCCTACCGTGTCTAAGTGACAAAATGTGTTATGAATCAGTAGATATTATGAGACTTTCACAGGTTAGAATGGTCGTCTTTAGGACAATTCCTTCTACTGAAAGTCAAAAGGTTCGGAGGGGGAACCGGGAGACAAACAGAAGTCGGGCACACCTGCATCTGACTGTTGAATACGTAGCTATTTGTGGCACAGACTTACCTGTTTGTGGCAGCCAGTTTCACAGACGGGATTGCACGGCGGTCATCTGTTTTCGTGCTGACAACTCGACCCCCGACGACCCGGGGGTGACTACAATTAGTTAGACTGTCAGACAAAATATATTAAATGTGTCAGAAATTATTCTTAGTGTAAAACGGGGCTTTTATTGTCGGGGAAAAAAAGGTGCGGTGGCAGTTAGCTTATGTGTTCGGTTGGACGAAGCTGATGTTAATGATGGCGTCCACAGATCATTAGAGTACTAAAAATCAGCTTCTATGGAGTTCTGTGTAGTTCTGACACCAAAACGCTAACAAGACCAAGTTGGAGCATGCGAAGTATAATGACCTGTTCCACCGACTTGTCTAAAACTTGGGATATTTTCTGCCAGATAAAGAGGAAGATTTTTTCCTTTAAAACCGAGTATTTACTAGAATAGAAATCGCAATTTCACTCTTTACTTATTTTAGAAAATTCTGTTTAAAGCTGCTTTCAAACACTAAACATTTATTTCTCTCTCTAAACTATATTGTATCCGCTCCAATGGTTATAGAGAAATAATGCCATTGTGTTCCCCCTCCAAAAAAAAAATAAGTTTAATCTAGAAAATCTAATTCTAGATTAGAGTCTAGAATGAAAATATATATATACTCATAAAGCCCATCGAAGTATCGACATCTCTTAATAATAATAATTGGTAAGTATTATAATTAAGCGAGGAAATTAGCATGTACACTGTTTAAATTTCGTAGATAAATTCTGAATTTATTTCTACACATGGCCTATGGTTTATTTATCCTTATTAAATGCTGCATATCTAGCTACGTAATAAGAAAACGGTCATAAAATAATTTAAAGCGTCTTGCATTAATAAATATATAACATTTTTAAAATGAATACTTCATAGTCTCATTAAATAAGCATTGAGATGAATTATTAAACACTTCTGCAAGAACGTATCACCAAAAGATAAAATTATTCATTCATAAAATTAAAAACTGGAATTGTTAAAAATACATATGTATAACAAACGAATAATTTAAAATATGTGTACAACAATTATCTCGGCTCGGTTCTAAAACGTTGGGTCCTATAGGATACGTGCCGAGAAATTGGATAAATTTCATTTTTGCCATTAATATCGTCATTAAGTTATTTATTATATTAAGAAATCAAGGAGTGAACTTAGTTTTCCAGTTGTTTGACAGAACACGAAATAATGACAAAGGACACCAGATGGCAGAATTGATCACTTTATATCCCTTATAACTTCATTAAATGCTTCGAAAAAAATAATAATAATAACTCGTAAAAGTGTATTTTTCATTGGAATAATATTAAAAATAAGAGAAATTTTTCTTAAAGTTTAACACGAAAACACATCAATATAAAGGCGAAAAATTTGGGGATTTGTCTAAAAAGATTCGAGTTGTGAAGAAAGATTCAACAGCTTGTTACAGACACATAAACCTCACCTACAGTAGTCAACCAATGAATTATTTTGGTCGTTTTGTTATCCCTTATTGTGTCCAACTTTTGTTATATTCTCTCCCCTAAGACTTAAATGAATGAATTCTGCCCCACTCACCGCTGGTATACACAGGTGGTGCTTAGCTTCGGGAATAGTCTGTCCCAAGGAAAACCACCTTATGTTACCTTTCCTCGAATAAAAATACTTTCTCCTCTTAAATATATATTCTTTTCTTTTTTGTCTTGTTTAAATTTTTCTATAATTCTTTCTCGACAGAAGAGAAAAAGAATTATACGTCTAAACGTCGTAATATTATTTAAATTTATCTAACACCAAGTCTTATTACTGTTTATCTTTAGTCACACAGCCAATTTTAAGTAAACAATTGAGAGAACCACAAAATATTTATAAAGATTATTTACAGAATTTTATGCTTAAGAAACGTCTCTTTTGTCTTCTAATAACGAAAAAAAAAGGGATAAACCCCCTTTTCTCCCCCTTTAACCTATTCTAAATTTAGAAAACATTAATTACGGTAAGTTTATGGAAAAATCTATGGTAATTTTGAAATAAATAATAAATTTAGTAGCTTACAAAATTAAATCATTTAAAAGGGAATTATAACCCACCCCCCACTCTGTGTTTTTTCCCTGAGAAAATAATAAATAAATAGATAAATTTTCCCTCGAGGTTCCTCCTCCTTTTCTTTTTTTATTTAATAATTTAATTATATAATTTGATTTTTAAAAAAGAAATTTGCTGACTTTAATTAATGATGATTAAGAGAAAAATATAAAGACATTTCCTAACTTACGATAGTAAATAAAGGACGTGAAAGTTTAAAGAAATTTTAAAGCGGCTGCAGTGTCTGTCCAGCTTCTTATGCATTCTGACTCGAGAAGTCCTGGTTACATATGCAAATTTTCTACTTTCCTTTCACCAATAGGAAGAAGTGGTCTCCGCCTTCTCTCCAAAGAGGAAGAAAATTTCAACCTATTGCAAAGGTCTGTGTAAAGTATTGATCGCCTACGTGAAAGAACTGTACGTAATACTACAATACAGTTACTTTAAAACGCTTCAATTCCTTTAGAAAATTATTAAATTCGTTTAAATCTTTGATTTAAATATATGTACACGAATATAATTACATTTTACTTATGTATATACTTACAATATTAATATAATTAATATAGAAATTATAATATTTAAATATGTAATTTATCACATGGATCAATAGAAAATGTTTAATTATTATCTTTTAAATATTTTCTTATATTTTACATAAATATAATTCATTCTAAATATTCTAAAGAATATTAAGAAGTAAATTATATTTTTTATTGAATACAATCATCATTTTTTTTTATTTATTTATTTAATTTCTCATGAATGATGTAAGTGGATATTCTATATTAGTTAGGAAAATCTATTAAATTAATTAATTTTACATTTATTTTTAAATATAGGCCCATACAAGTTGATATTGTGTTTTTAAGCTTGAATTTATTATGAAAATATCTAAAAATAGAGTTTTTTTTAAGTGAGAAATGGCTTAGAGTTACACGAAACTTAAAGAAAACATATTAATGTAGTTATTTTTCTTATAATTTATTTAAAAAAATTAAAAGTAAATAACTCTTGTAAAATATTAAAATAACTTTTACTTTTCTAAAGACTTTCTTCCTCTAAATAATAACAATTTATGACTCTTTTGTTATTGTTATAAAACAACAACAACAACAACAACAACAACAACAAAAGTCATAAATGTAGACAATAAATTATTGATTTACAGATAATTATATTTAAATTTGTAAAATAAAATGATTAATTTCTTAAATAAAATCTTTAAATAATCTTTTTATAAATGATTTATATTAAATAACATTAAGTTTTACAGAATAAAATGAACATTTCCTGTCAAAAGTTATTTTTATGATTTAAAATAACTAAATAAATCTATAGTGTTAAATTAAATTGAAATAATTTAAGGCATTGTTTGTTTCCTTCTTTTTTTTTATATATATTTTTAAATGAAGGAAATGGTTTTTTATTTTAATTTTTAAAAAGGGAAAATTTGATATAATTATATAAAATTTAGAATATATTAAATCTTGAATTATAAATAGAGTAAGTCAAACTCAGAAGATATTATGGATATGAAGGAGCATCATTAAATTTTCAGGTAGGCTAAATGAAAAATATTACTCATTGAGATCTGAAGAAAATAAAGAAAAAGATAAAGGAAAAAACAATGTTTAAAATAGCTCTGTTGGAAGCATTCCTACAAAATAATAAGATGTGTGTAGTAGGCCTGCTTATTTAATAAACTATAATTTATTAATTAAGATAGTAGAATAATATTATAAAATTTAAAATGTATTCTGTGATGCTTACAGACTGAATGTGTTATTTACATGGAATAATTCTTTATAAATTGTGTATAAATAATAGAACTGTGTGATGATATTCAACAAGTTCTAATCTGTTCCATCTACAACTAGTAGGAGTTAGTTTTGTAGGTCAGCTTGGAGGATTAAATAATTATAAAAGTTAAATTGTAAACTAAGGAGAAAAGTGAGCGACATAGAAGATTCATACACTACATATATATATATATATATATAAATTTTTTTCTTTTTTTTTTTTTATATAGATATTTATACCTTCAGTATGTGGATAAAGAGCCAATATCATCAGTCTAGCGATCCAGTAAATGTATTATTAGTATCTTGCCGGGCACCGAGATTACGGATCGGCAGAGGAATGAACAAAGTAATCAAGTACAAGGAAACATTGAACGTTAGACTCGACCATGATCGATGGTGTCCAGTCAAATCAACTGGCCGGGAAAACTCAGTCCATAAATCATTACTGCTGGCTTGGTCACTCAGAATTCTGCTGGACTGTCCACATTCTCTCGTGTCTGCTGCCGGGTCACTGTAAATTGGCTGCTACCGATGCGGATTGCGGAAAGAAGCATTTATAAAGTTTTCTAAGCAATATAAATATCTTTCGAACAAACTTCTAAGGGAATATTTGAATGCCGCTATCTATCTATTAAACTGTTGATACAAAACAGAAGTGGATAACTACTGACTTCCCCCCTTTCTATACATACAATAAAGAAAATCATATCGGTAACAATTTGAGATTGGAAAAACATGATGGAGAATGTAATAACAATAGCTTTTCTCTTCCCTTTTCTAAAAATAATCATTGTTTTATTTTTAAAAAATTTAAGTTTTTGTAATTTTAAATTTTATAAATACAATTATTTTATTTTTATTTTTATTATTATAAAAAAAATAAGATGCATATAGACTATATATATATATATAAATAAATCATATTAAATTCTAAATTAAATGAGAAATTGAAACTAAAGGAATAATGTAGATAAATATGATTAAAATTAAAATAATGTAAAAAAAAAAAAAAAATCCGAAACAGTAGGCTATTGTCTTTCTTCTGTTAGAAATTTGCTTACATTCTCATTCTTTAACTGATGTGTTGCTGTGTTTTATTTTAAAATATATATTTAATTCTCTTTATATAATAGACCAGACTTTGCGGCAAAGACATGATAGATTTTTGAATTTCTGTAAACGTACGGGCAGATATAATTTCCACATTTATGACCCATAACTTCTCATAGACTGGCCTTATATTTAATATTATTAATCTGTCCAAAAATATAGTACAAAATCGAAACTGTTTTCCTAGTAATTTAAACAATTGAGTGACACGTTCTTGCCTTCGATTTTTATTATTAAAAATTTCGCTTTAAGATCATCGCTTATCGAATGGGGGGGGGGGAATTAATTTAATGTTTATTCATTTAAATATATATATAAAACGGTATTTTCTAAGTTTAAAATGAGTGATTTAGAAGCAAAAAATATAGAACCGTACACGAGATTTACGTTTCGAAATAATGAAATTTCATAAAGATGTAATTTAAATAAATTTTACAATTAGTTTATACCCGAAACCGTTTATAATGTAACTTACACACGTAAATTTAAAATCTTTTCGTTTTCGATTTGGTTAGATAGGCCGAATGAATGTACGAGAATGAAATGAAATGTTTACCTACAGGATAGTGGCTTTTATAAGTAATGAATAGTTAAAACTGTAATCGTAAGTAAACAAATCTGAAAGATAATTAAAGGGATCATTCTGGAAGAAAATAGAAGATTAAAGTTGAAATTGAAGGTATAAACACGAAACGAAGAAGGATTTACGTGCATATTTTCTTCTTTTTTTACGTAAAAAAAAATAAAGGAAGACAAAGGTTACAATGAAATTACAATTAAAGGTGAATGAATATCAAAAGGGTATATTCAAATAACAAAAGAGAAAATTTAAAGTTAAATATCCACGTATGATAATTTCATCACAAGATATTTCGATCGCGACAAGAGGGGGAGAGGAAGGGAAAATAAATAAATAAATAAATAAAAAAAGAATAAAAATTCGGAATAAAATTTTATTTTATTTAAAATTGGACGAAATATAAATAGGGCAATCAAAAGAAAATTTAAAATGAAACGAAAATTCGACGTCATTTCAAACTGAAAGAAACGTAAATAAACAGCGAATTTCTTTTTTTTTTCAAATTGAATATTATTAATTTTTAAGCTATTTAAACTGGAACAAAGTTATTGTAGAATACGAAGAGAAAAGTGTAGGAAATTCTTCTTTAAATTAATAATAATTTATTTAATATAGAAATTAGTCGGCGATTCGTCGAATGTGGCAATTAAAAAATAAATAAACTGAGAAAAATTCAACACAAATTCCTAAGTTCTTTAAAAATAATATAATATAATAAATAAATTTTCAAGAAAATTTTCAATTTAAGCAGCGAGTTTACTTCCTTTTTTTTAAAAAAAAAAGAAAAAAATAATAATAAATTTTCAACATTTTTAAAAAAATATTCATTCGATTATAAAAGAAGCTATTTTCTCATAGGTTTATGCGCTTTTAATTCTCCTTTTAAAAAATCGAGTTTACTTTAAAAATATATATATATATATTTTTTACCGTTAGGAATAAGGAATCATGGCGGTCATCCTGACTATTTTCAACTAGTTTATCTTTTCGGTTATCGAAGTAGCTTAAGAGATAATTAGTGTCCAAACATGACTTAGTATCCGTAAGGCCGGTTCTTATGTCTACTCTGCGAATCTCCATAAAGTGGAACGAAATGAAAATGATAGTGTATGAGTAGGTAGGTTCATTAACAGTTTCTGTAGGATGAAGAAAATTGATACCGCCCGCTAGCTGTCCTGAATGTTTCAGCGTGGAACTGTGACAAAAGGTTACTCTGGAATGAAAGACAGGAAGTCAACTTTGTATCGTAATGAATAACAAAACTACAATTAGGCGTATCAACTCGACACAATCTTTTCTATTCATATTTCTCTTATTTAAATTACAATAAAGAGTAATATTAATTTAAATGTGTGTGTGTGTGTGTGTTTTTTTAAAAATAATTTACCTTCCCATCGAATGTTTTTATGCATTTATTTACTTATTATTACTTTTTTAACCGGAATAAATTCGCGAGGAACGTTAAAAACCAACAGTTTTCTATAGAAAGCGATTATTTGGAAACATTTAGATGTAAATCCTCGATAATGCAGAGATAAAACTTATTTAATGAGAAATACGCATAATAGAAGCTTATTTAGTTCGTGTAATGCTTGTTTTTAAAGAAACAATTAACAATCAAGCGATGGGGATAAGAGCAAAGCCGCTTTGTTGAGAATTCAAAGCCAGTTCTTTTGTTACCTCCTTCCAAACTTAATAATGCGATATTTGGAGTCAACAAGAGCGAAGACGTTGTTCTAAGTCTCTACTTCATTCAGACGACTTTCATTAAAACCATTCACAATTTCCGATTAAATCTGAACGTCACAATTAAACATGTTTTAATAACTGTACCTAGCTTCAAGCAAACACCATCTTTTGTTATTCCGGCACAAGCGGCGACTAAAGCGTTAAGTCCATACTCGGATTGAAAACAGCAAAAAAACAAAGTGATACAGTTTTGAATAGAACAAGCTGAAAATTAATATATCGGTCTGTTTTAATAACTCGTTCTCTTCCTTATTCTATTTCGAACTTTGCGCTACTGGCAATTTCCTATACAAGTTGGGATTTCGAAACGTTAATCCTTCAGTGATTAATAGTAATTGTTGAGCTATACATTGTATACCCGACTGTAAAATTTCAAAAGTTTATCGCAGATTAAACCACATTTTCAAAGAAATTCCATTTAATTGTCATCAAAGATTCGTAATTCTTCCTACCTAATAATACCAGTACGTACTGTACAGTACACTACCTATTGAAAATGCAAAGCGATAGACACACACGGAGAAGAAAGTTTTTCACAAACTAAATAGGAAAAGATAAAGTTCGGACAGAAGTTATCCAATCGGGGAGGAATCTAAAGTCGTATGTTTTTTATGGAGGTAGGAAAAAAAATTCCCCGTTGAATATTACGTAACTGTTTCACAATGGTAGTGTTGACAGTCTGTCGTGTGCCATTACATTCTAACAACACAATGACCTTATGTTCAACTTTACCCCTTCCTCGCGCAGAATAATCCTTTGACTTGGATACAATCGCTCCTTCCCATCAGGTATTCTGACTCGCTAACCCTTTGTTAGTTTTTTCCCCTCCACATTCAGATCGGTAAGTCTGATTTCTATATACAAAGCACCCAGTCGCGTGGTATCCCTTGTGGTTCGCTTGTACGACTATCGACTACTATTTATTTTTTTTTCTTTATGATTCTCACAATTTAAATTTATTTAGTTGTTCCGTAATGGCTCCTCAATCGAATAATCTTCCCGAAACGGCATTAACCAAGCGGTGTATACAGAAATTCCCAGTTTAAAATAATAATAATAATAATAATAATAATAATAATAATATTCTCAGAAATTTTGTTTTAATTTAAAATTTAAAATTAGTTTCTAAAAACTAAGCTCGGATTAATAATTAAATGGAAGAAAACTTTTAAATTCGAGTAAAAAAGTTAAAAATTACTTTTTTTTAAAGTTTAAAATTTAAAAATGTATTTAAATCAGCGGAAAAAAAAACTGATTAAAGTTTAATATTTTAATGAGGATATTATCATAATGTATTTTTAAATTGAATATTTTGAATTATTATTATTATTATTATAAGTGCATTTGGGATGCGCTTTAAGAATCGCGCTCATTTCGAACCCTTCCCGCCAAAAATGTCGACGGAGGAAAATAGTATTATTGTCTTTCTTTATCCAGTTCAAATCCTGAGCTAGAAAATCTCCTTCAGGTCATTGGACTGTCGGTCACAACAGAGGCTCTTGGTCAGTCGGTCAAGAGCTTCAAGGTCAGCCAGCTCAAGGACGTTGTATGGTGTGGTCGATCGTACAAGACACTGACCAAGGTTCGTCTCGTTCTGAAAACAGGAAGTGACGTCACAGGCGATAAGATTCGAACTGACAAATAATTTTTAAATATTTAAATATTCAAAAGTCGAGCGCCTCCTACTGTTTTGTTTCGGCTGTCGATTCTCGTTTATTTTTCTGTTTTTTTTTTTAAATATAAATTATGGATTATTATTATTATTTATTTTTTCGAAATTTATAAAATTAAATAATATATTTATAACGTTTTTATGCGTGTCATAAAAAAATTTAAATTTAATATACTGTAATTACAAATGTTTTTTGTTTTTAAAATTGTTATATTTAAGTATAATCGATGTTAATGGTTGTTAATCTTATAATATTTTAAAGAAATTAATCTAAATTAATAATCGGTATCGTAAATTATGTAATATTTTTACTATTTGAGAACTTTTCTTGCAATTATTTGTAATTCGACGAACGTTACGATTTTTTTTTTTTTTACCCCTGTGACGATAAAACGCCGATTGATTATTTTAATTTACATTTTATCCGTCCGAATTCATTTATAACATTTTTATAAAAACGAAAATTAGATGTGTGGGAGTTCTTTCCCAATAGAATTTTAAAATCAGGAAGTTTTATCCGATAGAGGGCACTGGCTAGTAGCCAACGGCCGAGTGATTGATTTGCGATGTCCATTTGCCTGGCCCGCAGCCATCCACGCTCGAAAACAATTTAAAAATATATTACAATAATAATTGCTTTATTAAATTATTTTTAAAAAATATATTAAAAAAACAACTTTCCTAATCTTCGGCGCTTAATAGAAACCAATGGTTATTTATATAAGTTTTTGAATTAATAAAAACATTTATTTTTTCTTTAAAAAAAAAAGGAAAAAGAGCGCAGTTTTATAAGTAAAATATTCAAAAATTAATTTTAAAATAGCTTATATTTATTTACTATTTTGCTTTCTATAATCTAAATTTTGCTTAAAGGAAAGCCTTATCAATTTTTTTTTGTTTTTTTAATGAATTTAATTAATTAAATAAACGTTTTTACAAAGAGCTCGGACGATTTTATAAGTAAGATATTTAATTTAATTATAATTAAAATAATTTTTGTATGAACAGATATTAATCTAGTCACTGATTAGCCTTATCTACATTAATTAATTTCTGCTTAAATGTATTTTATTATTCGCAAAAATGCTTTGATTATGATAATGTTAGTAGATTATTATCGCTAAAAATGCAGTTGTTTTTTTTATAAATTAAAAAAAAAATGTATTATTTAATTTTAAAATGAAAAAATCTTTCGACAGGTTTCGTATTTATTTATTTACTTTTTATTAATTATAAAACAATTTTATTGTAATTAAATGTTTTAGAATTAATAAAAAATAATTCTATTTTTGCTTACATTTAAATATATTTAATTCTTTATACAATTTTTATTTAATATTTTAATCCTAATTATAATTTTAGCTTAATTATAATTTAATATAAACAAAATTCCTTATATTTTTGCATTTAATTATATATATATATATATATATTATAATAAATGTGTTTAAGTTACTAATTTATAAATAATTTCTACTTAAATATAAGTATATAAAATTAAGGTTTTATGAGGGAGAAAAGTGATGATAATTTTAAATATTAAAATACAAAATTACCTGAAAATATTTATTTAAAAATTATATTAAAATAGTGTATAATTAATTTATAAATTTTAAAAATAATCAAAAAAATATGGTAATAAAATTGAATATTTTATAGAATCGATTGGAAAAATAATATATAAGCTTCTAAAAAATATAATAATAATAATAAAGTCAGAAACTTATAAAGTTCGGAATATTTATAATTTAAAACAATAATTCATTTATAATTTTAATGTTTAAATAAGAAAGAGTAAATAGGTTTTAATAAATAAATCTGTAATTATATTTTTAAAGTGGAAGATGGAGAAGAGGGAGGGAGAAGAGAAGGAAGAGAGAGATAAGTATAAAAATCGTTAAATAATACTTAAAATTTATAAATTTATGAGACTAATGCGTTAATACACGTTAAAAAATTGATAAAAGTTTTAAAAAACATAATTAAATATCTTGACAATAAACAAGTAAGGTAATAAAATTTTAATAAGTTGATAGAAATTTATGTAAAAATTTAATTTTTACTTGTAATTCTTAATAAGAATTTTTTATTTATTTTTTCCCCCGTCACTCAATTAAAAAAAAAAGGAGTTTAGGTTAAAAATTAAGAGTGAATCATAAGGCAGTCAAGTACTGTTTCCAGGGCATTAGTAAGTGACGGTTTTAAAAATTTTAGCGAATTTAATAGATATGATACATAATAGATAAAAGTTTTTCTACTTTTCTTCAAATAAAAGAAATAAATAATAAATACGACGTTAAGTTGTATAAGCACTTTTAGAAAAACGTTAACAAAGCTTAATCATTTATTAAACAACTTAAATAAAAATAAAAAAAATAAAATAAAATGAAAAAAAAGAAGAATCTAAGAATGTAAATAACGATAACCGTTTGAAGAATTAAAGTTTTAAAAACTTATATTGTCTCTATAATATTTCATCGACATATTACGTAAATTAACAATAACTCTATTAAACGTTATGGATAAAAGATGTGAGTTGAGATTTTATAAAATTTTTAAAATCTTTTCTAACGATAAAAGTTTATATTTATATATATTATTCAACGTGTTTTTATTATAGAAGAGCTATTTAAAAGTACCATTAGATCAATTAGAGTTATGGTTTTTACGTAAGAGTCAATGAAATTAGTCCTTCCATCAATGACAATCTAAAAATGGATATGATAAATATCAGCAATCATGGCAATTTGATCGACGTATTCCCTTTTCTATTTTACGTAACTATCACGTGTTTATACAACAATAAATCACGGGTATAAATCTCATTAATAGGTTAATATTTAAATAAAATAATAATAATAATAATAATAATAACGATAAATAAACCGGTTTTAAATCCGTAAAAACCTGGAGGAAACTGGAATTTTTATATATAAAATTTAATTAATTTTATAATCTATCATTAAAAACAATCAACAAAAGAAAATATTCCATTAGAACAGAAGATGATTACAAGAGAGGGAGCATTTATAAATATATTAAAGAGTAAACCACGTCTGTTACTAATTATTCGACATGACAATTAAAGTATAGAAGAGTAATTACGTGAGTCTGTTAACCCATTTTTATAATCCAAACCAGATAAAATATAATTATCTATTTTTCTGGCCACATTTAATATAATAATATTTTTGTCTAATTACATTTGGTCTTGGTTTTTACGAGATTGCATTATAACAGGTGCCTTTATTAAAGCTGTTGTGCTTAATTTCGTTCTCTTCTTTCTCGAACAATTCGAAATTATTAAATCGTTTTAATTCCGAGAACGTTTCAATTTTATTATTAAATAAATTGCTCTCGGTTACCGATGTTTCTATAGATATTTCCTATGTTTATATTTGTATGTTAATATTCTATATAATTGTTACAACACGAAATTATCAGTTCTGTATGTTTCCAGCTGCGGTCTAGATTGACTATAACAGAGTTATGAAACTTGTACACCTGTCTGTCTACAATAATTCTATATATATATATATAGAAGTTTCGAGTGTTTAGTTACCGATAATTTATTTTTATATATATTTTTAAAAAATCAATAAAATTTTAATAATATTTATAAATTTAAATCCGAATAGAAATTATTACATTCCTCTTTATATATGTACTGGTGTGTACGTGTGTTAGAATATATAATAAATGCCTTAGTAATTTAAAAAGAAAAGAGTTTTTAAATATATTATTTTTTATTAAGAAAATAAAATAAATTCTTACATTTTTCTATCTATTATCATAAGATACAATTAACTGCGTAGGATTTTAGATGCATATTTGGAAGCGGATTTACTTTACGTAAATAAAAAGATGTAAAGGAAAATTCAGTAAAAACATGGCGCCCATTTGAACTATCCCCTGTTCAGGAATGCCAGAGATGCTGTTAGAATAGATGGGAAAAAAAGAGCTGTGTGTGTGTGTGTGTGTGTGTGTGTGAGTGTGTGTGTGTCTCGCTCCCTCTCCCTCTTTCCAATCGATATTGATTGAATTTTTTTTATGCGCGCGATGTAAATTTTGTTCTTTGCCTACCAGAACGTTATAGTTTTCGGAACGGTGGAACTGACCCAACAACTTAAAACACGACAATCGAGTCGTGACGATTTTACGAATCCCAAAGTCTATCTAAAATACGTTTTCCGAGCGGAGGCGGCCATATTTTAAACAGGTAAGCGAGCGGAGTACCAATGTTCTTTTAGTTTCTAAGACGCCATGTTCGAAAATTGTCGGAATCTAGAGAGGTATGTCTACTAAAACTTAATAGATATATGGTTGAAATGGGAGTAACGGTAGTCAGACAATAGTCTCACCCCTTGCTGTACGAGGTATTGACTGAGTCGTTGCTAATGAGAGAACACAGCTTCATATTTTATGTCGATACGGTTTGCGCCGAGCAGCCTATTGGATAAGGGAGATAGTCGTCACAAAAAACACTCTCCTTGCAATTTGCTGGCTGGACAGGTTAATTTCTCATGCACGTAGGCTGTTAACAAAGTTTTAATCAGTTACCGTAAGTCCCGCCTATTTTCCAAACTGTTCCGTGTATCTGCATTGCGAAGATGTGTAAACGTTGCTTACGTAATTGCTCTTAACGTATCGAAATTTATTTGTAGAATGTTAAACCTTAATAATAATGCATTAGATGATATTTTTGGATATATTTTACGTGCATAAGATAAATTTATATCTTATATATTATACCATAAAGAGCTCGGTTAATTAATACGGTGTATACTTAGAAAGTATTCGTTATATAAACTGATTAAAAAAACATTAAATTCTCGAAAAATTTAATTCGTTTCGGTTCAATTTAAATAAAATTGATTGCCGATACTTTTAAAAAAAAGAAAAATAAATTAATTTGTTTAAAGAATATCGCCTTAAAAATGGGTATCACTTACGTCTTTTTTCCGAACATGGTTTCCTTCCAACATCGGTAGGGGCACGCTGTCTTTCCCTCATAGCACATCGACTATGCAGTGAATGCACTTTCTACTCTTCTTAAATATTGGCATTTTCCATACGCCGTAGTAAAATTCCACTATTTTTCTTAGGTTTAAATTATTCTAAACACTTCTAAAATAATATCTAACTCATTAAAATTAAAATCTTAACAACTCTTACGTTGTAAAAGTATTAATTGAATAGTAAAACTCCTATTTCTTTTCTAATTTTCTAGCTTATGAATAATAAATTTCGCACTTAATAAATTTTATATTTTTATCGGAGTGTTTACAAATTAAATTTCTAAATTAAAAATAATTTCTTTGCCGAGTTGTTTGATCATATTTCGTGAAGTTGAGTCGCTAAATATAAAACATTAAAGTACAAGACAAATAGACACAGAGTCGTCAGTGGATAGTTAGAGTAAGGTCGTTGTACAAATATTATGTTCATGTTGATAGCTTCTTTCGTCAATGAGCCATGGAAAGTGGACAATGTACTTTATCCACAGAGCTCATCAAGCAAACTATCTTTGTTTCGGATGCTAAATGCTCTTTTTCCTTTTTAATTAAACATTTTTAAAGATAACCTTTCAATCTTTTTATACAAGTAACGCATTCAAAATGTACTTTATATAAATAAATTAGTTTATAAATCTTATTCGGAGAGTTCTTTAAATAAAAAATGTAATATTTATAACGATAATAATTATAATTATACATTTTTTTTCAATTCCGAATAAAGAAAAGAAAAAAAAATCGTTTTGTATTTGAATAATTGAAATGTTTAATAATTGTATATTGAATTTAAATGTTAAAATTCGCTTTTAAAATTAGAAAAATTGAATATTTAAGTGAAATTTTTAAGTTTAAAATGCATCCTTTTTGGTGATGTGATGCTTTGGAGCACCCTTGCAAGGCCTCCACTGTATACAGTAGTTGAGGCAAACGCAAGCTGCCGCTCTAGTAGGCACCTGTGGGGATTTCACTCTCATCCAAACCTTCCCTCGATTTGTTCTCTACGTATGACTCATACACAACCAAGTATAATCTTACTTATTAATGATAATCACCAGTTGGCTTAGAAATAGTGTAAAAAGTGGTTAAGAGAATTTTACTTTATCACAGGAGGAAAATATGTCATTATTACTATTATTATTTTCTATTAGTAGATTTTCTACTTTAATTTATATTAATGTACAGTTTTTTATTCAATTAATCACCGATATTATCGATTTAAAATAAGTTTTAGACAGCGGAGAGAATAGGGCCTAGAAATAATAACGATTTATTCGATGTTTTTCTTTCTTATCCTCTGCCGTTGTATAGAATATATTTAAAATTAGAAAAGAAAGTAATATCTATAAAAGGTTGGAAAATAATACAAGAAATAATGGTGCTCTTCCGGATCAAACAATGACATCCCCCTATGGTGACAAATGTGATTAAAACTGTCAAACACCAAGTCTTTCACTAAATCACTGGATTACAACTCAATCTACGATTTGAAACACTGTACCTTTAGTAAAGTGATTGTTATCGGAAGACAACATTAATGATCCAATTGTAGTTATCAGCGATGGGAGAATCTATTTATATATTCTGTTGCGTTGTTTGTGCGGAAAGAAATTTGGTCTGTCGACTAAAAATCTATGTATAAGAAGGTGTACAATTTCATCTACTGTCGGGCTCGCTATTGTGTTGCTATTTAGACGGTTCAGTGATATATCAGAAAAAGTCAGGAGACACCCTCTGTGAGACTAGCTGGCCACTATGATGGATGACCGAATCGAACATCCTGTCTTTCTTTACATCGCATCTTTTTGACTAAGAATGCTTATAATGTGCATACTACTCTAGGACAGTGTCACGTGATAGGACATGAATAATGTTGCAGAAAGTTATTTGTAGTCCCGTTTCAAACATGAAGATACTTGTGATGTAAACATACAACTTGGATTAGGTCTTCCTTCCTTAAGTTCTGCATCATTACCATTCCGTTCTAGGCTATAGGATTGGATAGTTCTCGCTTCACTGTACATAGAAGAGTTGGAAACTGTCGCAGTTGATGTGTATCATCATAATTTTCTTTTGAATGTTGTTGTTTATCTATCGAAAAGCGTTCTTTCACAATCAGCGGCTAAAGAGACTTAGTGGCTAATCTATGTATTTATATTTGAAGATTAAGAACAAATATTAAAAGTATTTACAACTGGCTCGGCCCGTAAGTGATAATGATAAAAAGAGGTACAATTTAAAGGGACATTTTCGGTTAAATTACAGTCATTTGCCGAAAATTAAACTGCTTATTATAATGGAGGTGGAAGCATAATCTAAATGTCTCTATGACAATAGACACCGTCAACCAAAAACGACTATTTTATTTTTCTAGTTCGCCTCACACAATAGAAAGAAAGTACAATCAACTCTATTCTGTAAATTTGCACGCGATAGTCTATTTTTCCTTAATGTCGGTTGGCCATTTAATTTATGTATTGAATTTAGGTACCTCTTGGTACCTACTGATTGGTTTTGTCTACTATTCTATTTTCATGCAAATGAAACGTTGCTGTTTGCTGGGAGTTTTCCTTTAATAATATTCCTGTTATTGGTCCCTGACGAAGTACGGAAAATATTTTATGATTTAATTCGTTCCATTGGTCGATTTATGAAAATAATAAAGATCTAATATGAAGGAAGGGAACGTTTGTGCCGATGATTGGAAATTTTGCGTGCGAACCCATTTTAAAATGTTGTTTGCATGTTTATGACTCGATCCCTTCAAATTTATTCGCCTTAATAATTTATATTTTTCGATATTCCTATTCGTAAATATTGAAGTATTAAAAATTATTCCAGTTGTAGATCAGACTTCTACCGGAAATTATTCAATTTTTTAATTCCGAATAATGGCTCTACGTCGACCAAAATAGATGATGCTAAAGGTCTGACTTCCAAGCTTATCAAATACACCCCATTCACAACCGACGAGGGGGGTTTCCCTGTTAACCCTTTTGCGGGGAGGCCCATTTCACAGGCAATTGATTTAGCTGACAAGAGGGAGGAAAAAAAAACTGTCGTTGATAGCTTGTTACCCTTTGCTCCCCCTAATGCCGTTGTATAAATTGTGTCAACTTTACACCGACTGAGCAGCAATTTATTGAATGCTCGCAACCCTTTATCACCCTCTTCAGAACAACCCAACCCCTCGGATTACACGGCGTGTTTAATGACATACAGAAGGGATTTCAATCCTTTCAACACGGGGTAAAGTAGTGGGGTGATTGTCATTAACTTCATGTTGCTTCACCGCAGGCAGGAGCGGACGGGTTGAATGGTGTTGTTATCTATGCACTGTGTATAGAAATTTGACTTATGACCTACGCTCTGTCATTCAAACGGAATACCTTTATTTGTCATTTCAAAATTTATTGCAAAGGAGAGATTAAATGAAAAAACTACCCGAGTAGGTTGCTAACTGACAGGAAAGCGACATTTACAGGAGCTGTTTTGTTCTCTGCTTGAACAATGGAACATAAAATAAAGAAAATACAAAGGAAAAAAGGAAAAAAAAAACAATTCATTTAAAAACACATTTTTCAAATTAGATTCCTTTATCTACTAATACTTAAATGTTCAATTTTTTTAATATTGTAAAACGTAATTAAAAATAGTCTACTGCAGTAGTTTCAAAAAATAGTATAATGTTATATCACCGGCAATCGATACAATCAATACTCTAGATCAATAAAGAGATGTTCGACATTAATATATCTTACCTGTACTAATGTCCTGTTATTATTTATGCAATTCCTACTAAAAATTGCAATCACAGTAAAGAAATAGTCCATATGAAAAAGCTGTCTTGCTAACTGAAGCAATCGACATGTCCCTGGAGACAAGCCTAGTTCAGAGCTGGATGTGGGGAAACTAGTTGACTCATGATGTGGTGTTGGTAGAGTAGACTTGGTCCAGCGTGTCCTCCTCTCCCCCACATCCCTCTATTCGCTCTTTTTTATCCCACGGTCTGTGTCCCTCCCTTCTAACGGTTACAGTGGCCAGATCTCCTGTAGTGGACTCGTCCAGTCATAAAAATCCAGACTATAAGGTCTGAAATTGAAGAGAGAGGAAAAAGTACCCACTTTCTTTAAAATGGTAACATAGTACATCTTTTCTTTTATAAACTATACAAAAAGGAACATATTAAAGATTATTTCTATTATTATTTTTCATAAATGTCCATTCAATCAATATAATATCTTCAGAATTATATTTTTAAATGCGAAGAATATTTCATTCATCTTCAAAGATTGATACTTCTCCATTCCCCTCTATTTCTATGCTTCTTATCTCTTCTCCATGTGTGTGTATGTATCTGTGTGTTGCTTCTTCTATTTTCTGTTACCAAGTTTATCCCAACAGCCTTTTATATCAAGAAAACGATTAAATATATATATACATACAAATCTTCCTCTTCCTCTTTAATTTTTATTCATTTTAAAATCAATTTTTTAATTTAGATTTATAGAAAAATACATATATTTTTAATCCATCTCGTGTTATAATGATGATACCTAAATGCATTTTCTCACCTACATTACTTCATTTTATTGCTGTCCACTGTCCACACACACCTGAGTTGGAAAACTCAAGAGACTCAGTTGCTGTAATCAGTGGTCAGCGGTGGAACAGAACAATTACGAATGAATGATGATACGAGTATCAATTATTAACAGAATAACATCCCCTGTTGGGGTATATCTTAAAGTACCTCGCCCTGTACCATCATAAATATGTTCTTTTTTTCACTTGGTCCACTTCCAAACATTATTTTACTCCAAGATCTGTTCACCACTCGAACATTTTTCTTTTTAAGTTTTAAATTAATTTTTAAATCTATGTATAAATGATTTCATTTATTTTACGCTAATTAATACGTAATTTCGACGAATTCGTTACGTGTGATACCATTTTATTTCCTTAAATTAAGGCATAATTATTAAAAATTATGGATTTTTATCTTGTTATTGAAGATTTACGACAGAAAATAATCACAATTTATCAATATATTATAAAGAATTTGAGAGGAAAAAGCTTGCATTTCTCACTTGAAAAATATATATTATACACTTAACTAGAGAAGAAGATTTAATTAATTAAGCGTAGGCCTGATAAATTTTTATTAAATTTATAATAAATATAGAGAAAATACTTCAATATAGTATAGAATACATTAAAATATTTTAATATTTTCTATCGGTAGGCCTTAGATTTAACTAAGATGGCTGCTATGATGAGTGGTGTTACTGTTATGGCTCTATTGGAAAGTATTAAAAGCAGAAATTGGTATCCTTGAATTTGTGTCCAGTAATTCTCACTGAGCAATAATAAAAGTTTATTAGTCTATTAACCATTAATGGAATATAGACTCTAATCGAATACTTAATAGGGAATTGACCCATTTTTATTTGATAATGATGATACTTCCATCAGTTATAAACAGTGATTGAAATTTAAGAGTATCTGTAATTTAAATAATCCAATTTAAATCAATTTAACTTAAATTTTAAACATAAAAATTTCATATATTTTAGGTTTCGAATACTTTAATTATAATAAATAATACGAATATACGGTATTTTTCGCTAGATGTAGCCCTCAAATATAAATATTTATGGTGTAAATTGTTATTTTATGTATAGTATATGTGTATAAAGCGATACTTTAATATTTATATCCGGTTAACATTGTATAAATTTAATGGGATTTCCTCATTTCTCAAGTAATTTTATAAAAACAACTCTAGAAAAAAAACCAGGAAATTTAATTTTGAGTATTGCATTTAAAAATTCACATATGATATTTATTTATAGAAGTCTTTTTTATTTCCCAACACCTTTTACGTTATTATTATACCTGTAAATATTGTCATTAAACATTATAAAAACAATATTTTCTATAAAAATAATTGCTATCAACTGTTTATAGTTTCATTTAATACATATTTATGACATCAAAGTTTTAAAATTTCCTTTCGAATTTGCCAAATATTAAATGTGTTTTCCTGGTATGAATCATCAACCTTTTAATTTGAATTTATAATCATTTTTCTTGTATAAATTTGATGGACAAATGCTTCTTTTTTAAAAAAAAATAAAATAAAATTTATTGTTTAATTAATTAGAGTTTATAAAAGAGTAATTTTAAGCATATAGAATGTTTAAATTTTGTATAATTTAGTGATTTTTAATGGTATATTTAGCTACAAAGTATAGCCTATACGCAAATGCTCGTTGTATCCCTAAGATATAAGATCTAACGGGCCCTTCTCCTTTACCTGTAAAAATGTAAGGCCCTAAACTATAGACTCATAATGCGAGGCCCTAAATAGCGGCTTAATTAGCTTATGTGTAAATTGATTGTCAGGCTCAGGAGGGATAGAGGCACTTCTCCTGTCGATTTTTAGAGAATAATACCCCAATTTTTTAATATATTCGTGAATGTTTTTATTTGTTAACTGGTCTATGGTCTATATATATTATGGCCCTCCTTCATTTTTTTCTGTATCCGCCACTTTCTGTATCCTCTATGTTTACAGTGTAATCCTATACAAGTTTTAAAAATAATTTTATGTTACGTCATAATTTTTCAAATATAACCGTTTATTTTTTTAATTTTTAACCTTTAATTCTATATTAGCTTGTAATTTTTAAAGTATAACCCCGTTGTTTTACTGTATGGTAAACTCTACATTAACTTATAAGGTAACCCTACGTTATATTGTAATTTTTAAAGTGTTACTCTACGTTATCTTACATTCTCTAACAAATAACGACGTAGTTATATATTCGTATACGTTATACAACATAATGACTACGTTACGCAATTCTATGATATAATTCTACGTTAATTTATAAGTTGAAGAGCTTAATATTATAGAGAATAACACACGAAGAATTATTCTCTATGTCTATAGTATAACTTTATACTCATTTTTAAGGTAAGACTCTACGTTATCCAGCGATTTATAAGTGTAACTATTAAGTTACGCAGCTATACGATCTCCTCTATATTTACGGTATGATTTTATTTTAATTTTTAAACTAAATCTCTCTATTATACATAATAACACAGAGACTTACCTTCTATATCTATAGTATAATTTTGTATTAATGTATAACTCTGTTACATTGCAATTTTTAAGTTAGCCCGTGATTTCTTATGTTACAGCGTAACTCTATACTGAATTATGTAGAGATTTACGTGAATGGTAGCGTACGGTACGTAACTTATTAATTAAAAAAGCAATTAAAGAAATATTTTTTAAACTTATATTTATTTTTAAAGATTTTAAAGTAGCTTAAGCAATGTAAATAAAAGTTGTAGATAAGACTGTTTGCTCTATTTTCTAGAGTGCACTGAGCCAATAGATTTATCATTATTTGTAAGGTTAGGATCTAAAATTAAATAAAAACATTTATTCTTTAAAAATTTTTCAATTGTTATAAACTAAAAAATATATATATATATTTAATTTACCGCTTTCTATAGGCCTAAACAATATATAAATTAACGAAAATTCGGAAGTTTTACATAATTAAAGTTTAAAAATAGTCATTTTAAGCTTATAAACTATTTAAATTTTACGTTTTAAGGATTCTTAATGTTATTTTAAGCTATAATTTATAGCATTTAATTGTGTTAGAAGAGATAAGTAACGAGTAAATAGGCCAAAAGCACAATAGACTTACCAATAATCCTACTCTAAATAAGAATAGAAAAGACTATAATTCTATACTCTAGGCCTACGTTAAATTATACATTAAAAATTATTTTTAGCATCATGAGAACGTTATAATATTCCACAATATATAAATAAGGGATGAGGATATAAATGGGGATGAAATGGGGGGAGGGGCGGGTCTATATCTTCCGCAAGATTCTAGAGAGGTTTAGAGAGAACGGACAGATATACAGACAGGCTATTTAAAAATGTTTTTGAATATTTTATTCTGATTAAATATCTTAATTCATTCGGTAAATCTAGGAGATGATTATTTTTAATTATCTAATGTATAATTTTGCGTGTTGGTATCTTTACTATACGTAAATAATCTACATAAATCTACGATAAAACTATATATTTACTTAAGTTTTTTCTTACAATGATACTGATCAAACTATAAATCGAGGAATATTCACTATTTCTGTCACTTCGTGTTTATCAGATAGGTCTTAGTCAATATTTGTGTTTCGGCATTCTTATTCAACTTTTAAATATATATTTAATACAATTATTTATTGTATTTTAAAAATGTTTAGTTTATTATTTAATGTTCTTTTAAAAATATTCGGTTGTAACGTTATAACAATGCTTAAAGAAACAATATTCTCGTTGGAATTAACGTTTGTGTTTACATAGATCGCAACTGTTCCAGTTGATTTTATTTTGTTTTAAACCGATAAAAATAAATTAATTAACGTTATAATTTAATCAAATTCGTATACGTATATTTATATATATATATTTTACGATAATAAAAATTGTTATAAATAAAATAAGTACGGTCGAGTGCCTGAATTTTTAGAACCGCATCAAAAGATGGAGTCGTAGTTTACATTCTTATCTTCATATTTTAATCTATTTACAAGCATATTATTGAGCACATCAAATGTATTTGCTTGGAATATTTACAGAGCATTGTATGCTCATATTCACAGACTTCTATTCACTATATTTTTTTAACCCGTAGACTTTCCTTTAAAATTCCTGAGTGAGTTCCTACTTATCCTTTTTACGATCTAAAAAAAAAAAAATAACAAAAAATTATACCGAAAAAATAGAATTAAAATTGCTTTTTTATATATATATATATATATATATTTTAATTTATAAAACACATTATAAAGCGATAAGTTATCATTTTATTTGTTCTGTAGTCGTATTAAAGAGAGCTTGGCATCTCGACCTATAGTTATATATATAAAAGATATGCCGTTATACCTAATAAATTAAAAAAATCAAATAAAAATAGAAGAAATCACAAGTATACACAACAAGGTTAAAGATTATATTCTTTTAAATTTAATGAAAGCTTTATACGTTCTTGATTTTCGAATTACAGCTGTCAACCGAAATGACAAAGCAGCAATCTAAGCTTTTATCTGTAAACTCTCTCTCTCTCTCTGTATCTTGTAAAAGAGCGGGTTTAGTTATCGAATATTTAAATATATAAATATAATAACTTTATTTTAAATAATTATTTGTTAAAATAGGTAAATTTCTGTAGAAATGTCAGTCGAATCCGTTCCATTCTCTTTAAGTTTTACTGACAGTTGAACGGATACTTTGTAGCTTGTAGAGTAAAAATGGAGATATGATTGGTTACATACAACACAATAACTTTCTAAATTGAAATGTATCATCATTGGAAAAGTAGATCAAGTTGAATAATTCAGATAAAGAAGTTTAGAATTCAACAAAACAAAAGAACTGTCAGTTGCAGATATTTTTACATATCATCCGTTCATTTGTCTCAGTAACATTTCCCACCAACCTCCTACCTGTAGGTTGGATAAAAAGCTATTGTGTTTGTGTCAGTTTGTCCATTTTTACTCTATTCTGACCCATAATTTTTGTGAATTACTATACTTGTATGCACAATGTACCCAGCAGTAATACGAAATATATTTTATTATACTTTATTCATATAACACGGTTACGTAAATAATTATTATTTAACAAACTTTCTCTATCCTATAGAAAATTGTTAAAAGTATAAATTATTTTTTATATAATTTATATACCTGCCAATATTTATTCGAAAATAAATATTTTATAACCTTTATTTTTATGTCGATTATAAGGACGTTAAATGTATTAAAAGCGTTTAAATAATTTTATTATATATATATATATTTAAATTTATTAATTAATTAAAATAGGCCCGTTGTAGGATCGTTTTATACAGTTATATAAGGGTAGAAACGTCTTTAATATTGGAATATTTACGTGATAATTTACTTAAAAATATAGGCCTATTATACGATTTTCATTCGCCATATTGAATTTTGGTTTATTGTGCTTCTTCTCTGCGATGAAATGTATTTCAACTTTATAATATACTGATCAATGTGCATGAATTTCAACTATATTTTTGAAATTGTTAGTGATAAAAACTGGATTTAACAGGAAGAGACTACTAAGGAGAAAGAACTATTTGATGGTCACCGTGGAGATATGCAATGCACTTTGTTGCTAGAAAGACAGCTTGTTACGTATAGAAGGGAAAGCTTTGCCATTAGTGGTGAAGTTCCCGACAAACAAGGACGGAAGAGTACACGTGCGGTTTTAGAGTACTTACGATTTCGGGTTCAGGATTCTAGACACATCTTTCATATCTTTTAGATTTATTGAGATTGCGACAAGGCAACGGACAGACAACCTCTCAGGGTTATTAAGCTTTTACTAGGCCACCAAGTTTTCACTCGGTTCTAGGTCTGATGTGGGTCCTATCTCATCCTACCCTTCCGTTGCTATGGTTACTTTCAATGGGGGAGGAAAAAAAGAAACCGCATCAATAGAACTTTTAATAACTGTGGATTTGAGAGTGTCCACAAAAATATTTCTTGGCCAATGTTGTGAAGATAATTAGTTCAGGAAACGCTTGGACGCTTAAGTGATTTCGGACTATCATTCTTTTTGTTCATAAATGGTCCAAGTTTCTTCATTTATATCTCGCTCCACACAATAATATATTGTAAGTCGGAAAAAACCGGTCTGTTTGATAGAATACAAATTATACAGAACATTATTCTTAATATAAATCACAGCACGAATCGGTAATTAAAATTTAATTGTTAATCTGTTAATCTATAGATTAATTTACATTTAATTTTACCGATTTATTAAGTAGTACCCGACGTTATCGTATGCTTCGAATCTTCAATTAGTCTATAATATTTATAATTATAGAAGGATGAGTTATATAATACTTTAAACTAGACTTTATTTTTAACCTTATTTTGATTATAGAATTGATATAAAGCTATTCTTTATCCCTCAAGCAAAGTAAGTGGAACAATGGAATAGAAATGAATAATTTTATAAGTAAGAATTTTTAATATATCTTAAAAATAATTGTCTAGAATACATTAATTTTAATATATATTTATTTACGTTTACGATAATATTTAATATAAATATTAATTTAAATTCTAATTTCCATTAATCTATATATTTTTTAGATTTTTTTCAATATCTGATCAAAAGTATTATTATTATATTTTTAAAAATTGTAATATTTATTTATTAATATTTAATGTATAGGCTTAGTATATAAATAGTAAATGAACCATAGATGTACAAAGTAATTGGATTTCGACCAGATATACTTAAAAATATGGCATGGCATACAATTAACATGCAAAAAGTATTATTGTGATGTATAGTGATTCTGATTTTCTTCTAATGTACTTAAGTTTAGAAGGTGTGCAAAATAACAAACATATCTATGTCTACTTGTTAGACTAGATCAAATCTGTCTGTAAGATAATCGGATTGCAACAGGAAAGACTGTTTTACAGGGGCATACGAGCAATGGTGCAATGCAGAAAACACTACCTCAAGGTTTTGTGTAGAGAAGTCTGAACGGCCTGTGAAATTTAGTAAGGAATAAATTATTTATATATCAAGAGTAGAAATTCCTTTCTTTCTTTTCGGTTCACTTCAATTTTAATAAGTTATTTTCTCAGTTATAAATGATACAGGAATAATAATAACGTTATTATTATATCTTTATTTTAGCAATTGATCTTTGAACAATACAGATTTTTATTCCTTTCTTAATACGACATTAGCTTTTACACGTGTAAAAGGTATTAGAAAAGGGAATTTAACACAGTTTAAATAAAAGAATATGAACGAATACAAATAATATTATTAAAAGGATATTTAAATTTATTAAAAGAGCGGTTTTGTAAATTTATTGTTGATATTTTCATGCCTAAATAAAATATTTTCATATGGGAATTAATACCATTAGAGGGGCTTGAAAAACTTCTACCTCAACTGGGACTTGTATGGCAGGAGAAACTGGAAGATTGAATATATATAGTTCTTCTAAAGCAGCAATGAAATGACTTACTTGCAATAGATTCTGTCTCAGGTTCTTCCAGTAATAAATTTTCAACGTGTCTTTAGAGCCCTAAGTTGCCGGAATCAAGTTTCGATTTGTTTAGTAAGGCTTTGGATTCATAGGCTCGCATGAAT
The DNA here is from genome assembly GCF_030686945.1 of Centruroides vittatus. NCBI lineage: Eukaryota > Metazoa > Arthropoda > Arachnida > Scorpiones > Buthidae > Centruroides > Centruroides vittatus. The sequence goes on from NW_027121678.1 coordinate 350,895, forward strand.
GTTTAAACAGAAGTAAATCCTCTATTCTTTCCAAAATTCAACTTTATTTTAAATTGATAGCAACATTTTATGTCATATAAAATTTTGAAAATTATCCACCCACGTAACAAAGGTTAATCAATCCAAATACGTTTTAATGCCCTCTAATTATTATCATTATTATTTTATATATATATATATTTTACTCCATACAAGAACAATAAAGTCCAGATTAATAAATAGTCTGAAGTTTGGGTGAGGTTTCGTATGTGATGAGTGATGGTCACAACTAATCACCTGGACTACTCTCCTTCTACACTTTCTAACTAGCAGCGGGAGGAGAAAGGAAACAAAAATAGCCAGACGAAATTTGATTAAAAGTCTTGGCCATTGTTACGAACGGAATTAAGTATAAAAAACTACACCAATTGTTACGTAATAATCTATTTGACGTCACCTTTAGTGGCGCCAGTTTCGCCGTGTAATTAGAGATGGCGTCCACTATCTCGCCTTTGTGTCGTTTGGAGGTCGCTAAAAACCAGTTCTCATCTGAGACTGAAACACGTGGGTATGCTATGGGATGTCTGATTTCTATCTTAATTATATGTAGCCCTCCAAATAGGCGAGCGGCCATGTAAAACTAATCAAAAGTTGTTAACAAAGATTGGTTAATGCGCCAATTAACAAGAACAATTATTCCCGGGGATTAAAAAAAAAAAACAACAACAATTGCAAACATTAATTTGTTAATTTTAAAATACTTTTTCTAATGAGAAATTTACCAAGTTTTCAATTATAATAATTTTAACTTGGTAGAGTTTTAACAATTTTCCTGGTAAATTGGGGAGACTTTCATCTTCTCGTTAATATTAATTTTACGTTTTTACGGCTCCTATTCTCCGAATGCCTTCTTTAAAAAAAAGGGGGGGAGTAGAAGGAAAAAAAAAGGGTGCCTTTTCTCCCAAAAGGCATAATTAATTTATATATTTTTTTCAAAAAATGTTAATTCCCGAATATCAAAACTAAAAGTTTTTCAACGCGTAAAAAGCGAATTCTTCTACCGAAGTAATTGTGATTTTTTGCATCTAATTTTCTAGAGGAAAAAATAATAAAGAGGGGAATTAAAAAAAAAAAACAAAAGAAAATTAATAAATTAAAATCCACGATTTTTAATCGTAATTTAAATTAGTTTTGACAAATTATATCTGGATGATCGAAATGATAAAATTGTTTAATATTCTTTAATTTACTGTAATTAAAAAGTTACGTTTGGACATCTTCGTTTTATTCTGTTCTTTTTTTAAATTAATTCCTTCGCTAACTATTAATAATATGCATAGATTTATCCGTATGTTCGTAAATAAATCTGATACCATCACGTGCATCGATCGGTAAGGGAGAAGAGGGAAATATCCCCATATTTATGTACTACCAACGAATTATCCCCCCTCCCAGGATATATACGTATTCTTATTTTAAACCGTAATTAAAAAAATTAGTAGTAGAAACACAATACTGTACACCTTATATTCTTAGATAACTTATTGGCCTCTCTCAAAAGCAATAAAAAAGTATAAGTATTATTTATAAATATTTAAATTAATTTAATATTTTTTTGACCTTCCATTCACTTAAACAGGACTCTTAAAATGTGTTTTACACTATTTTATATAGCTTTATACAATTGCCTACCTCTTACAACACTTCATTTTTATTAGGTTAGGCCTTTAGACTTTACCCGACATAAAGGTAGATAATATATTATTTTATAAATAAATATAGGCCTAAGTTTTGTAATTCGTGATATTTACGGATAAAATATTTAATTATAAATAAAATAAATAAATAATAATTTCATGAGCAGATATACCTTTTAATATTTAATACAGATATTTTAAGGGAATATTTTAAATTAATTTGGCTAAATTAGGCTAGGCCAGAAATTTTATAATGTAAAAAAAAAAATGACTGTATTTGCATATAAAATGATAATATTTTTCGTCTTTTTTTCGGTGAATATTTGAATTAATTTAATTTCGGGGCCATCCGTTTACTTTAAACACAGCATGGACGTATGCTCACGCTTATACATTATAAGCATCGTTCACTTAACATAAGTGATGACATATGTTATACGTGTGTGTTGATGTGATTTTTGGTTCACGAAATAAAAAGTATTATTTAAAACGGTTTGATATTTGATATCCGAACAGGTAAACGAGTGCAATGTCTCTAGTTCCGCCAAGTGTGTGGACTGACGATGAGGTTTAAAAGCTAATTGTAGGATCTGTGCAGTCCTTTGTATCCGCCCAGTTCTCCAGGTTCAAGGCTACGATGAAACTGAGCGAGGGCGCCTTTGGCCACGGCTCTAGCATTACAATAATTACCTCAGTCAAGACTTGATAATGATACATCCTGTTGTGTGCTAGACGTGATCTTACGAACCACTTTTAATTATACAGTCAGCGGGGGAGGTCACCTGTTATTTCTATCATTTGTTCTGCTTAATTTCGGTGGAATTCCTAACCTTTCCGTCACACGAACTTGGTAATTATAGTCTACCTGTAAGGTATAGTCTTTTCTCTGCATCTTACCGAGTTAGCTTCTCGACTGACCAAAGTGATGCCGTGAGAGAGAGAGAATGTGTGTGTGTGTGTGAGAGAGAGAGGAGAATAAATTCACCGAAAACAGTTGTGTTTTCATAAAAATCTGAATTATAGGTTAGAAGGATTGGCAACAAAGAATCCGAGATTCTATTACGAACCGAAAGACAGCTGCCATATTACATATAATAGAGCCACTTGATCCGTGGGATTACGCTTGTTCCCATAGATCTAAACCGCTCTACAAATAATTGGTAAAAAAAATATATATATAAATCGTTGCGTGTTTTAAATATTGTTCAAATTTCCTGAAATGTTAGTCGCACTTTTGATCAATGTAAGTGAGGTAGATTCGTTACTGTTTCCCGAGGAGAATCATGTCATGCGAAAACGTATCCATTGTCTGAAACCAGGTTACATCTATTACCAGGACCACTGATTTCTCAGTTGATATCTACCCTATAATGTCCGGTAAAGTAATCTAGATTAGAAAATTTGATAGACATGGGCAGATTGTCGAACTATAACCTGTTACCATATTAAGTAGACCTCAGTTTATTTCGGTTGTTATATTTATGAAAATTGGTTTAATCTCTAGTTATTAATCACGCAGACTTAATAGTATTTGGCCTGTTATTTAAGCTCTTTGTTTAGTTAAATGTAGGCCACTGCGAATAAATATTCATGCAGATCTTCTATTGTGCAACTTGAATATGAAAGTGCAATTATTGTTAAAGATCTGCATGCAATCCTGACTATTTTTATATTAAATTTTCTATTATAATTCATTTCCAACGTAATTACTTTTTAATGCTCTCTACTCGAATTTTTCTTTTTTTTTACCTGATAATAATTATATATAACATAAATATTTTACATCTTTATCATGTTAAAATTCAAAAATCGAAGCACTTTAATAAGTTATATAGGCAAACTTATATACATGCAGTATATATATATTAAAAATAGTTAAATTATAGCTTTAAATCTCTGTTGGAATATTTTATATAAACCTTTAAATAATTAAAAGATGGATTTACAATCCGTGGTTGTCGGGAAATTAATTAAGTTAAATAAGATTAAGGAAAAGGAAAAATGGGCGAAAATAATCAAAGTTTGGTAAAAGTTTGCCCCATCAAATGTTAACTTTTGAAGCATTGAGTACGATCAGGGGAAAATCTAATCAAATCTGTCCTTGTGATAACATTCGAGATTTGTTGTGGAATCGTTCTATAACTGGTTTGTTAGTGGAACTGTCTGCAGTAAGACATCCTGTTTTGATGTATGCGACGTTTCCGGGTATTACATTGGTAAATGGTGCAGATTCTAGCACGTGGCTTGACATCAACAATAAAGTAGGATTTTGCTGACACTAAGTGCGACTGATCAAGTTCTGTCCCTCTGACAAATTTCTATAATCTACTAGAGCAAATATCATTTCTAAACAGTGACATCATTAATGTTTTCCATTTTCTCCCTTAATTACGCCATTTCCATGAATGATATCATTCTTGGAAATCAGGAAGTGAATTTTTGATAATTATTACATATATATATATATATTTTTTACTTAATTTTATATATATTTTTTTCTATCTCAGAGGTTACTTGATGACCTATTTCCGTCCGTCATTGAAGTAGCTAACGGATTTATTTTCATTATGATCATTTTTATTATACAGGTATAAGGTTAAATTAAACATTTATCAATTCTCTTTTTCCTTTAAATGACCTAATTGTAATTCACGAAACGAAAAGGTTATCTCTTTTATGCCATTTAGAATGGTTATTGATGCAAACAGGTTTTTTTTTTCTTCTATACAAACTGTTACACCTATTAGACTAACTACTTGTTCCTTATTACACGTAATAAGATAACCACTTATAATAAACAACGAATTTTATAGTCCTTTTTTATGACGCAATTTTCATTTATTATGATATAATTATAGTGTAGCCTTCAGGCTACGGGTTCGCCAGAGGTTGTCAGACTTTCCATTTTTCTAACTTTCTCTCTTTAGTTAACTTAAAGATTATCTATCACCTAAAGTATATAAGATACAATACACTGATTTACTGAGAATTTTTATCGTGATGGCAATTCGATACGAGATACGTACAAAATACTAAAAAACTCGATGCGTGATTACTATTTAAGTTTCCATAGTCATTATAATAATTATAGGCTCTTAACAATAATAAATAACTTGTGGCATATAAGTTAAATTATGCATATGGTCGCTTCCATTAATAATTTTCTTTTAAAACCCATCAACTTTTTCTCTCTTGTCTCTATTTTTATTAAAATTGAATCATTTATGAGATGATCCAACCTATATCTTAGACGTTATCAGAATAAATAACTTTATTATTATTATTGTTATTATTTTTAATTGGTTTATAGTGAAATTTCTCTGTTAATATATTAAAATTTTTAATTGATTTTCTTCTTTTCTTACCCTAAACATCGGTTCCTTTTTTAAATGTAATTTATGAAGGAGAAAAGATAATCAAGATTTTTTTAAGGTGATGAAAATTGGATAAATTTATAAATAACGCTATTTATTCGCATCTAGAATCACGAAAACTTTCCAATTTCTAATCGAGAATCTTCATAATTTGAGTAGAAGAGGAGGAGTGAGAGTGAGAGAGGCAGAGAAAGGAAACAATCACATTAACGTTAGACGTTTCAAAGTAGATAATTTTTTATCTTTTATATGTAATATTCTATTTTACTTTTTTTTCAATTATAAATGAATATTTTAACGTGATATATACTTTTTTCTTTTTCTGTGTTTAGGTATCGAACCATCGTCTTATCACTTTCGGTCGAATTTATTCTGGTATTCATTTCCAACTTTTTGATTCATGAAATATATATATGGAGAACATCGGAACTGCAAAAACACTCATAAGATGACGTCACAAAAAGATGCCCTGCGAAGGAGAAACGTAGGAGTGGTGATTAATCAGAAAGAACAGATGTGTGGACAGTCCAATCAACCACTACCATCTGTAATCACTCCGTGATATAAATTTTGTAGTACCTCTTCATATTCGCTTTTCTCACCTCTATCTTCTAGTAAAAATCTACAAAAATATTTAGAAAACTCTCGACCTTTACACGCTCTATCCTGTATTTTATTTTGATTTTTTTAAATTAAAAATGTTTTGTTAAATTAAAAACATTATCTGCATTTTAAATACACCGAAATATAATATAAAATTCTCCTCCAAAAAAAATTGCTTTATTATAAATTTAACAGATTGAGTTTAAAATAGATTTAGAAACCACCTAAATTAATTTTTTTTTTCTAAATTTAATTTTTATAAAGTCTGTTCGTATGTCTGCCCGTACGTGGTGTAATTAATATAAAATTTGTTACAGATGGATATATTAATGGGAAATGTAATTTCAGCAGAAAATCGATTAGTATCGATTCAGGCCAAGCGTATATTGTTAACGATATGCTAGTTACTTCTGTGATGTTTGTACGCTATCCATGTTCCAGGTCTTTTTATTATCATCGATATTATCGTGGTAGAAGTAGTTTTTGTAAAGACTAAAGGTATAGAAGGCTCTTCTAGCAAAAGCAACGGCGAGACACTGACCACAATGTACACATTGACTTACCATTTGTCTGATTGAGAAGCATCTAGATTTGACTTAGTTTTGTGTGACATGTTAACTGAACAAATATTACGTGAAACTTGCGAAGTACGTTTCACGAAATATCTTTAACGCTCTCAGAATTATTAAAAAATATATGAATATATATATATATACAGCCGCTCAACCTGGTCCCGTAGAGAGGGGGGAAACGGAAAGAGGAAGAAGATCTCCCCCCTCTTCCCAGCAAACTTAGAAGCTTTAGTAGTTCCTACCCCTGTAAAAGGCCCACTCGAAGGCCTTTCCTGTATAATAAACGTAATAGAATATTACTTTAAAAATTCCCAGCTTTTCTTTTTTCGTTAATAAAGTGTTTTTTTTTTGTCATTTTTCTTCAATCGAAAGTTGGAAGTAACGCGATATAAGTGTATACGTGAAGTAAATAAATAAATAAAACTGTAAATTTTCCAGTTTGTAAATTTATTTAAGAGAAGAATCACTTATCTGTAAAAGGAAGAATTCTTTTTTAATCCTGTAAAATGCAATTTTTTACTTTATTTATTATTATTTTTTCCTTTTTTTTTCCTGTGTTAACGGTAAACGAATGCGAGTAAAAGGTTACGAATTAATGCAAATAAAAGTTGTAACCTGACCATTCAATGACTGCTCCATGTCCCAGTTCATTTTATTTTCGGTTTAAGATTCGAACGAGAGGTGACACATAGACACAAAGAGGGCGGAAGAACAAACTAGATGTGACACTTTGAGGTCTCCACTGCTCTTTCTCACACGATATTCTAAAGCCTGTATTAGACTAGATGATGTTTAAAATTTCAACTATCTATTATCAAAGTTGCTAAGAATATTTGGAAAAATTGTCCAATCGGCGAAAAAATATATCCTTACGAGACTATTTGAATTATATGTAAAAATCTAGATATTAAATTTTTATTTTTTATATAAAGATTTCAGTGTTTTCTTTAGCGAAATCCTTGTTCGGTAGGAGCGTATCCATTAATGTTTGCCTCCATACCGATCCATTAAACACATTTATTGATTGTAAACCTACTTCTTATATTTATATACATCATCTATCACTGACAATTTAATTTTCTATCTTAATTATATACTTTAATTACGATTAAAGTTAGCGTAAGAATCTATAGATAGACTTATAAGCTAACTCGATGGGAATAGATACATTACAGGCCAATAAAAGTTTTCCTCCTGATAATTATCCATTGATTTTTTCATGTTTTTTTTTTTTCTTTCTAAGGTTTTATACAAGTTTTTCCATATGAGCATTTCATCTGGATCTATTATGCCCCAGACAACAATGGAAGTGAATGTAATCTTCAGGCTTGGAACAAATAGGACCAAGACTTTTAATTACATCTAGACAAGTTTTATTAGGAGAAGAATCCTGAAATGGCTATACAGAAGATGATATATGAAGCAGAACCTTCTACAGAAAACCCTGCCGTTTATCGATAATTGCCGGTCCGACCGAGAAAACCATGTAATTTTCGGCAACACTTTGCCACATAACTAGCGCAGTTTCGTAGAAACCATTGTTTACAACAGAAGCCCGTTCTTTTTTTTTATTTTTTATTTTTTTATTTTGATTCTCCCCGTTTCTCTTGACCCATCAGTTGCAAGTAGGTCTAAGTGCTTAACGAACGTCTCCCATCACACAACTAACCTTGAACTGGTCACTTCTTAATCGTTTCTTCTTACAAGCTTCACTCGTTACGTAGATGGAGTAATAAATATCGCATCAACAGTCAAAATGTACCTTTTTGAATACCATTGTCTAACTTACACCTCATTTAACGTGCAAAGCCCTTGAGGTAAATGCGGTCTAAGTTCGATTCCACTCTTATTACTAAAGGGATACTTAGAGACAGCGCCTGAGGGTATCCTGTTGAAGAATGGAATGATATACAATATATCAACTGACAAATGACATATTTTAATTTAAGTTTTTGATAGCGTTGTTATAAAATTCACTTTCTAAATTAATATTAATGTCAGCTTTACGTCTTAATTGTATCGAATATAAACAAGAATCGCCTTTTTCAACGGCCCGAAATTGTAATCTTTCGTATCTTGTTTAGAAAATGAATTTTTTATAACTTATTTTTTTCCATTATTATTTATTTTTTTACGTATTCATGAATTATAAACCCGGAGAATTTCGATTTACAACTTTTACTACAGTAGAAATTTCTATTAATTTCATTAATTCCTACGTAAAATTTATTTATTTATTACGTATTTATTCACACGTGAGATTCTTCTCGACGATTTTTATTTAAATTTTTGTTACATTCAAATCATATATATTTACATTTCTCGGCTCGATTATTGAGGATTTAGAAATTCGATTGGAAGACCGAGCTTTGGATTATTGGAAAATGAGATGAATTATGAGAGAAGTTGGACATAAAAGCGGGAATTACAGAATGGAAATCGAAATTTTTGCATGTAAAAAAAAAAGGCAAGGACCGTTACTCTTTGGATAATTTACTAAGTATTACTAAAGTGGTGATTAGTAGCTAGCTTCTAGAGTATTTTAAATCTTGTTTAACACCTTATTTCCCTTTAGGGTGATGTAAAAAAAGGAAGAAATAAATAGAAACATCTACATATTTGTATAAGAGATTAATGCTTAAAAATATTGGCAACTCTTATCGAAAGAGACGAGGATAATTAAGATTGAATTGGAGTTTGAATGCTTATTTATTTGTAAGGTTAAATGGCAGGCTTTTTAAGTCGATCGAGAGGAAAAAAGGAGATATTATTTTGCTAGAACTAAGTTGAGGCCGGACTCACACATCACACAACAGATTGCAGAAATCTCGTACTCCTGTCATCTGCAGTCTAGTTTCAATAATCTTCCTTTCTCTCAGGCTTAGCTGGACAGGAAAGTTGTGAAGACGTGAAAATCCTGCTATCTGACTGGAAAGTGTAATTATGTTCGGACGACGGGATGATGACACGAAGAAAGAATGAATGTGTCACCAGCACACTTCTTCATCAGATCTTCAACCTGTCTAATGTTCAATTTATACTTTAGCGCATTTGCCTTAGGTGCTTTTCCCTATAGTGATCTACTGTAGATTCTTAGGAAAAATTTAAGCGAGTGCCTTGTTAAAATTGCCGGTAGTTTATCGTTGGGAGATTAATAACGTCACCCAGTCGATTTAAAGTGTGGTAGAAGAGAATAGAGAAGAAAGGCAAATAATTCTTTTGAGTTATCTTGGGGTTTTTTTAATGAAACGTCGCATCGGTTTTAACCTATATTTACAATTATTAAAACAAGTGGAAAATAATTGCAGACATGCAATTCGGTTGCCGTTATTATTAGTGGAGATACAAGCATGGCTGGTCTCTGTCAAAAACACACATAGAAGAAAAAAACCCTGTATAATTACACACTAACTGAAGGGAAAAATTGGACGGCCGTGCAGACGACAGTTGACTATGTCGTGAAAGAACTTCCTATCCATTTCTGTGACAGAAATATGTCATCAACTTGTTCGCTTCAATATTATCTTCTGATATACTCATTAACCATGCTCATCAAAGTGTTTAGTAAATATCCAGAACGGCAAGAGATTAGCTTGATGTCTTTCCCAGTCTTTCACTGTTTGGGGGACAAAGTGACCACTCAGGCATTAGTTTCTATTTAAATTAGTCACTTCCTGTAATTTGATGCAATTACTAAAAGTTTTTACGTTCAGATGTTTGGGATGATTGTCCCTCTTTAATTTAACCGCGTTGTTGGCCAGTTGGTTAGAGAATGAGAACCTTTAAAAGAGTTGATCCAACCTTAGCTGCGATTTGATTCGAGCGTAACTTGCCCGTTTATGGGATAATTTACCTTTAAGATGGAATTATGGATATACGAGTTTGTATGCGATTTACAAAACAACCAAATCTAATTATCTTTCTCGTATAAATTCAAAGTTATGATGCGCGATTGGGTGAAAATTTATCGCTCCCCAGATACAAAGGATTTAATGGTATTTTTACCTAAAATCGCCGTCCGGCGATACATTTTACGACTTGTCTGCGATAGAAATTATGGCAATGGCAGAACTAGTCAACATACGATAACAAGTGTTGCCAGCCAATACTCTATAGTTGACCTACTGCGTTCTATTCACTTTCCATGGCAAAGAGCCAAAAGAAGAAACAAGAAAGAAGAAGGTGGCGCCTAGAAAAATTTATCCACTTCTCCCCCTATTTGATTCAGCACTGAACTTCCACTGTACATTTTGTCATCTTTCCTTTTAGTACAATTTTTTTCCCTCTTTCCCCTTCTAACTGCAGTTGACAAATGATGGCAACACTGAAGCAACTAACAAACAGATTGAAACTCTCAGTTTAGTTTTTTGTCCTCTTTAGTCCCGTATACAATATGTTCGAGTGAGTAAACTATACTGAATGCTCCGACGTGCTTTTGGATGGCAAAGGACCACCAACCTCGCCCGATTTCTCTTCTTATACACACATCTAAAGCTTTCATTTGCCAATTATATCATTGAAACCTCGACTTTTCTTGTCTTTATTGCGCTTCGACCATCTTCCTACTCATTTGTTGGATGCCCAAATCAAAATTCCACTTAGAAATTCTCCAAATTTTTGTATAATTATTAACAGGATCGTCCGGAGAGTAACGGGACCCGAGAAAATATATATATATATATATTGGGGCCCTATAACATTAAAGTAAACGAAAAAAAAAGAGGACCCTATTTTCTCGGGGCCCGCGGTAAATCGCTTCTTTTGTCTCCCTTCCTGGGCATCTCTGAATATTAATCGATTGGGCTCAAAATACTGATTGAGATCAGTGATTAGATGGGTGTCTTTTTAAATATTTAAATATAGAAGATGTGTACAAACGGCATCATCGATAGTTAAGCCAAAGTATCATTTTGCAATTAGGGATATAAGTTGTTTTAATGTGTAAATATGGCGGGGAAAAAATCATAAGACATGCAAGACGGAGTGTTCGAAATGGCTTTCTAATGTGATTTATTCACATTACATGGCAGGTAGATCGCATTCAACTGCCAATGCCCTTTGACTAGGGAGGTGAACGATGCCAGACGGATTTAAGTGGTAACAAAAATAAAATTACCGTACTAAGTTGGGGAAGTTTTAGACGTCCTTCTATCTAAAAATATTTTGTTTAAAATTTCCCTACCCTTCCAGTATAAATCTGGATGGAATATTCGGTAGGAAAATTTGTATAATTCTTTAAGAACCATTATTTGGATATCCGGAACATCTCATGGAAGCCACGCACTTATTTAAAAATTAAATCATGTGCACGTAGCCAAACCGTTGAAGGTGTGAGTTGCAAAAAAAAAAAAAAAAGCAGAAGAGAACGGTTCAAGCTATTATTAATGACGAAATTGAAGATAATAGATGTTGTATTTACAACATTTTCGTCACGTTAGAAGGTCCGTGTTGATAAGTGTTCGTGACTGCCGAATGACCTTTAACCTCTCCACGACGATTTAACTGCCTGGCGGTATTAGCTTCATCATGGGCTTCCCTTAAGGGCAAGACGACAGATGGGATGCACACACACACACACACACACACACACACACAACACTAAAGGACCACTCTAGCACGCGGGTCAATAAACGTCTTTCTTAAAATATATATATATGATTGGCTATTTAGAAATTTTGATTTGACCACTTTTTTACGGTCCACATCTGATGTCGTAAAATATAAATATTATTAGATTTGAAATCGGGATTTATTGGATATGGTCGTAATCAGAATTTGCTAAACTTTTCTACAAAATTGCTTTTCTTTGTGCACCGGGAATTCGTTTTTAATTGAAAAAGATGTTCGAGTTAAAGAAAATTCAATACGACTCCATCACTGATTTGATTGAAATCATATTTGCTCACGTGACCTTGGAGAGGTATCCAGAAATTATCCCTCCATCTTAAAAATATTTTTTATACGACTATACACGTATATATATATTAATACTTTTAGTAGAAGTTAGGGTATATATTTTTTTACGATACAAGTCTACAATATTAAAAGTTACATCTAGCGGTTTCTTTAAATTAAAATATCAAAAATTATAAACCGAACTTAACAATGGCTATTATTAGAAAGAAGGATGAAGAAACGAATAGACGTACAGCTCTATTCTTTTCATTTTTAAATCGAAGAAGAATTTCAGCTTGGTTTGCAATTATTTTGAATTGTTCGAATAATTTAGTCATTTATTCCAATGAGGATAATAAAATTATTTATAGGAGGATGTGGTTGTCATAGTAACGTCATTGTAACGTCATCGGTCCGTTCACTTCGGAACTACAAATGCGCTCAGTTTGCGTCAATCACTAGATCTGTGTAATTCGAAACTTTCTCGACCGATTTCTATATGAGGTTGCGAGTTATCTCGAGTTGCAGCTTCTCTTCGGAGAGTTTCGCATTACTCTGAACAGGAAATGGCTTGTAATTGTCATTCAATCAACAATAGATCAACTTCATAACCCGTATACCACGCGTGTGTGATCGACGATATTTAGCAGCGCTTTTCCTACCGAGGCTACTTTATCGATTATCGAATATACAAATCGAGTTTTAAAAAACACTGACGTCATCCTGACGTAACCGTCTTCCTCCCTACACACACACACACACACACACACACACACCCCAAAAAATCAAATTCTTCTTAATTGGACGGTGTGAAAAATAAACTCCAAAATTCAACTGACCATAAATTGGAGGCATAAAAAAAATCACACGCTTCTACTTAAAAAAAGGGGGGGGGGTCTGTCGGCTCTGTGTGTATTTTATTGAAAAATCTAAATTTCTGCTTGTTACATATACAGGTTTTCATATTATATTATATTATTAAACTATTTAAAAGAAAAGGGAATAAAAAAAAATATATCTGATATAATATCATTGAAAAAGCAGGATATGGCGAGAGTATATTATTCTAGGAACAATGTAGATATAGCGTGAGTTTTATATTTGTTTGTGAAAAGAGCGAGGAAGAATAAATATCCGATTTGACTATATAAATAAATACAGATTTAGTTGGGCGAATTTTACTGATCACCGATTTTGTTCTGCATGAAACGAAGTAAATAAATAGAATGTTTATAAGCCTATTATGAATATAGAATAATCTAAAATAAAAAGCAACTGTCTCACTTCCTGTTGCCTGGAAGAGAAGTAGATACGTGTAGACTACTTATTGTTTGCTCAATTCCCATCAATTTTTTTATTTTTTAAACAGCAATTATAAACATTACTTTCTGTACTATTGTTGACTCGACGATTTATATAATTGCTGCTTGAAAATCAATTTTTATATAAACTCGTGACGGAACAATTCCTTTTTTCTTTCTTTTTTAACAGATTAAAAATCATCGAACAATTTAAACTTGGCCTAGATAACGGAACTTTTAACTCTTCTAACTTAAAAACGGACGTTGTTAACACCACGTTTTTTCTCCGGGGGGAGGAGGACTTTATCGGATATTTCTCTTCTATTTTTCACAGTTATAAATCCCCGATGACGCGCTTTCAATCAAAAAATTTTGGTAGAAAATAATCCAGTCAGATAGAGGAGGGGGTGGGTGAGAAAACTCATTGTGTTTAGCCTAACTAATGATTAATTTTCAAAAGATGATATAAAAAGAAGCGCACAACCCCCCCCCTCTCCACGTAGAGAAATCCTTATAGGAAAGTGGAAGATGTGAGAAAATCGTTTATCTTCTTCGTTGTACTGTTTGCTTTTATCTAAAAGCGTAACTAGATGTCAGTAACAATAAGGTAGTCTGATCCCCATATCTCTTTATTCCACATTCCGTTTTAATCTCGTTCATTTCCTTTTCCAGCAGCGATTGGCGACAATCGATGCATCAACATTATAGAAGCTGCGATGCTATTGACTCAAAAATTTATGTGCTACTTTCTTATCTCAGCACCAGTCTGTCTACATATTCATGCTGTATCGACTATTTTTATATATATATACATATATACTTATATATATATGTGTGTGTGCCTTATATAAGAATTTAAAATTTGATTTTTAAAAGAGATATTAAATTTATTACTTAATTCATAGACCCATATTCGAGATCCGAAATCAATAATAAACATTGAGATCCGTGTCAAAAAAAAGAAGTTAATTTTAACTGGACTTTCTTATCTCTGATATAGATTCAACTAGTCTTTTTTATCGGTGGGAGATTTTATAGTAGATATAAGAGACAATAAAAAAATGCATTAAAAATTGTTACCGATGCATCTAGAAAACGAAATTTGCTAGGGAAAAAAGGGGTAAAAAAATAGAAATTGTAATTATTTTAGCGATTTGTATAATGAAAATAAAATAATAAAAAAAAGGGGGGGAATATATTGCCGATTCTTCTCGCTTTTGATAATTTATTATAGGCCGAAAATTTTCCAATACAGACTTTTTCGTATGGATTTTTACAAATACGAATTTCATTAAAGGATCCGAACAGATGGTTACTTTCGGGAAAACAGTTAAAGAAAATCTATAACAGGATTTTCTAAATATTATCTTAATGATTCGCTTTTAATATTTATTCATGTTAAAAGCGGGTATCTGGGTCTATTCTTGTCATCAGTTAAGGTAAATAATAAATGAGTGACGAATACTTAATTAATGATAGAATGACTAATTATCGATAAAAGTTGGACCGAGTCTCCTACCGGTCGGTTTCCCTTTTTTTTTCGTTTTTTATAATTAATACAAATGGTTTTTATGATAGAAACAGAAGCCATCTTGGCCCGAGAGATCACCTTCCTCCCCGTTTTGCAAATCTTTAACACCCGTTACTATAGCAACCAGGATATTTGGATGTAGGGAACAGAAAAGAACGAAATGTAGTGAGATGGGTTGTTCGATTTTTTTTCCCTGCTCTACCCCCGAAGTTCCCCTTCCTCGCTTTCTCATTTTCTAACTCGGAGCTTGGAATCGACAGTTCATACATCACAGAGCCCACCAACGCAGAAGATGTCTGCACGAAGAAAAGTGTTGGATATCGATTTTAAAATTAATTTGTACATCCGTTACGTGCGAGGGCCAATGGCCGTAGTTACTTGACCACTGTCCGTTTCCGGGGATTATCGGTCAGATGAACAGATAGACAAACCGCGATCGAACGAGGTTACTTCACCTCGATTAACGCAATCTCTATTTAAACACTTGGACTAATTCGGCGCTCGTTAATGGCATTTTTGCTAGTTCTGTCCCTCCCCCGTCCCCCGTAATGGCGGGTGGAGAAAGCGAGTAGAAGATGAAAAGTAGTATATACTACTTCTCGCCGTCTTGTGCCCTCTGCGCTCTTCCACTAATTAAATCGGAAGGTCGGCCAAGTGTTAACAGTTGGTTGTAACTAGTGTAAACTCGACTGTACGCTCCATATAACAGATTTTAATTGGGGGAGATGCGGCGATTTATTCATTGCTCGGGTAGTGGAGAGCTAAGCTGGATGAAGGAGATAAGAGGAAGCAACGAACTAGCCACATTTTTCCGCTATCACCGTAGGATATCTGAATGACTAACTGTCCACCAGGGGGTATATGTCGCTCTTATATTACAGGGACGGGCAGTTTACGAGCACGAGGTAAAAGCTATCGGCACGCGTTGCAGGAACAGGTGTCTGTACCTCACCTGACGGAGAATAATTTAATTACGCCGACTTTGTTTGAGAGAGGGTGGAGGACCACTCCTTGTCATGCCATCATTGTGGGGGTATAGCTAGCGAGTTGTCTACGGGTCAAATGTCAAATCTGGTAAATGAGGTGCGCTTAATTTATGGCGTTAAGAGCACACATCCGAATATGGTTCTCGTACTTTTGTTTTTTTTTTTCTGCCCCCCTCGATAATTTTCGACCCGGGTCAGACAGTTGGATTATTAATGCCGAGTCGGACTTGCATCCTGATACGTCGCCGATAAGGTCTGAAGAACTAATGGCCATCTAGTGTCGTGACCTGACTACGTCACGAGTGGGTCGGCTATTTGCGAATTCTCACAGAGAGAGAGTAATGTAGAATCATGTTGTGTCTCCAGCGCTGGCCTGATAATCACAGTGTGCGCCGTGCCAGTCAGATACATATCTGTTAACTAGCTTTGCTTAATGGCATCGATGCCCCTTTCACACAATCGCCGGTTGATTTTTAATTTGAAGAATGCGAATCACATGACTTCGCCGCGAGGAATTTTACCAGACGTGTTTTTTACATTATTGTTAATATACCGTTTCAAGATAATTCTTTCGTTTTTTTTTCTATTTTTATTGAATTTACAAACTTATATGTTTGTTTCGCGATAATGGACACACAGATCTGTTTGGCCTACGCTTTGATTTAATCTTCGGCCATTATACTTTTCTAGAAAAGCACGCACGGTAAGAAGAGAAGAAAAAAGAAAAAACTAAAGAATAATTTACGCACTGTCAAGGTTCCTTACACTTATTATATACAGTATATATTGCAATTTAGTTCAGCCATTTCATTAGAAATGGTAGAAAAGTATCTAGTAATAACGATTGCATTTTTTCCTGTACTTTTCGGGTGCTGATGATTGATTCTTCAAAGCGCATTTTTTAACACCGATTTGTTGGATAAAAAGTAAGTTAAGTAATGAAATAAAACCGCGGCATTACACCTTTCACTAACGATAGGGAAATTTCTTTAGAAATCGAGGATCTACCTGGGGAAAGAGATCTCCTAGATACCAGATGGCTACTATTCCAGACTTCTTTCCCAGACAGATGGTATATGTGGGATGGTTCCACTATGAAGTCGGTTTTTTTTAATCTAGCCGAACGCTAATAACCTTTTCTTTCTGACAAAAAAATACCGAATTAAAGTTAATTTTGCATCAAATTATTTATTAAAACGATTTTTTCTTTGCAACGAGAAAAAGGGGGGGGGAAATACGCATAAAAATACTTATTATAAGTAATTTATAAATTGTTTACGTGTTACCGAACACCCCCAACGCTTTTATTTATAGATTAAAATATAAATTCGAACAATTTAAAAGTAATTTTATTGGCGAATTAATTAATAAGCGTTGAGGCAATCGTGTAAGAAAATCATTAAACGGCTTTGTTTCCCTTAATTAATCATAATGAGTGACTGGTCGTGTAATAATGAACACCCAATAAATGTACAACTTTGTCAACAGAATTGTGTCCATGCAATGTAACGTGCTTTTCGCCAATTATCTGAGAGCAGGTGTAATATCAACACCATCCTCTACCTGCCTCACCTGGTTGAATGCTCTGGGAAATATACTTTCCTGTCGGTAACACAACCGTTGGGTTCAAAGGTCAGTAGGAATATCAACGTTAAATTTTATTCACAAATCGTCGTAAATCCACTAACGGAAATTCTCATGGCGCGGGTGGTCGTTTCGTGCACGATCCCCCGAGTGACTAAAGGTGGAAATGTTAAAAACCGTTAAATTTCGCACAACCCCGGACCAAAGGAGTAATAACCCGAATTAAGGTTATTAATCTCCGGTTGTAAAATGTGTTTTCTGTACAAATTAGGCTGTTGTACAGAAGTTATGCCGGGAACGTTTGGGAGACTTCTGAAGATAATTTCTGGCCTAGTAATGAGAAATTTGCGTGCGGATGTTGAGGGCGGTGGAGCCTTATATATCGAAGCTCAGACGAGCCGAAATTATCCCGAGATGTTTTAAAAGGATCGTAATTATCGTGTTTAATCCGTAGATTAGCTAATTATGCGAAGAATATATAAGAAATATAAATAGGAGAAAGTTTGAGAAGAGAATCGACATTTGCTAACCATCAATCCAGGATGGAATGGATGGACGAGTGGAGAGAAGAGAAGGAAACAGAAGGAAAGGCCATCAGAGCGGGCCGGTACCAGCCAGAGGCAGTAACAAAACGTTTGTTCTAAGCTAAAGAGGAACCGATCAGTTCAGAGATGACTGCTGATGCAGAAGAAGAAGCTCTATGGTAACGACCGGCTAGTGTTACCATAGCAACGGGCACGTGTAGTCTCGTTAATAATGGCCGCTGTGGAAGAAGACTCTTCGCATGGCACGCAATGGTTCTTTCGGGGAGGAAGAGCAATCTGCCACGAACGAGGGAGGTGCAGAGGAAGCCCGTTTCACAGAATTCGATCCGACTCGGTAATAAAAAGAGACAATGTCACCTAGATGTCGTCGATCTATCAGACACTCTGTGCACCACATTAATTTTCGCTCGGTCAAGATGGCGGGTTGGGTCTCGATCAATAAATGTGTGCTTACTACTAATATGCCTTCCTTTGCCGCAGTTACTCTCGGAGAAGGCGGACTTTAAACCTCTACATAAAACACACCTGTGTCAAGTCGGATTTAATGGCGTCTTTTTGCCCGCTCTGACCTCTTAAGTTCGAACGACTCGGAATAAAAATCCTACAACTGCGATTTTTTTACGACCCCGAAACTTATTCGAGCTGAATGGAGACAAATCGAAGGGAGCAAACACAAACGTTGGGATAAATTAAGGATAAATTATTCTCTCTTTATCAATGGCGTCGGGCCCGAGTCGTAAAGCCAAACTGCTGCCGACAACAATTATTAACAATTCGGGAATTTTCCTTTTAAAAACTTTTCTACATAAATTACTTTTAAAACGAGATTTTGCTCATTAGGCGCCCCATTATTGCCAGCAGCGGCTCTTCCAAACGAGCACCGAAAAATGCCGAATATTCCGATATTCGCATTTATAAAATTGATTGCTACAAAATGGATCCATCCGAAATTCATAATTTCGTTCGGGTTTCTCTTTACAAATCCCCCACCCCCTTTTTTTTCTTTCTTTATTTCTTCGTGCTTCGGACGTCTGAAAACAAACAGAAATCAATTTGATAATTCGAAAGATGCACACGCACACGTGTGAGTCAACATAGAAATTTACACATCCAGTAAATTTTAATGTTAGCAAATGTAAAATCAATCATAAACGGATTCGGATTAATTAAGCTAAAAGCTTTGATTGGATTAAAAAATAAGGGGGGAAGAACATGAAAGATATGATTCAATAAAAGCCGAAAAGTTTTTTAGTATCATTAAATGCTTAATTGAATAATGCATTTTTTCCATTTATTCTCCGCCAGTTAAAACAATTTTTTGAGATAATTTCATTAGTAAAAATCAATGCCGCCACTGCTATGTGTCTTCGATAGCATTTTCAAATTGCTGTACGCGTGGGGAGGAGGAGGAGGAGGAGGAGGAAGACGAGGAGGAAGGAGGAAGAGGAGAAGAAAGCTCGGGATTTAGATATGTAATATATATATTTTAAACCAGAAAACTGTAAAAAATAGATAATTTTGAAAAATCATCCCGTGGTGGAAAATTCTCAAAATGGCATACGCTCGGTAGGGAATGTCTGTAAAGGAAGGTGTAAGGTTTATGAACATCATTCAGTCAATCTTACCATTCAAGTAAATATTAAATACTCGAATTGTTTATTAACAAAAACGACAGAATTACATGTCTAGAGAAAACAGCATAAATGGCATAGTTTTCTTTGACACTTTTTGGCTGTATTTTTTTTCTTAGAACAAACTTTCTTTTTTTTTTATTACCCAAATTGAAGATTGCTTATGAGGTGTGTACAGAAAATACAATTGAAAGTTAGAGAATCATCTTTTATCTGCAAAGAATACAGGTACTTATCCAGCCAATGAGAGGAACTTCGTTTAAGTGACGACTTTGTCGACGTCACATTCGCTACTGTACTGAAATAAAGAGTCCACACCATTTTATAGTTCTCACATCTGACAGTTTATTACATAGCTTAAAGCAGACTACATGAGCCATGGTGTAAAAACCTAGAATTTCTCAACCGATATACCAAAAATAGCCCTGCATAATATGTTTATATAAAACAATGTCTACTACTACTGAATTCATACAACTGAGATTTAGATGATATAACAGGCAGTCTTTTTAGACTGTGACCTAAAATAATGAAAAAGCCATTAGTTTATATTTCATTATTGAGTTTTTCTTTTCTTTTTTTTGAGTCTATTTGGCCTCTGTAGTTATGTTTGAGGAACCAAACTGTTATAGGAAACAACAAAGGGCGGAAACAGAATCCGGGTTGATTGTTCCGGATTTACTTTTTAGGTAAAAATACTGAGTGAGACAGCAAGGCCATAATGTTTTTTTGGAACCAGAATAATAGGAATGTTGTTTTTTTTTTTAGGAATAATTCAGGCTCACACAGTCCATAGTAGACTAACTTACTGTAGTGTTATTTGTTGATCTACCCACAGGTTTAAAAAAATTTCAAACTCAAAGCTTAGGGGCTTCAATACACTGAGGCAGCCCTAAATAGTTCTCTGACACATACATATGTACATGTAGGACACAAGAATATACGCACAATGTATATACCACTGGTGCCATCAAAACAACCCAAAACAATAACCGAATTACTAAGTGGGTCCAAGCATTTCATAGGAACTTCGAATGCAGTATGAGGTAGAGGAAAACATGTCTACTTTGCAAGGACCACTGGTGGTGTTTTTTATGTATGTGTGATATCCTTTCTGTCGCCTCTGCTAGACAGTCATCTTGCTTAACTCTTTCGACAGATCCAGACTTACACTCCCGCAGTTGTCTCTGATTGTTGATATCTTTTTTTTTTATTCAGGAACTATGGATTAACAGGAAAAATAGTTTTTCGCCTCACGGTTCAAAACAGTGAAATTGGCCTTCCTTTGGTCAATATCTGTGCTTTTTTGGGTTTTTTCATTTGTACTTCTTCTAGTACCAGTTCCTTGTGCAAAGTTCCCAAGTCCTCTCGCCGCTTGACAGTGTAGGATAGTACAGATTGCACAGACCCAGACTTTGAAGACGTTTGTGTACAGCCACATTGTACACAAGAATACAAACTATTAGGAAAAAACTATGCACCATCTTTTATTCTCGCATTCATTCCTCTCTTTCTCTCTTTCTTTCGAAAAACCACAGACTAGTTGCCGATGTTTAGAGCCAAATTGCACCAAAATCGTTCAGCTTAAAAGCGAATCCACTCATCCACCAAAACAATAACTCGATATTACATTCAAGTGATCGAATAACAACGTAGAAAACCATCCTAATAACTAGAAAATAATGATTCCTCTAACAGATGCAACGAAGCACGTGACAGAGAATAAAAACTGATTGTAAACGAGATTATTTTTGCCTTTATATAAAATATTTCGGGCTTAGATATAGAAACTTGCCAATTGGAAATACGAAGAAACACAAAGAGCAGCTAACTAACTGTGCAAGTAGAAAGTGGAAATGATTCTCTGCCCGTGCGCTAGAACTAAATACTACATAACAACGAGTCAAAAACCTTACATACCAATCAGGTAGTGTTTCATATGAGCGATAATTAGCCCGTACTTGTACAAACTGTATAGAATCTCGCACAGCATTCTGTCATACTTAGCCCACTTGAGTGAAAAGACCTCCGAAATCACAGAATCGATGCTGGAAGGCCTGTTGAGAGACGCAACCCTTCTCAATATAGTTTCACTTCGAACTGTGGGATTAATTGGAGTGCAAGACTGAAGGCGTCCCAGAACCATTCTCCATCTGTCTTCACACAAAATAGGAACTGGAAAACACCCCTTCCTCATGGGGTGGTCTAGATGGTAAGTTGCTTTTGGTGAGCACACTTGGTATAAAATCGTGGGCGTGACATCGGTGGGGTGTCGTCATTCGAATCTCGGCTCCTCCAAAAATATAGTGTGATCAGAATGAACGGCACCCCCCCTCCACTCACAGAGCGCGGTTTCCATACAATGAAAGGGAGAAATATGACAATACGATTTGAATAACAGAAACCAACACATCAAGCACATTCTCTTCTGGATTTTTATCATGTAATTTTCACTACCATTTAAATCCCCCCGTCCCAGTTTAGCCTGAGCAGTCAGTCTTGGCAAACCTTGGCAGTGAGCATCCCATTGTTGGCTTGGTTGTAAAACGCGTAGCCACCTTACTGCAGGAGATGTTATAGTGCTTGTTTTAAATGATGGAAGATAGCTTTCATCCTTTTTTTAACCCCTTGTGACCATGGGATCTATCATACAATCTAATGTAACTTATCTAGCGAGGCTCTAGGTGGCAAGCTATCACATATACACCAATAATCATACTGAACAATTAAGTTACAAATATAGACGACATAACTAAACTTCCACTTGGAGTGGTAGTATACTCCTATACATCTGGACACATCTACCAATGTTCGAGTTATCAGCAACAAGCTGTTCATCTATATTTTTTACTTAAATATCTGTTTTATCTCTTGCTGCCATACGTGCACTTGACAAGACACATAGATTATGTAGAGAACATCAATAAAACGTGCTAGGATAAATCTCTTCGATGTAGAAAAAACGCAGGAACTTGGTTAGTTAAGCTGTCCAACCTGGGATCCACTGGCTGTGAAAACGGTGTCAGGAACATCAGTTTATCAAAACCTACGTGGCAAAGTTGCCACCAATGATAAATAGGCTAACGTATTATAAAATACTAGCCATTTTCATGCAATCTAACACGGTTGCTCAGGTAGAACTTAGCTTAGTCATGCCATAACTTGCCCATCATAACGTGGCTTAATCTCCTCGAATAGGATCCTGCCAACAGTGTAGTAAGTTTTCGGCAGGGTGGTTGTTAGTTACCTACAATAGGACATATACAACGTAGAGATATCTACTTCTCTGCGGAAAGAATAGTTTGCAGTATTCCAACATGGACGACGATCTATGTCAAGTCGAGAGCGTAATCGTCTCAACACCTTTCACATACAACAATTAGTTTGATTCGCGAGGTCTTATTTACAAAAACTTCAGAAAAAAGTGAAAAAATGTCATAAAAAGATTTTTTTCATTTTTTAAGACTTAAGTTTCATTGTCCATAATTAGGAACAGGTTTACGCCTACCCTGCCGAGGAAACTATGTCAGGAATACGGAGATATCAGCCACTTATTTTAGGAATTTTTACGAAAGCTCGGAAACACGACGTCTCCCAGCACACAGCAAATAAAACTACCACTACAACAAACTTCATAAAATGGCACATGCATGACAACTATAATTTTTTTGTGCTTATTCCAGCTAATCTAGTTTAGGAAACTTGTGGCGTGAGCCAAGATTAAAGGGACAGAAGAAAGGATTCTGTTCCCTGTATGAAGGTCATACCTAAATACATGTCCATAAATTGTACGTGTGATTTGAATCCAAAGTCTTTAAAGACTAGTTTCTTGTCTTTCTTTCTTATGCAAAAACAATAAATAACTTTCACATAATCTTTGCGATGAAATGACAAACAATACGTAGTCTATCTTTTTTGTTTTTTTAAAGTGGGAGGAAAAGGAATACATTATTGCCTAAAGACAAACTTTCATCTTAGTTAAAGCCTCTTAGTTTCTGGACTGAAGGAGGCATCACCTGAGTTACAGATCCCAGCTTTAGAAAGCATGCGATCAGATACGGGAATGTTCACTGAATGGGATTCTTGTCCTTGCTCCACCATCATATTGTCCAATGCCACTTGTGCATCTAGTCTGTCCTGTTGAAAAATGGGTGAGGTGCAGTTGATCGGATTCGATTCTGAGCAGTTGATTTGCGGTTGATTCGTTGATGGTAGAAGAAACGGTGATTCTATTGCTGGTGACTGAATGGATGCAGTTCCTCCTTGAGTAGGAGAAGTGGATGCTAAAGATCCTCCTAGTGCAGGATGAAGGCCTCTCAACGTCGAACATCCTCTCAAAGAAGAAAGAGGAAGAGATGAAGAGGGTTCTCTTATCGCTAGAGGAACGTTTGCGGGAGATGCTTCTAAAACAGAATGAAGAGATGTTGATGGTCCGAGAACAGACGTGTTAGATGACACTGGAGGAATTGGAATATTCTCCCTCTGTAACCGTTTTACGTGTCGATCAAGGCTGCAATGGAATCGCAAGTCCATGATTGTGGTGAAGCGTTCTCGACATGCACCACATTCCAATTGGATTTGCACTAACTTCAACATGGCTTTAATGTCCCCGGCTACCTTGGTGACAAAACAAGACGACTTTTGATGATTAAGACACAGGACTTCAGACGGGAAAACCATCTGACATTTCTTGCAAACGAACCCAATGTCGACATCTGCTTCATTGATATGCTGCATGTCGACTTCGGACAACAATTGTTTCGAATCTTCTAAACTTTTACCATCTTGATAGAACCTCACTGTGCTGTTACCAGGTTGCGTCATTTGCTGAGTCACCTCAGGTAGAGCCGTCGGAGGGAGATGTAGCAGGGACAACGGAGTACTGTACATGTTCGAATCGTACAGATATCCACTCTGTGGCGTTCCTATAAAAGAAATCAATACTTATAACAAGTCAATATATTAAAATTACCTACAAGTTATATGGGGTAGGATTTAAAATCGACAACATTTTATTAACAAACTTGAACTCTGATAGGACATCGTCCTTCGAAAGATGAATCCGATAAACCATTGAAACAAGACAACAATAACACGTCAACCGTGATCCATGACAACATTGAATGAAAATGCCACCCCCTTTTGCTGTGTTTTCCAATGCTGTCAGTTAGTGAAAGGGTAGACTTGGATATTGTCTGATGTCACGATAGATTGTCTCCCACAACTCGGGTGATAAAAGTGAGCGGAAACCATGTCACCTGAAGATGCTGCACGCAACTGACAGTTCTAGTAAAGTGGAGAGAGATCACGTTTCTTTTAATTCGATTCAGAGAGGAGCAATGGTTCTTTTCGATTTCAATTACCCGACAACATTTTTTTCTGCTTTGCTCCAACATCCAAATGTAGATATCGTCTACACGCTCCAACTTTTACTTTCTTATCGCATCCTACTTTAATCACTTTAAAGTATATATATATTTTTTTTATAATTTCATATTGAATTACGGCCTTAAACTTAATTAGGAATGATAAACGAAACATAAACAATTAAAATTACGATACTTCTGAACATTTCAAAATATGCCTTAAAAAATAACTGACAATAAAGCATAAAAAAGATTAGTTTATCGCGTTTGACTCAATTTATACGACGATGTTTAATGTCAAAGATGAAATTAAAGTAAAATCCCAATGGACATGTGACCTGGCGACCGAATTGGAAAGAAACTCGACAAATACTACAAAGATATATGAGATGGGACTTTTTGGATAGAAACAAATTATTTCAAAGTTTCGTCCAAGTACACACATAGGAAATAATAAAGTATAATGTCGGCTAGACGAATAGCGCATGCTAATGATATTTCCTCTCTTGGGTAATTGCCCCACAGTCAGGACCAGAAGAGGAGGGGAAGGCAAAAAAAAACTCTTTTCTTGTGATAAGCTAATTTACATATTTAATGTTTTTAGCAGCGAGTTTTTTTCATATATACGTTATAAATTTGCACAGTTTTTATTTTTTGCAGAGTTATTAGAAATATTTTAATAATATTGATTTAATTTGAAAACATAAGAATCTCCAGTACAACTGTAAAATGGATTCCACCTCTAGAAGATTAGGGCAGTAATGTCCGTAGCGTTGCACGGCTAAAATCTCATTTATTTTATAGCGTCTTGTGTCTGGGGCATCTGTTAAACGTGGGCAGTAATGTCCCCTTCTCCCGGAACAGTCAGCTTACTGGCAGAAATTGGGTTGTGTAATTTTTACACGGCTTTTGAGGAAAAAAGTGGTGACTTTCTAACTCGATACAGATGTAGTATTTTAGTGTCTCTTAGACCGGTCAATCGATGCTTTGTTAAGGAATAAATAATACGATAACTGAGAGAAGGGTTCCTGGAGACGAGAAGAGCAGTTAATGGATGCAGAAAGATCTAATCTATCCACTCTCTTCGAATAAACACCGAGTAATTATTTAGTGCAGGAAAGTAAATGTTGGCTAAATTCAAATTTATATAAAAGAGAGAAACATGTAAAAATTTTAAAGGATACTCTTTAACTTTTAACACTTAAATGACGTTCGTCTGTCGGGGTGGCAGTATAAAAGCAGCCTTTAAATTGTTCGAGCTCTCCTTAATGCAAAAGAAGAGTCGAGTTTAATTTAGAATGAACCAGATGCATTAAAGCTCGTGCGAGCCATGCAAATAGAAAAATAACAAATAAAATCGACTTTAAGGAATTCTGTTTTCCTGCATTAGTTTTCTAAATGATCTTACTACGAAAGAATGTAGGAAAAGTTTTAGTAGATTTTCTACTATGTCCGTCAATTACAGTCCACAGCTTCGCAGGAAGGACAAAAGAAGTTTCATTAGTGTTTTCCTTTTAGTGGGGTTGTGTGGTGTCACCAGACATCTGTAGTACGTGGTGTTCAATTTTCTCTACCTTCTAAAGCTGTTTCATTCAGAGACGTGAAAAGAAAGGGGCTCTATTGACGACTACAAGGGGGGCTCGAATGACCAGAAAAACTCCCACTGGCCAAGTCTTTTTCTAAGCTTGGATGTCGGATATTCTCCAAGCTCTGAAAATCAGTTTTTGTTGTGACCGCGCATGCAAGAGGAACCAATACAATTAACTAAAGTTTTTTTCCTACTTAAATCGAACACCATCTGAATTTATCTTTAGTTATCCCCGAGTATATAACTAAATACTCCGCAAAGGCTAATCAATGTATTGATAGAACAGTTAGTGTAAAGATTTTTGGGGACAAGTTAGGTAATGTATGTTTGCTAGACTTTAATGGACTCATTATCTGGCAAGGAGATTCAGAAGCAGAATACAGAACAAAGACTGTAAAGAAAAAATAAATCTTCATCCATCAACGGCCAGCGATACCCAGTAATGCACGTCAACCACCTATGTGGGTGATTATCCGTTTAGTGACACCTATAGGAAATTTCCTTTTCTAGATGATCTGAGAGGACGGAAATCATTCCGACTAAAATGTAGATTAGGGTTCGATACCAACTGCTATCTTCCTTCGCCATCGTCCGTGCCGATTTGAGTTCAAAAACCAAATGGAAAAACGGTTAACCATTGAAATATCGATTGGCAGAAAATAAAAGAAGAAAAGCAGCCGCACACATGTCGTCGGACACGGTTTACTTTTTTCTTTATAATTTTCGGGCTAATTTATTTTCTAAATATTTTTTCAAACAAGAGAAAAACAACAACACGACTCGGGCCAGTAGAAATGGCCGACTAACATTTAAAAATATCAATTTGATACATGTAGAGAAGGTTAAAATAGAAAAAGAAGAGGGCATAATATCCATATGTGTTGCTATAAACAATAATTAGGTTGTACAACTGATCAAATCTCGTTGTCTTCAAACTCACCAATCATTTCTCATCCATCTTGTCAAGAGTACAATAGGACCTACGCAAGTCACACTTGAATGTTCCGCCAGGTGAATAAGCCCCGAGGCCCGGTCCGTCCCTCTACCAACCCCGTGGGTCTAAACTGTTAGGACACCGTATGCTCAAGATGGATTTACTAGATCAAAGGGTTAATAAGACAGGTCATGGGCTGTACAACTAATGTGCAGACTACCTTGTTATTAACGGCGTCATGTGGTTGATTCTGTATTCATGACAAAGCCAAGCCCCGGGACTTTGGTGGGTACGTCCTGGTCTGTCTACACCTGTAATGAGAAGAGCCGAGCTGCTAACGGATTAGTTCAACGAGATAAAACGTCATTCAACTCGAAGCCTAGACGGGCCCAATACGGTACTTAAGTGTTTAGAAAGAATATTATTTCTTAAAGGCGCTCTACTTTTATTATTTTAACCCTTAAAGTGGAATTTTAAAGTCGCCGAGATCTTCTTAATTTTCGCCCGACCCTTTAATATAAGCTTCTAGCACGTTTCGTACACGGCCGACACAGCCGCCACTTTGATCAATACCCTTTTGTCTGATAAAGATAACCGATATTATACAGTATATGAAGCGTCAATCTGTAGCATTATCTAACTTGGCAAGGAATCTATGTAAAATGCCCTGGGTTTTCAAATACAGAAAATAATTATAGCTTGTCATCGCTGGCCTATCCATCTTTCTACGTTTCCTTTTACCATGCAGACCTTTAACGATAACTAAACTTGTTGGTTTATAATAACTATACTTATAATATAATTAATAAATTAAGATTTTTCCTCCACCGCATTTAAAATGTGTCCGGAATTCTTATAAAAGCAACACTTATCTGCAATCGAATCTCGTCCGACGATGTTATTATTTTTTATTTATTTATTTATTTATTGTGAAATTCAAGCAGCTCTTTCGAGACTTAAAGCGGAATTTCGGCAGATTTAAAGGAATAGTAGCGGGCAGAAATGATATATATTGTTATATATCTCGGCGGCGATTTTCATTTAGTTTGTAGAAAGTTTTTATTATTAAGAAGAGAGTGTTTTGAAGAAGAAAGAAGGACATGCAAGATAGCGTGTGTGGCGCATTGCCCGTTCATCCATAATGAAGCCGGATGCTTTCTCCAACCACAGAAGGTGTCAGCCATTAATGTAATAATTGCAACTGACTGAGTGTGCGCATCGGAGCCAGTTATGACTGCAGAAGGAAGGATCAATGGAAGCTTGAATAATGAGACTTTAGTAAACAACAATAACTGGCAGTCAGAAAGAGCGACGGTCGATATGCACTAAAAACCGACCGACAATAATATTGCCTCTTGATGTAGCAGGCAAGATTCCATCTGTCATTCTCAATATGGAGCTTCACTTTAATAGGCATTCGGTGACATGTATGAGGCTTGTAAATTGGCGTCTTTATACTGTTTTTATTATAAATTATTGCCTCGGACCAGGAATATCTTTATGTTAGTGTTTTTGGATGAATGGCGTGGAATTATTTCCTGATTTGGAAATTTATTATATTTGTTTTGTAAAATAAACTAAATTGATATATTTTTTATGTATTATAAGGAATCTTGCTTGTCGAGTTTGAAAGAACCAATTTGAAAGTTCAAATAAAGGAAATTTTTCTAGTAAAACAACAACTTTATGGATCGAGCCGTCTATGTAAAGAAAGAAGGATAATGGAAAAGAGTCGACGTCAGCCATGAAGTCGGCCGAGCGGAAAATATGCTCGCTATCTAATCAGATCGCCATTTTATTCCTTAATTAGCTAGCAAAGTACGAAACAAACATTCCACTTTCTTGTTCCTTCTCGCAGAGTACAAGGATGACGGAGAAGTGAGGCGCAAGAGTCGGCTGCGCGAATATGTATTAGCTGCAATTTGCTCCCCACTCAAGCGACATTTTACTGGAAGACACTTTGGGGAGCATCGTGTCACTAACAGAGACGTTCCCGTCCCCCCTTTCTCCCCATTCCCTCTGTATTGATTCCTTGAGTAAGTTAGAAAACTGTCATTATGTCGACGATAATGTTAGAAAGGATTCGGAGAATCTTCGGAGAGAAAGTGTTCGCCCTTGTCCAGTCAACTTCACTTCTCGAAATGGATCCAAATGGCAAAATAAGATATCTCTGCCTGTCTCTTTAAGACACAGTGCAATCCCTCCGAGTGTAAATGATGTATATAGACAAAAATGGAAAAAAATATGTAAGCTGCATATAATATTATCCCTGCACTTTTTTCCCTACTCTCTTCTCTCGCAGGGCTTTTAGTTGCAATGTTACGGCTAAAGTTAACTTTAAATGGAGAATGGGAACGATTTCGCAAACATTTTTTTACTTTCTCCATTATTTATGGACCAAAAGACAAAAATACAAAGTCGTGTTTCGCGACGAAACGATCGATAAATGCGAGAATTGTTATTTAACTTTTATAACTACACTACACGTCAAACTTTGATTTATAGCCAAAGCCGGGTTTTAAATAAGGAAAAATCGAAGACGAGGAAAAAAATTAATATGTTTAATCAACAGAGAAAGAGAAAAAAATGGCAACATTAAACGGGATTAAAGTGTATGACCCCGAGCACTGGACTCCCCTTCAATGTTTAGATATATTTCCAGATGGTGCTTGAGGCATCGGAAGTAATAAAAGCATGAAAAAAAAGATCTCAGATATTGTTCCATTTGATATATAAACTCTTTTTCCGGATCTCATTAATCAAGATTCTTAATTAAACACCAACCATCGACGTTCATCAATCACAAGTTTCTCCATTGACTGCTTCTTGTTATTACTACTGTTGCATGATGGGAAAAATAGTAGGAACAGCAGAATGGACACTCAAAATTCATGACTTTCCGCTTCCTTCTCCAGATATAGAGAGTGGGTCATTCAATCTCCGATACTGAAGTGGCAATATTTGATTCCCGACTGCAGATGTGTAAATACCAAACTTCTTCAACCGAGATTACTAAAGTATAGAAAGGCGCTTTCTGTCAAGAATAAACCGGGGCGACAAAATTTGACTACAAGACTACGGACAAATCAATGGGCCAAATTTCGTCTCTCTCTCTCTCTCTCCCTCGACCGGGCCGAATAATGAAGGAGGCTGAGAGAAAGGAGGCAATGCAGTAACGAGCGGCAAGTCTTGTTACTCCAATGATCTGGCGCGGAGAAATAACGATTTCACATTTCAATCAATACAAGACCAAGACTATTTCTAATGCCTCCCTCTCTATTCCGCTGCAGCCGACCTTAATTTGGTTTTGAGATGCCAGCATACCTGCGGTTCTCTGTTTTTGGGAACGTGCCTGCGAGGTATGAAGCGTTATCACGTGATATATCGATCTGCCAGCTCGGCGATTGGCCCCGCTCTGACGTCACCGTCTCGATTAAAGTTTCGCCCCTATTAATACGGACTTCTTCACTCTTTCTACCATTCTAATAGTTTAAAAGCAAATTTCTCTTTATCTTAACTAAACTTTTATACGCCGATAAAGATTTTTTTAAACTTTCTCCAGCTTCACTCTAGGTCAAATATATATATATATATATTATTTTTATTATTTTCCTCTGCCTTTCTGCCAAATTTGCATCGATTTTTCTTACAGAATCCTGCTGCGGTAACATTGTTAGCGAGTGCATAAAACCTAGCTACTTTCTGGAAAATAGCTAAGTAAAATTCCGTCTCTGGAGACTGAAGCCAAGTCAGCTACCTGCCCGCATGTTCGGGGAATAAGATGATCGATTTGCTAGTTTAAACTGCTTCTTGGTGTTTCGCTAATAATCCATTGTTGCGACTAAGTTGGAGTAGTAAAGACCGACTTAAATATTAATGACCAAATTTTAAAACGCTACCAGGACTTTAACTAATTAAAAGAAATTCTAAGCGACGACCAAAACGGATTAAATTTTTAAGAATATTTTTATTTTTTCTAATTATTCTGCTCTACTAATCGATCTTTAAGCTCGCCTACTTTCAATTCTCATAGAAGATTTGCTTCCCCGACCCTCTTAAAACCTGCAATTCGCAATATCTACAGCCTACATAAAGGGTGTTTCTGAAACTTATCACCCTCTAAGCACTAACGAGAATTACACCTCGTTATATACGGGATATAAATAATTATTTTCGGTTTCCAGAAATGGTTTAGACCCTATACTACCTTCGTTTGCCTAATTCATAAATTCCTATAGTTTAAATATAGTAATGAGCCTTCGGCGTGGTAAAAAAGGCTCTTACACTTTTTTTAATACACGTTGTCCCGTTATAGAACGTGCAGGAACGAAAATTTACGAGGAAATTTGAATGTCAGAGAGCATAACCGACAAAAATCTATCACTTCTATAGGGAATATTCCTAAAATTTTCCATCATAAATCAAGCGTATCGTAAAGAATTGAAACTAATTTACTGAGAATAAGGATCTTTATCTTCATATTTGCTTATTAATCGTGTAAAATTTCAAATTGTCTACTTCGGATATATAAGAAAATTTGGGAATTTCGACTGGAAAAGTCCGCAATATATATATATATATATATGAAGCATATTACCGAAACTCGTCGCCTATGTGTGAAATGTATTAAAAAGAATTGCAAGTTTATTCGCCGAGAGGGAAGTCTTTACCTTCGTGTGTTTGCTTCATAACATCACGAAGAAGCATATTAGTCAATATAAAACTTGTCTACTTTCAGATCTGAGAAGCGATTTGCGTACCGAATAGCCTTAAAGCACATAAATTTAAAAAAAAAAAAAGAAAAGTGCGCTTCTGAAACTTGTCACCCATGAATCAAACATATTAAGAAGAATCGAGGCTCATTTAGTAGGAGAAAGGCTCTTTACTTTCGTATTTGTCCTGTAATAAGATGTGGAAGGATATTAGTCACCTATAAATTCTTCGGGGCGATAAATCACGTTAACAAAAATGATTTTTTTTTTGGCTAAATTAAGGAGCCAAACACTATAGTTTTTGATTTAGACAATGCCAAATGTCAAATTTAATTGTCCTTTGTTTTAAGTGAATAAGGTTAAAATTCATTAAACATTGGAAAATGTGCAACAACATTTGTCTTTGGATTTTATTTATACAATTTCTGCTTAAGCCAATTAAAAGAAAAAAAAGGGAGGAAAAACATAATCTACTAAGCAACGTTTGTTTTAAAATTTAGATGACTTTGGATTTCATTAAGTCAGGGAAAAAGAAATTAAAATCATAAAATATTTAAAAGTTTTTGCACAAATGCTTTTAATTTTTTGAAATTAGAAAAACTTTATATGAAAATGGCAGCATTAATCAGTTTGAATGTTTTTATTTTTTTTTTATCTTTTCCCATTCGAATTTTAAAAAAAATTTAAATGATTCACGACTATTGTTTACATTAATTCTGTGTGAATTACCCAATTTTGATTGTGTAAGTTAAAGCCGAAGAAAGTTCAGATTAAATAATCTGATCTGGTCAAGAATCCGTGTTAACGCTCGGAAGAAGTTCTCTTTGGAAAAACACTTCAGCAGAAAGATGATGGCAAAAGATAATAGGCCCACTCTCAAAGAATTATCGATTTTGAAATTCTCTTCTCTTTGCATTCTTAATGCGTAAAAAAAAAAATAATAATAAAAAAAATATTAAATTTTCGGAGGACGGTCTTTTATCATTTTAAAATTAATTAATATTTTAGCTGGAAGGAAAACGGTATTTTTCTTTACTTGTTTTTTATTGGGTCGCAACAGTTGAGAGTGAGAAAGAGAGAGAGAGAGAGAGAGAGAACAGAGAGAATAGAAGAGAAGAGAAGAGAGAGAGAGAGAGAGAATAAAAGTAGTAGCGTGGCTTTTAGCTGCAGTCAAAGCTGTCACCTCGACGTAGAAGGGCCATTTTTTGAAAGAGTCTTGTCATACCAACACCACCCTCGACAAGTTTTCGCAGTAATCAACTTTGGTTTTATGCTCAACACTTGATTGTTGAAATAGTCATACAGTTGACGACCGATTATCTCAGCCAGTCGAGTAGACGGACACGTCAAATTGCCAGAGGTAGAAAAATAATCTTGAAAAACCTGACTCTGACGTTTAAAGCAGAAAAACAACAGAGGCTATTGGACTGCAAACTATAGTGATAAAATGTTAAAGCCATTTCTTTTAACGTTGGTCATGACATTTTGTAACCTTTTCGACAAACAACTTCTTTCGGAAATTTGTGTTAAGAAACTTTTTTTTCCTTTTTCTTTTTTCTTTATATAGGCTATATATATATATATAGATAGATAGATAGATAGGTATATAACAATATATATAAGATATAGTATATAACTTGTATAAACTACAATTCAAGTCAAAGCTTTGTTGAAAGGGAAAGAATTCTTTTTAAGAAACTTACCAATCTAAACCCATCCTGGCTGCCAGTCTCGTCTAGAGGAATCTAAAAACAAAGGAAAGACGACATTGACAAAAAACAGTACCTATTCATAAACAATATTCAAACCCCAATAAAATTATTTAAAACTTTTTTTTTTTTAAATTAACAATTTATTTTTATAGCGACCAGCCAAAAAAATAATTAAAATAAATTATTTATAGAGAACTATTCAAAAAAAAAAAAAAAATTGTCATGCAAAATTTATAATTAAAATGGCAGAGGGAATGGTTAGAGAAAGAATGTGTATGTATTTATGTGTGTGTGTGTGTGAGAGAGAGAGAGGGAGAGAGAGAAAGAGAGAAAAGAGAGAGATGTTGGAAGAATGACCACAAGTTTGTTATTGGTCTCATTACACACGTCATTAATTTGCAAATAACTTATTTTCTATTTACATACAGTTCAGCTAATACACGGGACTGATAGAAGCATGGATATCATATCATGCATCGCTGCTTTTCCTCTTTACCATCTAAAAGTCACTCGACTGTTACCTTTGTTTTAACGAGCGATAGAAAATAGCTGTCAGTAGCGAGATGCGAATCTTCCATCGATGGAGTTTCTCAAATCTCGTGTCAAAAATTAACAAGGGCGAAGATGTATACCGGTCCGGGACCGACATTGAAAGTTGTATCGTCGACGGAAGTAATTAAACGCTCTTTAGTGCGAAGTTTGTTCCAGCGCCTGTGCTCTTAATGACGTGACAAATTGTCACGTGACACTCCGGGCTGAATGCAAACGATCCTATTAACCCTTTCCCCATGCTACTCTATTATCAAGCGAGGTTACATAGCGCCATCGTTTCTCATTTTATTTCCTCCCGCATACATTTATGATGCCAATACGAACATTTCCTGTCGGTGTTACATCACAATAGATAAAAACACCTACTCCGTATTTTAATTTCTTTATAGCTGTGTGAGGAAATGTTAGCAATATTTCGAATTACTAGGAAATAAATTACCAACTATCAAAATATTTCATCGTTTCGAAAAAAAAGAGAGAAAAAAAATTATATATATATATATATATATATATATTGTTAAGACCAGATCCAGTAGATATTAATGATGCTCTCCGGATAATTCGAGATGTTTCGGCTAATTTAATCAGTAAATTTTCGTCTTTATTCCTCCGATGTTGTTGGCCCAAATGCTTGAAAGCTCCTTTTCTATCCATATCTGCAGCACGGCACGGCTATTTAATTAAGGAAATTAAAAAATGGGATCCAGCTATAGATTGTCTTATAGTTCAGGCACACTCGACCAGCGAGTGGAGATCATTGTCCACAAACCTCCATCAATGCCATAATTAAATTTTCTCTGATATGTTTTTTTTTTCCTTTCCTTTCCTTGGTTGTTCTCCCTTTCTTGTTACTTTTAGAGGCTGTTGCTTGCTCACCAGCGAGATCAAATTTGTTATTTATTTGATTATATTCAGATTTAACTACAAAGGCTAAAATGTGTATTTGTTGCCTGCATCGTTGTTTCGTCAGCCACCCGCTCCATTATTTATTCTAACCGATATATATTCCTTCGATTAAAAATAATAAAAGAAATGTTAAAAATCAACAGAACAAAGAGAATCCTGTATACGTTCATTATATATATTTAAAAAATGGGTTGTTTCGAAGGGAACGTGTGCACCTATACACTTGGACGGATTTAAAATAAAAATACGTAAATGGTTCCTATTCTTAATTAGAGTGCTAACAACCAGGTGCCGATGTGAATCGTTAAGCTTTGTGAATCAGACAGAAAAACTTTTTCCCGGAATTGGCCAAGCTATTTTTCTGCGAATTCTTCAATTAATGGTCGTACACGTCATAGGCCAAACTTCTACTCTTTCTAACCGATTGTTGTTCTCATAAAATACCAATTTTGTTTTAATGTTTTTTAGCTATCCGATTGTACAATAGGAGGTCAGTTTTCTTATATAAGAAATAAGTTATAGATTAGATCTGTATCTACCCGTTTAGCGAATAAAAAATAGTTTACTCTTCTTACCTATCGCGTAACAAAAGTGCGGATCTTTAGAAAATTAACTTGGCATTCTTCAAAAAAAGGAAAGATTCTCCTTGACAATTCCCTTTTCTTGCGTGACCAAAACGCATTAACTATCCGAAATAAATAAGACAGTTAAATAGCAAATAAAGATTTTTATCTACGTGTGGAAACACAAAGTTTAAGAGGGGAGATGTAACGCAATCCATGGGTTTTTAAGAAGAGGATGGGATATTTGGACAATTAAAAGAAGGAGAAATAAGAAGAATTGTTGTAAAGGATTAAAACGAGATGGTATAACTGGAAAGTAGATTAATAGAGAATGAAGGAAGCTATATCATTAATGACTCGGTATTCTAATGAAGGATCGTTGAGTCGAAAATCACAAATCTTTTCTCGGAGAAGTTGGATTGATTGAAGAATCCGAAAGAACCCAAAATGATTCTCCTTGGCTCTCAGTCAGGTCATTTACAAGGAAAGAACTTTACTTTCAATCCTAAAGACAGTAGCATCGATAACTTATTTGAAATTTAAATTAGCTAGTGCAGCAGGGATGGTGCCCCTTGAGACAAGCTGGGTGTATTTAAATGAAGGTGTGGTGGGAAGGACAGATCTCTTGAGACCCACTAACTATTATATACGCTAAGTGATTTAGTAGCTGAAGTTTAGGTTGGCCAGAAGTCGTTTTCCCATCTATTCGTGCATACACTCTTTCCGCCGGAAGTGATCCTATGTTAGATCTATTTATAGAAAGCATCATTAATAACAATATAGCATGGCCTGGAATGAACGAATTGTATGTCCACAATACCTGTTGGTAACCTCGCCCATTCCAGCGTCAAAAACTATAGAGGTTATAATAAAGTTTTGTGTATTATTAAGGTTAAAGAGAATAGGATACGCGTGGTGACTAATGTTACGCATTTGCATGAAATTATAATAATAAACATCCGCATATCTTTCTAAATAAGGTCGACATTTTGGCAAAGGGGTAAAAATCGGAAACTGTCTATATCGGTTTTTATCTATTGTAAGTTGGTGCCAAGTGAAGAACTGAAATTACGCCAATTGTCAATCATTGTCACACGTCCACTAAAAAGGAAACATTGTGTTTAACTGTTAACCGAATCTCTGTTTATTTCGGGAATTGACATCTGGTGATGAACAGATACAAATATGTAAGTGAGCTGGTTGGAAACAACTTCGCCCGCCATTTAACTTAGGCTACAAAGGGAGAAATTACTCTTCTTCCCCCCTCCTTGGCGCTAGTCTATCTAAAAAAATCAATCGCTAATCTACATCGGGCATAATAATATCCTCATAGAGGGGAAAAAATATATCGAATGTAGACAAAATAAACTGTTAAATCATCAAAAAAGAAATATGCCAGCTAGCGCAAACTTCGTCTAAAAGGGTGGAGATCTCGTATTCAGAATTTCGTGTCTTTATAGAGGGGAAAGTCTGTAAACATCTGCCCGTCAAAGTTTTCCATTTTAGATCTCCCACCCTCTATCCGTGCAATCTCTTTGAAATGCAATCATTCGCTGCCTCCGAGGTTATAATGGAAGTCGGTATTACTTTCTGCAAGGCATGCGGCGGCAGAAGTGGAGAAGAAAGGCGCTGTGCCAGCAGAAATTCTGTTCCTAGTAATTATTTCTTTCCCTCCTGTCTCACTCAAGTTCGCAAGAAAATTAACTTTGCTAAAAACGTGTAAAATTCCCCCTTCGCCTAACAGTCGAGTGGCAAGTCAAAATCGGAAGGAATAATGTCCACACACTCTTAATATATGGAGTTTTCGTTTAATTGAATCAATCACTCGTACTTGCCGAGCAAAAATGAAACTTTCGACAGGTAACGACACCGTCCTTTGTAATTAGTAATCTCGTGTCGTCCCCAACTTAATCCGGGAATCAAAGTAGCTAATTAGTTGCACGTGGACAGAATCGGTAATTAAAGAAGCCAGTGTTTAAACGAGCAAGGCTAGATTTACTTTACGTTATGTTTTGCGAGAAATTCGCTGGCCTTATTAGCAAGTTTTCACACAACAGCAGCCAGAAAGTAGCTGTAACGAGAGTCGAGTAATTAGATCGCCAATCTCTTCGCCGTCAAAGGAGCAACTAAAGGGGATATCTAGGCAAACTATTTTCCCTATCTGCCCTAACCAATCATCTGACTTTCTTCTTTCGGTATTTGAATCCAATCATTCGAAAGATCATTCCGTTGATGGATTATTCATAGTTTCCCAAAGAATTGATTTCTGGAGTTAATCAAAGGAACTTTCCTCCCAGGATTCTTTCAAAATACAGATTAAAATCCTCCCTACAAAATTGCTATAAACTATTAATGAATTCTTTTCTGTAAGCTATTTTTCTCTTAGTGTACAACAAACTCTATACAAATACTAATAACAATCTATCGATACGTGCGCTACCGTACAACTTTACAAAAAATAATTACTTTGTTTACATTTTATCAAACACCCCCCACAAATTGGATGACGAATTACATCCAAAAATCCATTTCTCATTCGAAAAATTCGGTCATGGTCGTTCTGTTACGTGTATATAAAACACTGAAAATACATTTTAGTCTTGGTTAAAACTACTGTAAAGATTCGACTAATTTGCCAAGTATGTATATGTATATTATGAAGACTTGTACATTCGGGTATATTAAAATTTGTTGTTATCAAGTATTAAGTATTCGCAATTGCTGTAGTTAAAGCGCTACATCGATAAGGA
This sequence comes from Centruroides vittatus, assembly GCF_030686945.1. Lineage (NCBI taxonomy): Eukaryota > Metazoa > Arthropoda > Arachnida > Scorpiones > Buthidae > Centruroides > Centruroides vittatus. The sequence goes on from NW_027121678.1 coordinate 389,676, forward strand.
AACAAAAAACCGGGGTCCAAAACAGGTTTTCGGACTAAGCATTGAATAAAAGTTAATAACTGAATCTTATTGCGAGAGTTATGTCTTAAGAACAATTCAAAGAAATGTTTGTATTTTCGTCGGACTTCCGGGTATGTGTACGTGTGTGTCTGTGTACATTCGTACATAAATAAGGGCAAATTCGTCACCGGGAAGCATAATCGAAATTTGACAGAAGCACTTATATAAAGTTAATTTTTTTTTAATATTTAAACGGGGATTTTTATACGCCAACCATCTGTCGTTTGTGTTAGCAATTGTTTCTTTCAAGATCAAATTCTAAACGTGATTTTCGAATAAAAAATATTTTTTACTGGAGGCTAGAGAAAAAAATCTCGTAGCCAGCAGTCATCCAGAACGTCTTTCTAAGACTTGGGGTAAGTTAATGAATAAGCTAGACTGCGACATGCCGCCTCCACAGCCAAACATTAGCCGCGGACAGAAAAAAATGACTCCTGTCTCACCAGCTATAATTTGATAGAGTAATTATTAGCGAGTGATTCTCGTGCTGTTGTCATTGACAGGTCTCCTCCCCCAGCTGTCGTGACTGGAGGGTGGACACGCAGAGTCCTTTAGGTGAAGGGGACCGACAACTATTGCACAACAGATTGAAGTTAGATTCGGGAGTTTGAGCAAAAGTCGAGCGAGATGTGGAATTTACGGTTAAAAGATGGCTACGATGTAAGGTAGAAAATATACGATTGAGAACGGGAGGTATTCGTCGTTATTTTCTTCTTAGATAAAACCGAGTCAGGAAGAAGCGGGAGAACAAAGAAATAAGAAGAGATGAGAAGCGATAAGAAAGCTCGGGGTACTTTCCTGGTCAAATTTGACATCTACGAGTCACAAGATAACAGACCCGATAAATCAGCCTGGTAAGGGTGAGAATCACATGGATGCCCAACAAATGTTCTTTTGTGAAGAGGACAATGATTGGATAGCTCGGATCGAGTGCCCTACACGCATCCAATTAGCTGTCTGATTGATACTCGAAAGGCAGTAAATCGTTTTGTATAGAGAGGTTACGTTTTCGGTTTATGTTAATAATACGAAACTCAAGACGAGTGAAAAAAACAGCCAGGGTGCAAGTTACTATAATAGCCAGGCCGATCACGTAGCGTCAGCAGGTGCATTTCAAGTTGCATTTCAATTGGAGAATCGAGTTTTGCCTATATCGGAGAATGTATAACCCGAAAGTGCGAGAGATTGGCACCATGGTGTCGACCTAAAGAAAGCTAAAAAGAGTAAATATATTATGAATGATAAACCAGTTTAACATCGGATACATGTACTCTGTGCTGTACAAACCTATGACAATAGAGATTGGATGTATGAGAATGGAATAAATGTATTGATCGATGCTGCTTCTGGGTGTCAGAGACAGTAGAAAGAGGCGGTCGTGTCTCCGGGGTATTCATTGATCTATCTCTACATATACGTAACCAGATAATTGCAATACTGATCCATATAACAATCGCTTTAAAATTTAAATTAGTTTGACTAAATAAACACCGAAGCTTGCATTCTTAATATACGTTCAAATTTTTTCGGCCTTCGGAATTTAACCCACCAGCCAAGTATTTTTTTTAATCTACCTCATCCAATTTTGAAGATAACAAGGGATATTCGACAGGCTTTACGCTTATGATAAAACAATATGCAACGTTAGGCCAGCCTTCAAATAATTACGGGATATAATCCAACAATATAGAAAACAAACTTTCTACATTTCTTCCGCATTGAATCAAATTTCTGTAAGTTCGTCATCTCTGCGTGCCATACACAGAATAGCGAGGAAATGGTCCTTGATCAAAATCACAAAGCGTACAGAGGGGCTCCGAATGAAAAAATCTTTTGTCTGTCGACCCTTGGCTTGTTCCTTTCGCTTGGCATTGCAAATTCTTAGTTAAAGGCATTTGATTTTTTCTTCTGTACAATATAAGATTTACTGATCGTAAAGAGAAAACCTATAGAGCCACATCATCAACCAAATAAATATCCAGCTGTGGAAGACATGATGGTTGGATATCGATCGAATATCTCCATAACTTCTTTAATATATCTATATTAGAAAACCAATTCTAAACCGAGATAATTTATTTCCGACATTTCTAACATTGGCATATCTCCAGTATTGAAGTATGGATTAAGGGAATCTTTTCACGACAAACAATAATGCCAAGGGTACAAAGATTAAGAAAGAGAGAGAGAGTACCAAATAAGACCTGTCCCAAATGCTACTGTGTGTCTAATGAGAGGACGTGTGAGGAAAAATCCCTCTCGCCAATAGAAAAGTTGTAGAGCACGGGAGTGAGATAACATTTTCCCACACATTTTGACATACATTCATTGTCTCGCCAGCCCCCGAGCTACCGGGGTTGGACACAATGCTCTACCTGCTCCTTAAATCTTCTAACTAGTACAGATGTTCTTACGTGGCTAACGTGCCCTCGTGGGGATGGCCTCCGACACATTTTATAACATTCGAGACATCTTAACATCCGAGTTATTATCGTCACGCTGCGTAATTGCATTTACGTTGCGGAGGCGAATCCGTTAAATGGACTTATCCTTTTAAAATCCTCCCCAAATAAATCGATAAGGGAGTAGGAAAAATTAGAGAGGGCAGAGAAATCAATTATGTGAATGAACCGTTTTAGACGAGTAAAGTGGACATTGCAAATTTAGACGTCTCGATCAGACATTGGCGTATGACGTGACCGGCCAATCTAATATCCGTCTTTGGAAATACAGTATAAATCCCCAGCAACCTCTAGCAACTGATGGACAGAATTTTCTACATGTATACAATCCCTTAATGTTCTTACTTCTCTTCATGGATACTTGCATTTCAATTTAAACAGTCGGATGAGAGAGAGGGATCTAGACCCTTCTCGACTGGGACCTGACGTCACGCCAGCGGGGAGACATTAAGGGACCGTATCCCCACCGTCCCCCGATTAATATTCTCCGCATCCTTTGTCTTTTTTTCCTTCAGCGTCTCCTACAGCAGCGCAGCGGGATGCTGTCTCCGACGTTACAAGCCAGTGGAGGCTCTTAGTTAATACTATTACCTCTCAGGGCTTGAGTAGCTGTTAGATGAACGGTCCACATACTACATTGTTCTCTTTTTTTAACCAAAGGAAAAAGTAGATAGCTCCGGAGTTTTTAGTCTGTCGCAGAAAAATTAATGAGGGGAAAAGTTGATGAACTCTTAGAGCTGTTCTGTGGTAGCAGTTCATTAAAAAAAGATCTTATTCTTCCGAATATTTTCGGTGAAAGGTATAAGTGAATTACGTATACGGTATGTGGGCGTCTTTGTCGTTCTCCCGTTTTGGCACATTGGTCCAGATACGTCTTACTGTAACCACAGCCTCATATTTCACTCTACTCCATTTCCCCCCTTCTCTCTTTGTTTTCTTTTTTTATTTGCGCAAAATTAAGGAAGCGGAGAGACGAGCCACAAACTGCAATTATTTAAATCATTCCTCTGCCGGGCTTAGCTTTCAGATAATCCTTTCTACTAAATTAGTAGGGTCTTCAATTAATATTTTAAAATTATAACAAGTCATTTACATATAAAAGATTCTTGCTATAATTTTAAAACGGAATAAACGGTCACGTATTTCATTCCAGATTAGTTTAATCTGCATAGTTTTGTAGTATAAAATTTACTAACATCACGTAACATGGTAAAAATTTCCAGTCTAAATTTCCAATTAGGAAAGTATAGAAGAGACTTTGTCCTTAAATAACATTATGTACGCATTTCTTGCAACGTTTAATGAAATTACTTAGTTAAGTAATGAATAAAACAAATTGAATTAAAATCGCTAGCTGTAAAAAATTAAAATAAATAAAATGAACGTGGAATTCTATTTAAATGCAAAGTTGCTATAAAGACAAACAAAAATCCTTCATCCAAAAATATCTAAAAAAAAAAATAAGGGGAAAAAATAGACAAATAAAACATATTTATTGACTGGCATCGCTTAAAGAATCATCTCTCTAATCACTTTGGCTGCTACGAGCGAGTAATCTAAGCAATTATCGAATCCTTTAAACACTCATTAAGACTTAATTAAGAGACTATAATTACCGCCTTAAGACAAATTTATACAATTAACAAGAGGTACTCGGAGAGGACAGATTAATTCAAAAGCCAGATTCGATTAAGAAGACTCTTTTAATATTTTCCAGCAAGAACTATTAACACTAGAAGGACGAAAATCATTATTTACAAATGCGTTCTTTCCCCAAATGAATTTTTAAAATAATATTTATGTTAATTAAGGTTAAGACCCGCCGATGTCCACAGTAGGGTGATGTGCATTATGACGAAATTCTGGTTTTCCAACTCGTTTCATTACAATGTCAATGACCTTGTAGAAGAACGAAGATGAGACCTCGGCCAACGCACGCGAAGCAATAATAATAGTTTGTTTCCTTCCCAAAATTGGAGGTCACTATAACTCCACCTTTGGTATTAGTTTAATAGAATATTTTTTCTTTTTTCGAGTGGACAGTTGACGTAAAATTAAATAATCCTACCAGCGCGGCCGGTAATTATTAATGCTGATTCATTAAGCAATTTCTGTGTAAAATTATGTTAACATTATTTCTAAGGCTTTGTCAAAGACCGCTCGTTAAAGAAGCCTTTCATATAAAACTGTCACCGACCAAATTATCCCTAATTCAATGGAGAAAGATGCATTTCTACTCCAAGAAAAGAAAAATTATTAGGAAGGATTAATTAATAAAAATATTTCTTCAGTCAAAACTGAAAACAGTGTGTGTGTGTGTGCCTATCTGTAAAAAATGTAGCTAGCAATCTCTTTCTTTTAGAAAAGATTTTTCTCAAAAATGCAGGTAGCAGGTTTATATAGCGAAGCTTCTTCTTCTTTTTTTATTTTTATTTTTTCTTTCACGTTTGCCCTCGTGTCCGACTAATGATGGTAGAGAATCCTGGATGTCACAAGCAAAGGATGTCTGCATCGAAATCTTGGAAAAATCAATAGCTACTCTCGCCAGCACCTGCCACCATACTGCATAAATATGGAAGGCTCACAATTACATACAAATTGGAGAGACGCAATAATAGAACGGGCCTAACCAGCGCTTCTACTAAAGATAAAAAGAAGAAGAAGAAGAAGAAGAAGAAGGGGAAAAAAAGGGGAGAGGAGCTTCATCACCGGGGCACCATTTTATTTTTACTCGCTTTCGGAGCGCAAAGCCGTTTGGATTTAAATGGTAGCGTGTAAGTGGACACATTGGACTTTAGCTACTTTACTGATCGGCTAACGTCGTTACTGTGTGACCAACTGACTCAGACCGTTCTTTGGTAAATACCTTCCGGTCATTCTGTCCTTCTGATGTTAGTTGCTTAATTGATTCTTGGTGTTTACTGATGAATAGATTTCGATCGTTCTCAGTTCATCCCGTTAGTTTTTCCATTGTTAATAAGCGATTCTCCCCTTTTCAATACCTTCGTTTCGCCATTGTTTACGTAGAAATATGACGATAAATATTATCTACAATCTCGTTAATTTATCATTTCTTTACGAATTTATTAAAATTCTTCGTATTTACATAATTTTCTTCGATTTATTCACCGTCGGTAACGAGTAATTTTTGTTATTTTATTTATTTATTTTCTTCTTCTTTTTTTAAAAAAATATTTCTGATTAAAACGCAACTATTAATATTTTAAATTATTTTAGATTAGATAAACACATAAAACAAGCAATAATAACGCGATTGGAAATAGAAAAATCTGAGAAATAGCCTCTTAAATGATGGAGGGAGTTAAATGAAAACAAAAGTTGATCACGGAGATAGAGCTACTATTACCTCCTCGGTTGGCATCTCGTAGGGCCAATGAGCTTCCTGTCCATCCAAACTGTATTATTACGATCGTCGAGCGTGACGTCAAATAGGGACAAAAATCTCAAGCAACTCGACGGAAGTAATACGTCTGCTGATCACTTCCTGCGTCTGTCAAATATTCAGATATACCAGGAAACTACGATCTATCATCACGGAGGACGACTCTTGTCGGGAATTTTCAGATATTATTGTGAATACGACAACGTCATTCTATACCGTCGAATGATTTATTGCCGACGAATTATTAAAAATAATTTATCCGCAACATTAGATTTTATTGGCTATTCTTTAATAGACTCGCTACATTTTAATTGCCATTTCTGATTTAATCGAATAATTTCCGGAAGAAGCAAAGATCAAATCCGTTTTTCGTACTGATTTAAAATTTGCAGGAGAGAGAGAGGAGAGAAATACGAGAAGAGAGATTGCATTCATTTATACCAAACATCTTAAAATTTCTCATCGACTTCATTGCTGAGAATACTTTCTGAAAAAATAAATAATAAAAAAAAAAGAGAGAAAAAGCATTGATCGATATGAATATTCCTTGGTGTTCTAAATCGATACGAACGTTGTGTACATGTTTATTTCGATTATTTTAGAAGAGCTTCTTGTAATATTATTGTTATTCCCAACTAGCATTAACGTTTTCTTCTTTAAATAGCCAATTCGTTTCTTTTTCTCTTATTTTTTTTAATTCTAGACCTCATAACGTTTCCAGTTAATTCAATAAAGAACAATAAAAAGAATCCAAGAAAGACAAAACTAATCTGGTATAAAAAAAAAGAGAGAGAGAGAGAGGGAGGGGGAGAGTAAAGCTAAATAAACCGAACATCGGCAGAGCGAAGGTGTCTAGGTTGACATGTCATATCATAGCCAGCTATCAGTAAATAAACAGCAAGATGATCCAGATAAATAGGGAGACGTGACGGAGGCTGTGCATGGCCACACAAGGCAAACGTGAGTAGCCCGAGGCTTTTTGAGGGTCAGGTGCCATATGCCGACCACGTGGTCAAGGTGTACGTTGAACTAGGCAGGTGGAAAGAATGATACCAGAAAACCAGTCGAACGAGTTCCGAAATCCCTGAAGGTGGACTTTACCACATATTGCATCTCTCGGGTGGAACTAATGGTACATCACTCAAATAATTGTTATAAATACCTCAGTGTGGGAGACAATAGTACAGGAAGTTACCTGAAGGAAAGCTTCTAGCGTTAATAGGAAACAAACGCGGGAGCTAAAGCATTTCGTCTAAACATTAATCGCGAAATAAAAGGAAAAAAAAAAGGGAGAGAATAATTCACAAACAGCTATCTCTTCCGTTTTTTCATTCGTTGATATTTTTCCAAGCAGATGGTTTCAGCGAGAAGAGAAAAGGGACCAAGCTGACTGCATAGAATGTTTGATGGGTCTGTTGTTAGAAGGTTGACAGTGGTAAAAGGCTACACAACCAACCCCATTAGTCTCAGTCTATAGTGTCGCCAAGGAGACGGCATTAATTGACCTCCATCACTGTTGTGGTTACATGAAAAAGTACGCCACAATGACGCCATAGTTGCTCTTATAAGTGGTTGTTCTTTTTAATTAAAATTATGTATTACTAATTGCTTGCGTGTTGCAGTGAAAGGAAAACCAAATTCCATTATACATTTTATAAAACGGCATTTAATAAATAAATAAATATATATTTTAATCGAAAACGAAACGTATAGAGGAAAAATAATAAATAAATAAATAAAAACTCTCTCCTTTTCTTGAGTTTTCCAGATAATAATTACTAATTTCTTAGTCCCATTATAAGATAGAATGGATTCTTCGAGAATTCATAAATGTTTCATGTCTTCATACATGATGGATAACGTTGAATATAATTGAATAGGGCTTCGGGGTGGAAAAATATTTGGGATAACGTTTACTAGATTCGGGTTACTGGCATGACACGGCATATCAGATTTAAATAAGAAAAAAAATTTGACCGATTCAAATTGATAATCTACAAACATTTCTATCACGAAAAACTCATTAACGAGAGTTTATTCAGTAGAAGAATATTATAAATAATCAAATAAATGGAAAATGAAAAAACATCATAATCCCAGTTTCTGTCGGTTGTAGTATAGAAGCCGGCACCTCCCTCTCGGATTTTTACAGTTCTCGCTTGTCACGCCGAACGAATACGTGATTCACGATGTCAAACATCGTTAATGTCACCTTTACTAGGAACTAGAACCTAATTTTTGTAGTTTACTTTCTTTCGAGATCTTCATGTGATCCGGGTAAAGACCGAATAATCAAAACAGAAATTGGAAAAAAAGTGTTTATAAGGAATATCTACGATATCAATAAAGATGTCATCTCTTCGATGCCTAAAACACAACAAGATATTTTTAAGACGGGAAAAACGATCGAACTAAATGGTGTTCCCTTAACTCGACATGTGTACATATTGATCTGCAAGATCCATTGTAGCAATGAACATCTAAATCGTCACTCACGTGATACCGGTAGCTGATAAGACGTCAAACAGCAGCCATTGAACTAATCTCATTCAGATGCCATCTCCTCTGATCTTATACGATGAAAAAACATTCGGCCATTGACGGATCGAATCCTTCACTCCCACGTTTTCATGTCTATTTACCTCTACTAAAACAATCGTAATTTTTTTTTTATGTTTCTTGTTTTTGCAGCGACCTAAATAGCTCTCCACTATCATTTTTGTACTCGATAGGACAAAGGAATAAAGTATAAAAAATATCATCAACTCCTTACCTAAGTCCAGCTCAATTATCGGTTTTAAACTTAGATAAGAACAAAATTAAAAAATACAAGAAATAATTTACTTCAAAAATCTACCGTTATGTTACCAATGAACAGCTTGTACTTGGACAATTTTTTTTTTTTTAGTGTCTCGCTAATTCCATTTATTCCTGCAAATAGAGTTTGATTACAGGTTGAACGAAAAAGTTCATTAATTGTGGCCAATGAACAGTGTTGGCTGACAACTAATGGAGAAATCTCGGAAAACATCAATCAAAAATTCTCCCTTCAGGATGTTCTTACAGATAAAATGATGTTCTAAATTATATAGGTATCTCTAGAGAACAGGTAAGTTCCTATCCAATCATTCCCTCCAACTTCTAATATATTAAATTAATACGTAATACTATTAAAGATTTAAGAATTAATTATTTATTAAAATACTTTTTGTTAATTCTTAAAAGTTTTTAAAAAATATATTGTAAAATTTCAATAAAATACTTTGAGCTTCAAAAAGATAATTCTTTCTATATACAGACTAATGAAGTATCATCTACTACAATGCGGCCTTCTCTTCCATGGTCCTACCTTAGCGGGAACAAACCCACCTGTTCCGAGCAACAAACCAATCACTTGATTACGTCAGAGCAATGATCGACGTGCAAGCAACTACCAATTTATAACAGAATATTATATTATTACATCTATTTACAACTTTATACGGCAGTTTATCCGCCGTCTATTCTTACCTTCCAGTTAATATTGATTTTCTTTTTTTTTCTTTTAAAAAAACTTATCCTGTCACACTCAATAAAAGTGAATGACCATCATAGAAAATTTTACAAAATAATACGCAAGCATTTACAAAAACTACAATAGACTGAACATCTCTTTTAATCTACTCATGCAAAAAAGGGAGGAATCAAAATAAATAAATAACAATCCGAAGACTATCAATAACAAGCAAAAATTTTCATGGATTTACAGTAAATTTTTACAGGATTTAAAAAAAAAAAAAAAAATTCGCATGCAAGAAATAGTAATTTAACATCTACAACAAAAATCATCAGGCAACTACTAAGTATTTTTCATTTCTCCATGGCAGATTTTATTGTACAAGTTTCTTGATTAGGTTACATTAGATGGTGCAAACATAATTAATACCATATCAATATGTACAAACGTCAACAACTCGCTTTATCATATCCTTACATACAACAATCTCCTTTGGTCAACTTTCGAAAACATCGTCGAATAATAATAATAATAATTTAATAATAATAATTAATAATAATTAATAATAATAATAATAATAATTTTAGAAATAAATTCATGCAATAACTGGCAACAATGCCGCATTCCAATATCAAAACATGCAACATTCTACTTTTCACTATATACTATACACAGTCAATGGTTATTTTTTTTTAATTTTTATATATATAAAAAATGTGACGTCGAATATATTCTGAGCAGTATGACGAATTGCGATAAAAGCCTACCATTCCCTATACATGCAAGGCAGTTTGAGTCGACACATAAAAATATAACTTAGCCTCCGATCAATGAATGCATTTTTCTAAGTAGAACGACATCACAAATTTTAAATCAGTTTCTTTTTTTATAAATTATTTCTATACACGTTTGATATAGTCCTTACACGTAAATTTTTGATGTCATTTTTAAATGTCGAGGCTAAGCGTTATTTAAAAAAATTAGCTTAATGAGATTAAAGTGCTCCAAAAACTATGTACTGTATATACACCCACACATCCTTATGCACAAAGACGCTGTAGGGTCAAGTAATATCGGACAGGCCTGTAGGAACGAATGTGTGGTATACAGTTCACCACAAACAGATGCATTCCACGAGATATTGTCAGGAACTTTTTGTGCCTGTTTTGTACTAACCCCACATCGTGATACAAAAAATGACTAATAAATTATTGTAATGATAAATAACATGTACAGTATGGCAACATCACTTGATGAGGGGATGGGATATAGAGAGCACTCAGACATCACTCCTACCTTGATACATGGCTGGATGAAACAAGGAGCCAGGAACACCACTGTAATAATTAGGAAATCCCGTATACATATAAGGAAACAGGTTGGCTGCCTCGCTGGTGGGTAGGGGAAAATCCATGCCGTGGTTCGCTACTGGATTTCCCTGGGATGCTTGGATCTGGGTCGCATCTTTCTTTCTGCCTTCTTGCTGTTGTTGTTGTTGTTGTTGCTGCTGCTGCTGCTGCTGCTGCTGTTGTTGTTGTTGTTGTTGCTGCTGCTGCTGTTGTTGTTGTGGCTGTTGCTGAGGTGATGATTGTTGCTGATGTTTTTGGACAGACTGCGAATTGGAATGTTCTGTTGGACTTTTGGATTCTTCTTCGTTTCCGCCATTATTGTTGTCTTGTTTTGAGGTCGCAGTTTCTCCTTTAGCTTCCCTATTCCCAGATCCCAGAGACATACCCAACATACTCGCATTTTGTCCAAATGGAGGAAGGTTCATTGGGATGGGGAGACCTGCCATCTGCTGGAGACCCATCATTTGAAGTTGCTGCATAAGATTGGTTTGACTACTTGCACGTTCGAATTCTTGTTGTTGAACAAGCTGTTCTAATGCATTCGTCCCTGGAGTTGAGATCTCAGAACGTTCAGTTGCATCTTGCGTATCAGTCAATTTTTTCATATTGTCGATATGGGCCTTCAGTTGGTCTATGTGCCTTTTAGAAAACAGGTGATCTTGCATGATGGTATTTGAATATTTCGTGTCGTACTTCACGTTACAAAATTTGCACTTCTCGGGAAGCTTGGCAACTTCCATCTCCTGTCCGAATGTCTTAACAAAAGCCAGTTTCGATTTTTTTTCCTTAGCACGAGCATTCTGAAACCATACTTGAACAACTCTTTTCGGTAGACCAATCTCTCTACCTAACATTTCACATTCGGCCATGGATGGCGTTTTGTAATCAGCAAAGATCGATTTCATCACTTTCAGCTGCATAGTGGTCATTTGCGTTCTGAATCTCTTGTTTGCTCCACTTCCCCTAGGTGAGTGAGACGGAGCAGGAGACGTTGGATTACTCTCATAGGAAACATCTTCCAATTCCATGTTGTCGGTTGATTCGGAATGCGTTTCCGATCTGGTGTCATCGTAATAAATTGAACGAGAGAATCCGTCGTCCATGCTCTTATCACTCAAACTAGTTAGTAGATCATCTTGACTGCGTTCCAGATCAAGTGACATCTTCATTGACTTGCTCAGATCAAGGGGACAATCCCCTCCTTCTTTTTTTTCCCCAGGTTTCGTCTGCTTTAAGGTGAGATCAGCAGGTATCGAACTCGATTCCTTGCTTGTATTGCACAAATCGTTCAAATACTTTTTCAATGAATCTTCATAATATTTTTTCATGGTATTTTGAACGGACTCAGCAGACGTCGATGGTACCGAGGGAGAAGACGAGGAGGATGTTGGCACGTTAGTGGATGCTCCCTTTTCCTCTCCTCCACTGCCCGACGCGGATGGAGCTTCCTGGTTCGAATCGGCGTCCCCATCGGGCAAGGCATCAATGTTGATGTCACCTTTTGTATACTGATCAGCATGTCTTGTGGCAAGATGAGATTCCAGAGCCGACCTTGCTTTGAACAGAGCACGGCAAAAAGGACATCTTTTGTGAATTACTTGTTGGTGGGCACGAAATTGTCCTTTTCTCTCGCGTGCTCTGGTGTTTTGGAACCACACTTGAACTACTCTTTTCTTCAATCCTACTTCTCGGGCAATATTTTCTAACATTTTGCGACTAGGATTACTTTCCATCTGGTATTTTTGATATAAATAGTCCAGTTGTTCGGGAAGTATCGTAGTCCTTAATCTTTTATCTTTTGGTTGTTCCACTGATTCCTTTGATTCTTCTTCTTCTGATAATTTTCTTTTACTAGGATTGGATTGCTGTTGTGCTTCGTACTGAAGAATGCCAAAGGATGAGTTTGATGAGTAATTAGGAAACAATGTAGGATTCATGATATGAACAATTTGATGTTCTCTCCACAGATCAGATCTCGGAAATGCTAAACTACATTTGTCACAGCGATATGTGCCATTCTGACCAAATTTTTCAGGCGACCTTGCTGTTGCTGATGATGAAGTAGGCGATGATGATTTTTCTTCTGTAGTTGGCAGAGGCTTTAACTGTGATGATAGAGGATTTTCATCTTTAAAACAGGAACTTTTTTGGTGCTTAATAAGTTCATAATAACGTTGAAAGACTTGTAGACATTTTTTGCATTGATAATTTAAACCTGGTGTACGCTGAAATTTTCCTGAACTATCATCATCAGTAGCTACAGGGGGTTGATTTTCATATACTTTTCTAGCTTTCTGTCTTGCATTTTGAAACCATACAACAATAACTCTAGGGCTTAGATTCAGCATCTTGGATAAATATTCCAAATCATCATCTTTTGGATAGGCATTTGTTTCAAAAAATTCCTGTAATACCTTTATCTGATAATCAGTGAATCTAGTCCTATTTGCTCGTTTTCCGGATCCCGAAGATGTGTTTGAAGTGTTTGTGGTGAGAGTGCACATACCACTGGAGGAAACAGTGTTTGTTAATTTAGCAGATTCAAGGGAAGGAGACGTGCATGTTGAGGAGGGAAGAGAGAAAGACGGTAAGGGATGGGAAGATGAAGAAGGATCTGCTAACCTTACTGAATCGGCTAAAGATGCTGTCATCAAACTAGGATCAGAAGGATGAGACAGAGAAAGTCCTTCCAATTTTTGCTCAGATGCATCCTCTTCAGAAATGATCGAATGGTTGGATGTTTCTTGTTTCAGTTTACCTTCTTGAGAGGAATCTGTTTCATCGGCACTACTGAACCTACTCTGTTCGCTTTGGTTACCATTCTGATTGTTATCATCTTTAGATATAGGAACTACTTTGGTTTCACCAGTCTTTTCGTATTCTTCTAGATTAAGATATGTTGAAGGAGGATTGCTGAAATTATAAGGAGAGTCTTTATTGCGCTGACGTTCTTTAAAAAGAGTATTTCTGAACCAATGTTTAATTACTTTGAGAGGTAATCCTGACTTTTCTGACATCTCTACTAACTGTTCTTCGGTTGGAGAGTTGTTTATGTCAAAATAAGCACGAAGAATCTTCAATTGTTCATCACTGATTCTAGTTCTAGCCCTTTTCTGTTGTTGCTGCGCTTGTAACAGTTGCTGCTGCTGCTGTTGTAATAGCTTTTGCTGAGCTGCGAAAAAGTTGGGATCAACGGTTCCAGGCATCATTGGATGGCTAAATGCTGACGCCATAAGTGGATCTAATGGAGGAGGCATCATGACAGGAATCAGAGGAGGGTGTAAATTCATTGCGGCAGGAAATGGCATGTTCATGCCCATAGGCAATCCCATACCAAGTCCCATACTCATCAGAAGCTGATTGAACTGTAGTTGAGCCGCCATCTGATTGGCAGTAGAATTAACATCTGAAGACTGTGAAGCGAGTGATACAGTTGGTGGGGTGGCTGACATAGAAAGAGCCAAGGATGTTTGTAGAGATGGTGTTGGACAGACAGACGTCTCGGCAGATACAGCTGGAGAACTAACATCAGTATTACTACCAGTTTCATCCTGGGCATTCGGTGACTGAGCAACTCGTTTTTCGTATTCTATTCGAAATTCATCAGCAAATTTTTCCACTAAATCGACGGGGACAATTTGCCCATGAATTTCTTCTCTGTGTGCCTTCAATACCCAAATACTAGAAAATTCTTTCAAGCATTTCGTGCATACAGATCTGTTTATTTCTGGTAGATCAGTATCTTTAAACTTTACTTCATTATCAATATCGAGAGATTTCGTTTTTTCTTTTTCTTCAGATATAACTTTTTCAGAAGCTAACAATTCTTTCTTATCATCTTTCTGCATATATTTTTGCCTGTATTCATTAAATTGCATTACAACATCAAACCCAAAACTCTCCAGCAAATGTTTGTATATGAGCGGTTTGCTGCGAGGAAAGGGTTGTTGTTGTTGTTGTTGCTGCTGCTGCTGTTGTTGCTGTTGGCACTTAGCACGTAAAAGATGCTGAGTTAACTGAGGACTTAATTGAGGAGGATGTTGCTTTAAACTTAAGAATTCTGGAGGATATAACAAATTTACTGATTGGTCCTGGTCATCTTTCTGTTGCAATAAATCAGAAACTTGCAATTGAGGCGGGGTGATGCCAGGTATTGGAGGCATTTGTGAATTTGTTGTAATGGCTGATACCCTGCTCAATAAAGATTGCGACGGCTGTGAAAATAAACAACAGAGTTGCTGATGTTGGAGCAAGGCCTCTTGAGAAACAAAGATAGCACTGCACCGCTGACAGCTGAGGATAGGTTGGGAAGATAAGGAAACAGGTAAGTGAGCACTGTGAGGTGGCAGCAGTGATGCGAGATCTGGAGGAACTGATAGTTGAGGGGAGGCACTAGTAACGGGAGTTGATCCCGTGGTAGCTGTGCTGCTCAGAGGAACTTCAGACATATCCGGGAGTTTAGGAATCTGTGTATTAGAAGGAACACTTGTGGATGGGCTGATCACCTGAGTTAGCTGAGGCATAGTAGTAGAGGAACATTGTATATTTTCTGCTGTATCCTGAGCCTGATTTGGTTCAGGTTTTTCGATCAGAGGAACATTTAAATCAACTTGTCCAGTCATTGCCAACTCATGCAACTTGGATGCACGAGTTTGGTGTAGAACAGATCGTATATGAATATCTAATGTTGATCCTTGACTGTAGGCAACCTTACAAATGTTACATTTATATGGCTTGTTATAGGAATCATTAGTGTTAGTTGTATTCGTGGTATTAGTTGTAGAAGCTGCAGATGTAGTAGTAGCTGAGTTAATACTGGCCGTAGTCGTAGTAATTGTTGTACTACTTGTGCTGGAACTGCTACTTTCTTTCATGCTCTGTTTTAATTTGTGAAGATGAGAGACGGAATTATAGTGAACGAGCAAGATATTTTTCTGAGTAAATGATTCCATGCAGATGTCACATTTGTATGGTCTGTTCGGATCAAGGTATTTTTCCATCGGATAGCTTAGCTTCTCCCCTTTCCTGTGCAGTAAAGTTTTATTATGACTGGTCAAATAACTTTGTCTAGTGAAGGCGACTTTACATCTATGGCATTTGTACTTTCTTGTAGGATCGTTATAACTATCTTCTGCGACAGATTGGCTATTTATATAGTCCTCCAGTCCTTCTTGATCCTTAGGACCATCACTACTACCCTGATCACCCGCTTCTGGAACATCTACTTCTGCTTCAGGAGAAATGTCATCTTGATTGCAAATCGCTTCCGCTTGTTCTTCCTGTTGTTCATCATCTCGATTGCTCTCTTTCTTAAGCAATTCCGTAGTCTGAGGGTCTAGTACCCCGCCTCCATTTCCTCCAACTAATAATGGATTGTTAGCAAGACTAGCTTTATACTGATCTAATTCTTCTTTACTCATGTCGGTATGAAAACTTTCCACGTGCTTCTGTAAAGCAGCTACTGATCTAAAATTTCTACCACATAAAACACACTGAGTAGCAGCACGGATGGCATGATACTGCGAATGAAGTTGCAGTTTCTCCAGCGTTTTGAACGCTAAACTACACTGATTACAACGATATTTATAAACGTGTCTTTCAGATACTGCTAGCGGAGGCGTTTGAGCGTGAATTTCACGAAAATGCATCTGCAAAGCTAAGGCAGTAGTAAAATATTGACTACATCCTTTTTTCCAACAAAGATAACCTGGACCTCGAGGTGTCTGTTTCAATTCTAAATGACCAAGTTCATTTTGATGACTAAACAAATCGTCCACATTACTAAACATTTTAGTGCAGCCAGAGCAAGGTAACTCATCAAATACGTCATCCCCACCAACTTTCTCTCCTCCTTCACTTTCATTCTTCTCCTCCACGTCTTCTTTTTCCTCTTCTTGTTGCTTAGATTTTAAATCGGAAGGTTCGTCAAACGAACTCTGCTTATTACCCGAAGAGATCCAATCAGACTGATCTACCATTAAAAGTAATCTTTGAACGCCCTCTTGATTCACATGATGGACTTCCATCAGATGAGATTCTAACTGTTTCCATTCACTGAAGCTTTCTTGACAAAGAGGACAGGAAATCATATTTGTTTTTTGGGAGTGTTGAGATTCGACATGCGATTGGAGTCTTGCATCGCTATTACAGGTAAAGTTACAGAAAGGACAGGAATGAACTTCATCATCAGCGGAACTTGTTGAAGCGGCTTCTTTAGGATTTTCAAGAAGTGCTTGTTTTAACATTGAAGCTGAAGAAGAAGCTGAAGCTTCGTCCATTTTACTCGACGAATCCGCTTTTTCTTCAGTTTTCTCTTCGACTTCAGTGGGTAAAGTATCTGAAATTACACAAAATAAAATTCAAATATTGAGAATTATTTAACACACCTTCAAATTTTCTTCCCTACTGCAATATTAAATAATATTTTAAATACATTTTTAATCATTATAATTACATCAAAAGATAATATTATATTTATATAAAGCACTGTGCATAACTACAATAATTATATAATTATCTTTTCAAACATTATACTGTATACAGGCCAAAGTATATATTTATACTTAATTAACTATGTACAATATACTTAATTAAAATGTATATTATTTATTTTAAATAATAATAATAATAATAATAAAATTTCAGTATTTAACTCATAATTAATTATAAATAGATAATTAGTAAATACACACAATAAGATATAAGAATATTTATGCTGCTGGTGGATTAAATTTGTAAATTAATTTTTTTTTTCCTCTCTCTCTCTACAAGAAAATCATTTACCGATTTTATTTCTTAAAAGCAGAACAAAGAAAGTAATTTTTAAACAAAATAAATTTTAATGGTTAGAAAACCAATTTTTCCCCCCCTTTGAAACTAATAATATAGAAAAATAATTTGCTTTAATTAATTTCGGAAAACAGCTCGAGATTTTGAAGTTTTTAATTGTTATTAATGTGCAGTTTTATATATTTGGAAATTAAAAGAAAATATTTTCCGAAAAAGAAAAAAAATTAAAATAAAATAATATAACATCCTAATGCTTTTTAAATTATTTTAAGATCCTTAACGTACTGAGATAAATCAGTAAAGGAAGAAACGCATTCGTTATTGATGTTTAAAAATAAAATAGAAGAAGAAGAAGAAGAAGAAGAAAGAAAGAAAAAAAAAAAAAAAATCTATTCCAATTTTACTTGTAACATTAAATGCTTTAATTTTGTCCAACAGGAGGAATCTGATTTCTATTAAATTTCTTAATGTGAGGCTCTTATAGGAGCATGCTAATTTAACGAGCATTCAGTCCCACAAATTGTCGAAGTAGCTAAAAATTAATTTTCTAGTTTAAATATGCACTTTTCGTTAAGAAAGAAATGTAATAATACGAAGTAAATCTATCAAACACCTAAATGAGTATATGCACCATATATAGATAATTAATTTATTTATTTAAAAAAGAATCAAAACTAGTTATTCTTACGCTGTTCAGATCATGCAGAATAAAACTAAATACGAAAATACACAAGCAAGGGGGGGGAGGAAATTTAGTTAAATTTATTTCATTAATTTAATAATAATGGAAATATAACATTGTGAAGAATAAAGGAATTCACATTCTTTTTAATGAAACTGACGCTCGCAAACGTCTGCAATAATAGATGGAAACACAACTGGAAGACATTTGAGTAATGACTGAGCAAAAAAAAAATATAAAAAAAAGGAAGTATATTTTTTAATTATATGCAATTTCATGAATCACTAACTAAATGGCTCTTAACAGAATTTTTAAACTTCACATTTAGACAAAATAATGTTCTTGGGTCAAATCGAATCTTAAAAATTATACTTAATCGCTTATATATAAAGATATATATTCGATGGCGATCGGTTAAATAAAGTGCAAAATTTATTTTTTTAAATCGGGGGGGGGGAAATAGTATTAAGAAAAATATTATTACCCCGAAAATATTGAATTTTACATCTTTTTTTTTCCCTTTCTTTCGTGAGAACGGAATATAAATTCGTCTCAGTAAATGCACTTATCTGTAAATTTTACTCGGATGAATTCGTGTATTATCAAAAGATTAATTGTATATATATACATATACATATACGGTTGAATCTTAGACAACGATCACCTCTAAACAACGGACATTTATACATAATAACCTCTAAACAACGGCCAGTTTTAATGTTTCCGTTAGTGACCTCTATTGAGAGGTTTGACTGTATACATATATAATTCCAAGTATTTAGTTGCATAAGTTAATTTTAATACAATACGTAACGGAAAGAAACACCTCTTCTTAGAATATAAAAAAATAAAAGTTTTATTTTCAATTAAAATTTTTGCTTTTACTTTTAGAATTTTATCTACTGTTTTTGTATTATATATCCGTTAAATTTTTATTTAACTTCCCTCGTTGTTATAATACAAGATTCGATTTGAATCATCATCCTGTCTCCTAATTAATACTGTAAATGATTGCAACTAATTATAAAAATTATCAGGGGTATTTTTATAACAGTGTAAATAAATTATTATATTTTAACAAGTAAAATTATATATAAACACGTCTCGGTTATAATTTATAGAATAGCAGCGGTATATTTATATATTATATATATATATATATATTAAGTAGTCGAGATAGGTTTATTTTTGAACAAGCCACCCTTGAAAGAGAAACAAATGGGAAAAAAGGGCTAAACTCACCAACATCAGCATCAAAAATAATCTTTTCGTTTCCTTTGTATTCTTTGACCAGAAAAATGTCTTCAGTAACATCTCTTCCCTCAGTTTTTAGTTGCATTTGCCGAATATTGTCATTTCTTAAATGACGGAGTGAGTGAACATGCTGAATGAGATTAAGCTTGGTTCGTGTAAAGAAGTGACATAACTTGCAACTATAATATTTATTTTCAATGTTTAGAGAGTTCTCTTTAATTTGGAGATGTAGAAATAATTTACTACTAGTTTCGTGCCTCGGATTGGCTGTGTGAAGCTGCAATTTATGAATGCTGTTTGTATAGTAATCACATGCGTTGCATCTTACTTGTACAGGATTGTTAACATTCATATACTTCAACTTCCATTCCGTTACAGGACCGCCTTCTTTGACATGGTTGAAATGTTGTAATTTTTGAAGATGTTTATCGGTCTTGCAATGAAGTTGGAAGTTAGCCTTCAAGTTCGTCTTGTAGGTACACAGTTTACAAATGTAGCTTCCAGCCACAGCCATTAGTACTTCTTCTTCGCGTTGCCAAGTTCTATCTTGTTGCATGTGCTGATTCAAGTTCTCGATGTTATCTGCCGAATATACATTGCAAACGCAGCATTGGAACAATTTATGTGAATCGTCGTAAGGAACATCTGTGCGAAGCGCAGTATCCCCCTGTTCCATGTCCACAGAACTGCCCACGTTTATCGGCGGTCCTAGAGTACTCTTGCCCGTCCCGCTAACAGCAGCTACAGCTGCTGCTGCCGCCATAGCTCTCTGCTGTTGTTGTTGCTGCTGCTGTTGGGTTGCCATCATCAACAGAGCATGATTATAAGCCATGTCAGCTAAGGCAGCTTCTGGTTGCAGCTGAGCATCACAGGGCAGGAGTAGGCCAGGATGGAACTGAAACAGAGGATCGAGAGCCTGAGCCTGTTGAAAGGCAGTGAATTGCTGCATATGTTTGACATTCTGTTGCAGAACCATCATATTGTGAGTGTGCTTTTCGCTCGTCATGTGGATTCTCAGATTTCTCGCCACGTTCGTCTCGTAATTGCACACGTCACACCGCCATGTGGCCTTTGGTTTATTAGTAGGGGGAGCTTTCTTCATAGGGTCTGGAAGTGGCGGAGCTGGCAGACCCTGAGGCTGAAGCATATGATCGGTGCTGATGTTGCCATTCTGCAGTTCTTGAACATTATTAATGTGTTTGTCTGACTGCATGTGGATACTAAGGTTGCCCTTGGTAGTGGTTGAATAGTTACACACCTCACAACGATACGGTTTATAACCGCAAGTGTAAGTTTCCCCTCGTGCAAGACGCGGATGAGGTTGATTGGTAAGACAATAAATGCAACTCATTTCATTCTCAGGATGTTTTTCTTTCATATGAATTTCGAGGGTTTCTTGGTACTTATAGTGCCAATTACATTTTGGGCATTTGAGCGTCTTGCACGAATTGCGCGAATGCATCATGGTCATTTGAGTGCCTAAGGAACGATTGACACCCATAACCATGTCACATTTGGAACATTCCACCCCATTGGGCTTTCCTTCAGGATGCTGAACACAAACAGGACTACTTGTCGATGGTGCAGGCGAATGGCATGTAGGCACAACAGGACTGGGTGTTATCAGTCCTTTAGGGGACATCCGTACACCAGGAGAGGTGCTATCAGTGCTGCCGGTGCTGGTAGGTCGCTCCAGTCTACTTAGATTACCACTTCCAAAGGCAAACAGGTTTGATCTGACATCAGATGAATCAGTTTCTTCAATGTGGCCATTAGGAGAACTTTCCTTCTCGTGTTGTTTTTCAGACATGGGTGATGATGGAGGTCTGGTACCCGATGCCTCGGCAGCTGCTGCAGCAGCTGCTTTGGCCATTTTCTCGATATTCGCTAGATCTTCAAGTTCGGGTGCTAGGACTTCTGAGTCTGGACCGCCCAGTGTATGTCTGGTGAGTGAGGAACTTTTAGATGCACTTATTTCAGGCATCGATGATGATACTGGACTCGACGTGGCTGACACAAGTGTGGTCACTGCTGCGCTGTATCCACCCCTCATAGCACTGGACACAGCTGTGTTTACAGCATTTAGGAACACTGTTGTCACTGGGTCTTTTGATGCAAAGGAACTAGGACATGAGCTGTTAGGGACGTAATAGGCGCTCGAAAATTTTGGATACCCGATGACCTGAGCTGATGATGTAGGAATAGGTTCTAAAAATGATAACAACGGTTCTTTGTCTTTTCCAACACCTTGGATTACAGCCGAAGTGTTTTTCTGAGACATAACCTCTCTTTCTTCTTCAACCAGTGTGATATTATGCTCACCAACTGCATGAGCAACAAACGATTTGGCATATCCAAAAGATAGTTTACAAATGAAACACATTAGTATTGGTTTGATAGGTACGGTGGCGTAGTCCAAAATAGGGAAATTAGATTTATCAATTTTACTAGAGTGTTTGGTCGACCCTAAGTTCGTATCGTCATTGGAAGTGCCACTTTCGGTGGCCTGTCTATCTCTCATTGTAAAAACCCTATAACTATGCATAACGGGAACTTCAGGAACTTTTTTCTTCTCTTGTAGGAGGCTGTACGCTTGACCGTACAGGGCACTGTAGAGGGCAGGGTTCCTAGAGATGTGTAGTGCGTTCACTACTTGAGGGAACACCCTGAATGGGGAGGGTGTGACACCTCGTGCGTCCACAATACATCCTTCCTGCTGAGGTAGATCCAAACTGCATTCGTCGTCACTCAATTCGGAGTCGGCACCCTCAATGATATATGCAGAACCGTCTGGATTATAAACAATCTTTCCCGTGAAGTTCTCAACGTCGCTGATTGAACTGTTGTCTGACCCATCTTGCTGTCCATCTCCTCTCTTGCAAGGACGGGCCTCGCCACAACACACATGTTCCAAATAGGCCTTGCTTGTGTCGAACTCCGTCCTACAACTACCACATTGGGTCACCTTGGTACTGCACTGGACCTGTTCAGGGGACATTCTGCTTTCGTGACTTGGTCGCGATGCCTTCTGATCCCCGGATGTTGAGTCCACTTGATCGGACGAGCAGGAATTGAGAGGGAGAGGTAAACTCCTCTCTACCAGCACATGATTGTCCCTCCCCTGACCAGTGTCCATGGCCGCTGCTGGTGCTTCGGCTTCCATGGTGCTACGTCATCGTGGACACCTCCAACTGACTCTATAAAAAAATGCCAATAATCAGTCATCAAGCAAATTATATCCATAAAAACATTTTCATTAATTAATCATTTACGCATTAATTTATTTGATAAGAATAACGAACTTCAGACCCACTTAAAAGCAATCGCTTTTACAAGATAATGTTTTCATAATCGTTAATTCTGATTCACGTTATCGTATTTTATCGCATTTTAAGAAAATAAAAACAGGCCTATATAAAACTACAGAAAACAATACCGTCAAGAATGCCGATCGCATTCCTCCTATTTGCTTTCCAATACTTTCTGCAGCATTTGGCTTTTTATCTTTTCATCCGAAACATTTTTATTTATTTAATAATTATTGCCCCTAACACTTTGATTTTAAATAATAATAAAAAAATATAGAATACATCAGAAAAATACATGATTAATATTTAGTAACGTGTAGTTGACATTTTGAAAATGAAAACAAAAGCAATTTTTCCCAAAGCGCTATAATTTAATGATTGAAAAATTTAAGTTCTTCACACAATGTTATTGTTTATTAAACATAAAAAAATGATTATCACGATTGCCAAATGAGCTGGACATATTTTTATATATGATACTTTGGTATTTTATTTACATATTCTTAAGTATTATAGCTTTAAGAAATCTTTTATAAACAAAGTAATTCCATTAGCAATTGACTCCACAGCATTTTAACTTGGAGACGAACCGAAGAAAATTAGTCGCGTAATGTCCAAACTCCGTGCAAAATGAACGCAGTTAGGGACCTTATTAGGAGACGTCTTCGTCCAGATGGTAATTACTTAATCACAAAAGATCCACTCGAGAAACTAAGTGAAGCCAGTCCAATAGAACAGGAAAAGCTTAGGATCCAGGTGAACGTGGGAAATGTCACCCATGGCTTGTCGCATGACGTCACTGCAAGGTGACCTACCCGATCACGTGATGGGGCGAAGAAACTATCGTTACGAAATGTTATCTATCAAGTCTGTTCTACTTAAAATGACGAACAGTGTGGTAGGCCGATTATATATTTATTTGCCGATTTAAAGAGGGGGAGCGAGCTGCAAAGTCGGATTAGACTCATCTGAGCCGGTAATTCGAAAAATGGCAGAAATATCGTTTTTTCTTTTTCGTTAATCCAGCCGGTGAAAAGTGACCTTTCTGCCTACTCTTTGCAGCAGGTCTAAAAGCACTATCATTAGCTAGACACAATTGTGTGCAAAATAGCAGCACGGCTTGTTTCTATAGCAACCAGTGACATATTTAGGTGGCTACTCCAGTTGCTATGTCCCAAGTGGTATAGATGTCTGAATGGCGATGGACACAGCACCATTAGCCGGATGGTCGTCTGCGGCCATTAACATATCCAATGCCGTCCAGCGAATCGTAAAATCAAGCAATATTCCGGTTCGGCTCCAGAAGCCAAGAAGTTACTGATGCCATGATGCCAAATGTTTTCAAACCACACAAACATACAATATTTTTGTTTCCACCCTGATACCTGTATTTACCTTTCCTACAAAAATTTTTAACCTACCTGTTTATTTCCCTTTAGCTGGGTGTAACATGACCTTAGGGACCTTAGAAATTATACTTTCTTAACAGTGTAATGACAGACGAGTCAATGTAACTTATTCTCATTACTCCATCATTACGACACATTCTCAATGTCTGAGAGAAATTAATTTTTGATTGGATATACTTTGCTCTCGTTCTATTGACTTTCACCTTCTATAATAACGAAGAAGAAACATCCTGTTGTAACTAGATGCCACTTAAGTTGCAAGTTACCTGGAGGAGTGTCAATGTTTCACTTCCCTAACACGTCAACCAATTACACAACTGATAACATAAAATACTCGTACTTTAACGTAATTTTAAATTTACTTTTAAGTGACAACCGCATAACAATATTACAGCGATGATACGAATGTAAATTAGGAAACGACACTTGGGATAATTGTCAGCCTTTGTTGTCTTTTATCAAGCAAATTATTATAACTTTTAGGAATAAAAACTGAAGGACAACATTCCCCAATCTGTAGGGGGTGTCTAGTCTGCAGGTGTCGCCTGTCCCCACCTAGCCCAAGGGTGTCCTGTGATTGATTATTATGGGATTCTTTTGTCTTCGTCAGGGGCAACCAAGCCTCTGGCACAATCATTTCCCTCCTTTCACCCATCTTTACAATGGATTATTTCTTATATACTCGAATCTACTCTCGGGATAGCAAAAACCTTAGTTTCAACCTACTACCCAAGGCATCTGGCAGGACTCACGCATAGAAAAGAATAAGAACAATTCTAAAGCTCGTTCATCGATGGAATTTTTAGTGTTTTGTCTATTACCGATGTATAATGTATTTGCCAACCGTAAAATTAGCATTTGCAGACCAAAATATCTTAATGATATCACATTTCTTGAAACGGTTATTGATCAAATGTTCTGAGAAATGACTACTTAAGATCAATAGCTGTGACGTCATATCGCGACACTTGGGTAATAAGCAAGAAGAGTTTATTAATGATACAAGTCGTATTATAATAACGTACGACTCGGGTCCAAAATTTCGAAAAGTATATTACTATGCGATTCAAGCCGGCTAACAATGGTGTAGAAATTCATCTGTATAGAATTGTATAGTTCTATTGGCTACTACTTTTCTGTTACATCTCCAAGTACTATTCAGAATCGCGTATCATTGTACTGTCGTCACAATTTATTCAACTTAACTGAAAAGGACTCAAACCCAAAATACAAAACGAGTGAAGTTCGAAGGACAGTAAAGAAAATCTGACCAGTGAAAAAAAAGGATCGAAGGAAAGAAAGGAAAAAAAAAATGGACGAGTATAAATCTATATATAAAAACTTTATTTTCTAACAATCTTTATCAAAGTCTTTCGTACCATCATTAAACTAGATTTGGGGAAAATTTTTTAAAGTACAATTGATGACGGAGACCCGCTTTGTGTCCAATGAAGCAATACTGAGAACAATGATTTACACTTTTCTCCCTAATCATCGACTCCGACAGACGATGGGTAGAAAAATTCCATAAACATTATTAATGGATCCAACTCTATTCGTATAGCTTTTGGATGCTGATGAATGCAGACATTAAATCACACGTCATGTGGCACAAAATTCATGATACTCTAGTCCTATTGTTCTGATCAAATCTCTTTCTTTGTCAATTTGGTCATTTTAATATTTTATCTCGTTTTTCGAATCTACTGTTCTGAGACAAATACACAACTCTTATCTCTTCTTCGTCTGATAGAAGACAAAAATGTTGACAGTTTGAAAGGAATTTACCATTTTCGCTAGTTTAGCCCTTTTCTTCTTCTTTTTTATAATTATTTTTTTCCATATTGATTAGTTTCCTTAATGACGTTCGGAGTAAAAATATTACTGGAATCGTCATTTAGTCTGTCGACCATTTATTAGAATCCAACTTAAAAATAGTTTCTGTGCCATATATTTCTAATAATGCAGATTTATAAATAGAGTAGAAGCATCCTAATTAGAAGTAAAACTTACCCAAAGAATCATTCGCTTACGCATTAAACTTTCAACTTTTTAATTTAAAATTTATGTATTTATATTTATAAAAACTTTATATATATATAAATTAAAATATAAAATATAAACTATTTTACTTAAACGTGACGAAAGTATACGGAATATTCCAATGCTGTTATCAGTTTATGTTATTTAGCATCTTGTATTAAACAAGAACTTGAAATATAATATATTGATAAGATTTGTTGTGAAATTATCGTTCATTACACTTTAAAACCAATTAGATTTATATTTAAATGTATTTAAAATAATATATATATATTAAATTTTATTTTCAAATTCCGAAATAATTTCATTACAACATCGACTATATTTTTATAAATGAGGGAATTGCAGAATACTAATAAAGACAAACATCTTTAAAGAATTTATTTAGATCTAAAACAAAGTGAAATTTGATATCAAATGAAAAAGAAACCTCTTTTATTTTTTCTTTTTTACACATAGAAAATACATTTACTGAATTATCACGTGTAAAGAAATTAACGAACTTTGTAAATGTAGACTGTACATTGCCTTATCAAGCTGTACAACAGAAAAAAAAGCTGTTTTAATTAATCAGCGACTATAATTTATCTTAAATATTTATAATTTAATTAAAGTATACGTTAAATTATAATCTATTATTATCGCTAATGGTTAATGGCTTGGGTGTGAATTTTATTAAGCAATCTATATGTTAATTTGTAATATAAGTCGAGTGGCATTAATTTTTATCTTAAAACAAATAGGAATTCTGCATTGTATCCAGAATTAGGCAATTATAGTAGTAGGTCTTATAACAACATTCACAACGGTCGATAGAAATAAAATAAAAATAAGAAGAAGAAGAAGAAGAAAGGAAAAGGAAAAAGAAAAAAAAAATCAATTTTGCAAATGTTAATAAAAATTTGAAATTGTCCTTTTTGTAAATCCTGAATAAATGCATAAATTATCAAACTCAATCCAATTTAGGCTCAATTTTAAATTCGAAATTGCGATTAGAACTTAATTGGAATTATTAATAAGTTTGTAAATTTGTAAACAACAAACTCGACAATTCAACTTTACAAGCGATGAAAGATTTCGTTCTAATTAAAGTTATTTATTTAATTATTATTATTATTTTAAAAAAATTCAATAAGTTTACTTAAAAAGTCAGCTTGTAAATTAATTAATAATCGTCGCCATGATATTTTTTTTTTCCGCCGAATTAATGTAAAAGTATCGAAAGGTTCTCGACAGAACACTCACCCAAACTTTATTATAATTCTCGAGATAATCCCATAATTAAGGTTATACTCCATGTTTAATACGCAGTTTATATATCTCGTCAGTTAAATCATACAAGGAAATGGATATTTTGGGCACGAACAACAGAATTAATGATGCAGAACTCAGGTGTGTCGAAGAGAGTTGGAAAAAAAAAATATATATATATATGCAATATATTAGGAAAAGGAAGTAATGGGTAGGCCTATTAAATGCCCGTTGTGACCTACTAAGTCAATAGTCAATTGCCGTATAGTTAACTAATTATTTAAGAGAAAACATGCGACCTAAATGAGCATTTTTTGGGAGATTTTTCTCTGGTCGGCAATAACTGAATTGGCAGTTTCTTTTTTAAAGTCTGTAGATGAACGATAAGAGGCGTTGTGAAAAGTCTGAACATGTGTACCGAACCTCCCACCTGCTGACAGAGTTCTCCTTCAGCAATCACGGACAAAAATAGGAGACCAAAACAGTAACTGGGCCGTTTGAATGTCGGATCGACAACTTCGACAAACGAATTGTTTATATTCCAATAATTCTTCTTAATTAAAAATCATGCGTAATTAATTATCACGTTAAATTTTAAAATAATATATATATCGTTACGATAAATAAGTTCGTTTCCCCCCTCCCCCCGTTTTTTAAAATTAATGTTGCAACCCAATTACAGTATCACATTATTTATAGATTGATTTACGTTTTAACCTGTTTTGTTGCATATTTTTCCAATTATGTGTATCTTTATATATCTTAAATTGTAAAAATATTTTTTAAAAATCATATCAGATTTTCAATCGAAAACAAATTATACATTAATTTAACGTTTATATATGAAAGAATTATAAATATCTACACACACTTATATAGGCCTTAACTTAATGTTTAAATCTAATTTCGAAATAGGTTAATTAACCTTACGGTCTAATTTACTGATCAACTTTTTAAATTTCTTAAAGATGAAGTGGAAAAAAAAACAAAGAAATTGTTTCTACAATTTGAAAATAGAAGAAAAGGCCACGTAAATGGTTATATGTCATTTTCTTCTTCTTCTTTCTATAATGCCTTATGTTATATATTAAATTATCACGGGTATAACCATCGCTAAACTAATAGTCTACCATACTTTAATCCCCAATTTCGGACTAATCAACCGACGATAGTTAATTCCCTTCTGATTAACATTAGAAATTACTTAATGTACATTGTAAATCCCTTATAATCCTACTTCAAATTAAATTTCGAGATTGACATAAGCTAATTTTTGCTCCGAATGCCGACGGACTAATTCGTGCTTTGTAAGTGTATAATTAAATTATGTACTGCACCTATTAAAAACTGGAAAAAAAAAATTAAGTTGACGGCTTTACTTTTTCCAATTTAGAAAAAAAAAATGATCAATTATAAAATAATCAAGGCCCTTTTTATAAATATTAAATTTTTACTATTAACATAAAAACTTTGCACGAAGGAGGCCTCAATCCCGAAGCAAACGGTTTTACAAATAAGCTAAATAAACTATTGCTCGTGTCATAAAGGGCCTCGCTCCATTGGCAAGAAAAGTATTAATTAATAACTATTGTCCGGAGAATATAGAGCCTCTTGTACGCCATAGCTTAGGGCCACGTGTTTAAATCTATCTGTGCCTAATCCAAATAATTAGACAATTGATTAGTTTGGAAAGACGTTAGAATATAAATTAATTTTAGGCCTTAAAAGGTTAAATCGGATTAAGAATTCTGTAATTATTTTACGTTACAAAAGCTGATTTTCGTCCCGTAAATACTCGAAAAATGTGTAGAGATGAAAGTCTATTCATTGATTGCCTTTCTGAATTTTTCAATGGGCACAACTGGCACGTAAAAATAACCTCAATAACCTCTAAATTCACTTTCTTACCGGTTAAAGCATGTTCTGTTGTCTGTAACAGTATAAATGTCTGTGGGTTACACTTCACAGACTGTTGAATAACCATTTTCTGTTCAGAAGAATCGCAAGAGAGGAAGTGCAACAATTAAGGATAATCTTTATTCCAGACAATATCTTCCGGATTTTAATTAGAAAATGAAGGAAACAATACAATTAAGGATCATTTGATCCGAAAAGATCGAAATAGCTGTCGATCACACGACAAGGAAAAAAAAAATTCCCACTGTAATCAAAGCTTTGTGTTACAGGGACTCAAATGATTGAAAGAAAACTAAGACAATCGGCGGAGTCTCAATTAAACTCAACAGATGAAATGCCATTATTGGTCCTTTTTTCTCCCCTTCCTCCCTACCTTAATACATGCACACCTATGGATAAATTAAAAACAAACTCGATCAAGGTCGAATCGTTCAGGATCTGGAGTATTATATTAGATAAATATTTCAAATACTGCCCCCTGTAAAATAAACAGTTCGAAGTGCACAGATATAGGTAATATATCAAATGAAAATCTCAGATTTCTGGAAATACGTCTTGCAATTTAAAACCATTTACAGACTGAAACGTAACTTAAATAAGGTTAGAATAATAACAACAATAATAATAATATAATCTGGGAATTTTTAATTGCTATCAACAATTGCGACGACTTTTGCTCTAACTCGAGACTTCTTTAGAGCGGAGATGACAATATTATCAACATTTATTTTATAACGGACGCGACAGTTTTTTTCCTCCTCTATCCGATGATTATCTTATCTGGAAGCAAAAAAGAAAAAAAAGCATCCACCCTTTTTAAATGCAACATTAGGGAACTGGCATTATCTGATCAGAATGTCAGACGTGAGTGGTTCGGCAATGATTTCTGGAGGAGAATTATAACCACAAAATATGTATATTGTCAAAGGGAGTGTCAGAACCGGACTTTGATTATCTCCAAGCTTGTCAGTAAAAGGTAGTATATAATTAGCGCAGAGTTAACCCCCACTAAGTGGTACAACATGGTGTAAGTAATTATCCAATCTGAAAACATGCTGTCGAGATAAGAAACAGGTGTCTGGACTATTGATCAGCTGTTATATAAATCCGAAAGGATAGAAAGCCGGACGTTGTTTTTACTTCTAGAAACGATAAACCGACACCTTCCGAGGCGAGTTTGTCTCCCGCGCGGATTTAGACGCCGTTAAGAGGGTGGTTTAAAACTAACCGCACCGGCCACCACCGCTCTCTCTATACTTATAAGCGCTAGAAAGGAAAAGTGATCAAACCTGTTCTGGTATGCAGTCCGTTTGTCATGACTTGGCCTGTGATTGGGGCTCAGAAGTTGGCCAAGCCCGCGAATCGGAGGCCGGATCTTGCTTGCGCGCGCTGCACCACACACAACCCTCCCATAGCAACGACTGGCTCTTCTACATGGTTCCCTGTAATTAATTCGCTAGATTGGTTCGTCGGCCAATCAGCGCACGCATCTCTACAAAGCGGGCCTCTTTTTATTGGTCGCAATTATTTTTGTATCCCCCCAGCACGACGTGGCTAAATGATCACGAAAGCAGCGCCATCTCGCTCGGGCCGAGAGCGTAATTAGATGGAAGAGCGATGAAGCGGCACCGTCCGTAAATTAATGCGGGCTACTACCAATTAGAAGTTGTTCCTCACCTGTATTGTCAGCAACCCCATCGGTATTTGTCCTCTGACCATTGACAAGCTCCTAGTGCACATGGCGATGGTATTTCCATGGCCGGATGAACGCGCGACACAAACGGCTGCGACCTTGCTAGCTACACCTACCAACTCCGTATGCCACCAGTTATAACATGCTGACACCTTTATGGATCCACGGGCTTGAGCTGCCATCTATTGTCTCGCACGGCCACCAGCGCAGCGCATGTCCAATCCATGCAGAAGAGCTGTGCGTCGCTCGGATGGGGGATGCTAGTGGGAATATTTTCCTTCTTCTTTCTCTTTAAGTCGATAAAGTTGAACGGATGCCGTCTCCCGCCAAGCCCATGCCAGCAACGCTGGCTCGTAATGGCGAATTGCAGCCTGCGATTTTGCGCCCCAGCTTTCGACAACAGGTGCGAAAACCTTTGACATTTTTGCCAATTAAAATCTTATCCGAAAAAACACATTCATCGATTAGCCAAAAAATGATATTAAAACCACTTTCTACAGCCAAAATAGGATTTTAGCTATAGAAAGAAAAAATAATAATAAAAACAAGAGTCCGGGAATAATCAAGAATTCTTGGCACAGCTCAGTGATAACGTCCCTTATCGTGTGCCCTTCTTGGTAGAAAAGTTTTATGTGTGGTCGTTTGATTCCCATCCCCAGGGCTAGGGTGGGTGGTGTTCCATTCGTTAGAGTTGTGGACACGTCGCTTAGCTCTACTACGACCACGTGACTTCGGTTTTCTGTGAACCGTGCAACCAATTTGACAACGGCCACGTGGAAATGTGTACAAAATCTGTCCGTCGGCACGTGAACCGTGAGATCACGTGACATCCGGTATGGCAAGTCGGTGTCATCGGGTACATTTTGACAGCGGCGACTTTTTTACTTTCGATTGTTTAGGAGATATTGCACGAGTTTCGCGCAATTTAATTTAGAATCGCGCGGACAAGATGAATTTTGAACCGTTTCCGGTAGCTACGAAAGAAAAAGCTCTCACATATATAAAGCGCTCTGTAACTAATAACGTAGCTTCTGTTTGTCCTCACTCTATCTGGTCATATCCTTGCTTTAACTGAACGGGCAATTGCAATCTTGGCGATAACACGTCACATCCTAGTCCAGCTAAGTGGAATAGTCCTCATCGTTGTAAGATAACAAGGCTTACTTCCCAACCCCACCCGACGCGTACAGGCTGCTGACTTAACAAGGCTACAGATGTTCTTTGTCTACTGTCGGCTACCAAATCAGAGCTTTCACACATCCCCCCTGCTCTCTGAGTTCACTAATATAAACTAAATGGTCTTAATTGCGATAATGTCCGACATTATTCTTCACTTCCTCTTTTGCCAAGTGGTTAGATACGTTTAAACTAGTCCTTTTCTCGATTACGTTAGACGGTCACGTCCGCCATCTTAGCCCGCTCATCTATGCACACGTTACCCTTTTAAAAAACAACCAATCTCTTCAATATCCTGTAATGTAACCTGTGACCCAACGGATTCTTTTATGGGTCATTCTGATTTATTTACTGCAGAAATTGGCATTTTCTTTCTCTGATTTCGCTAAGATACCAACGAAACGCGATCCATCTTTTATACTTAGTGCAGTTTACTCGCAATCGGGTCTGCCTGGTGTTTAGTGGTAAACCATCCCTGGATAGGGGGAACAGCCCTCCTACCTCAGATAAGAGAGGCAGGGTGGTGTTGATACTAAATGAGAATGGAGGAGAATAGAAAATATAAGAGCCCTTGGCGATGATACCGTCACTTCGTTGTCATTTACTATATCGCACTTGCAGCAGCTTATATCACCTCTAAACGTTATTAAGATAAACAATAAATTTTCTTTTTTAATTTCAAAATTTCCTTTTAATTCGTCGACCCCATCCATCCGAAAGCACATTTCCCAAATTTTCTACAGGCAATCAGAATTACTTTAAGCTCTTCTTGGCCATCGTCGAGACGTCTAACCACGTATTTTACAACCAGTTGAATTGTGTTATCAAGTAAAGGGATATATATGAAACTGAAATTATATCATACGCAAAGTCTTTTAAAGTCAGTCGCAAACATACAAGTGCAAAATGGCGAAGAGAGAACTTACAACACCGAATTTCGATTGAAATACAGTATACCCGTCAGTTAATTTAGTTTAGCAAAGACTGAAGAATACGAACAAGTGTTCCGCAGTCATATTTCCCCGTTTTTTACTGAATAACAATGGCAATGAGAATTCACGTATCGATTTTTAAAGCTACCCACCTTACGGACGGTGTAGGAGCATCCAATTTCTAACTCGTTTTTTTTATTAGGCATAGCAACGACTTTTACACTAAGCAGACTCGAAGGAATTAAATAATTTTACCGAGTTTTCATGATATTGCCACCTCTTATCAATTTCTCTCCTTTTATATTATTGCTACGTCGAGTTTATGCAATAGTTTTTGCTTTGATAATTAGTGTTTTGAACAGAAATGCGACGATAAATCTTAATTAATCGATTAAAATTTCACTCGAGGTAGAAAATTCTTTTAGCTTATAGTGAAATTTATAATAATTTATACTTTTAACGCCTCCATTTATCAAATTCCAAAAGGGGCAGACGTTTATATTAAGCAACACACACGTTAAAGGAGCAATAGATTATTTATTAGGCATATTAATTACATGTTTTTTACATTTAAGCTGTGATTTCTGAATAGGTTTAAGGACATTACCGATTATTAAACGTGGTAGAAAACAACAAAAACAACCATTGTTTGGAAGTTTTAAAGTTGAAAAATGCATCCAATTCTTTGGAGCAAATCTTACATTGGAATAAAATCTCACGCGAGCAATTCCATATAGACTTCAACACGCAATCTTATAGCTTCGAAATACATAGATTACAACGACAAAAATTATATAAAGACATACCACGACGAACTTGTATAACGATATTTAGTTGGACTTCAATATCGTTTTTAACATTTATGAATGCGCTTTTATAACCGTCATTGATTTAATAGACAGGCATGCATCGTATATTTGTTTAATTCCATTAAAAATAATACAACTACATCATTCCCGTAATGGAAATTCGTAAACAAAACTCACTAGAAATCAATAAATTAGATAAATAAGACAAATATGTGTTGGAACTCGAGGCCTACGTTTACATCGAACTCGTGGAGAAAGTTTGATATAGTTTTTAACCAACTTACTATTCAATTTGAGAATCTTTAATCCTTGCCAGGGCGATGTCGGTGAATTATAAACATCATAAATATTATATTCGTGAAATTTCGTGCACGAGAGTACGTATAGACAAAAGAGAAACCGTATAAGGATGAAAGCGAAAAATACTTGGTAAGATAGTGACAGGGCCATTGAATGCCAGCCAGAAACTATTAAAGGACGGAAGGAATATCGAAAGAGGTAGTTTACCTTGTTTCGTAGTGACTCCATCAGTGTCTAGCCAAGCATTCTACGACTTTAACTGCTATATCACATCAGCATAATCAGAACCTTACTACGACCCGTGCATATAATTCCGCGGGATTTCCAACTTTTCAACTACACTTTTATTTTTCGATCATCTTTCTTTTTTCTTACTTTCTCCTACGGCCCCGTAGTTATGCGAATTATCGAACTTTAAACGCGACTAAAACCAAATAAAAACCACTCGATCCGCTTTCGGAGGGGGGATAAGAAGCGAACGAACCTGTAAAGAAAAACATTGTCGATTTTTCTATACTTTATTTCTATAAACGTCTGTCTATTATCCACTATAAGGTTTCGAGATAATAAAATTATCAGCGGTAAAATGACGTATGCACTATTAAACGGGGCGATAAACCATTAACCGACTTCTTAATGCTATACAAATCTTGTTTTAGTAACGTACATAAATCCAACTGAGAAATATTTAACTGATTAGACCCCCTTATTTCATTACTCTCGTCCATTGTCGCGCCAAGAATACTTTTATATACATATCGACGTAACGTATCCTCATCCGAAACTCGAATAAACAATTTAAAAGTTCCGCATTTAGACCTTCTACTCTTAAACTGCGCTGTTTAATTCCAATAAAATTAGCTAGAAAATGAAGTATTCAACATTTAAATTAAGGTTAAATACAATTATTATAACTTTAAAAAGCATCATCGATTGTAGACAATAAAATTTATTTTAAAAATAATCGAAACTGAGCATTAAATGTATGCAAATTAAGTTTAAAAACACAATTAATGCGGCTGTAAATCGAACGTGTATGTTGAAAAAAATATTTTGAGAGGGAGAACGGTCTCCATTTATATTATGCCACGATTGTGGAAGACGACGACGTCTTAGGAAGAAATGGAAAAATATGGCGCGACCTGTTAAAGTAGATGCTGTATTAAGAAACACATCAAAGAAAGGAACCATGAAAAACTATTCCATTCGTCTTCATTTAATCCAAACTTTGAGTTTTCAATGAATAGGAAAGCTGAACAATTTATAAAATCAATAAGACGAAACTCGACTGATTCTTTATTTTACGATAAGATAAAAATTTATTTAAAACGATTATTGATACCTGTATGAAAAGTATAGAAATTGATATATAGCTTGGGCACAGATGACTCTTGTTGGACTCTGTCCATATTTCATCAACAAGTTGACCGTGCTCAGACCAGATAGCAAAGATCATTAATTTCCATGTCGAGTAAAGTCGCTGGTCATCCATAACGATGATTTGGAGATGGGGGAGAAGACTGCTGCATGGTCAAAACACGATATATAACATAGTCCTATGCCTTAGGCAGAAATCGTAGGACACAGTTGATGCCTTGTCACTTGTTGCGTGCGCGCGGTGCATTTCACGAACTTATTGTTGAGTCTACACCTTTTGATTGTGTTCGGTGGAAATTGTTATCAATAGATTTCATCTGAAACGGTCTAGCGACATCGCGATTTACTCTCTCCCACACTGAATTATTTCGATAGAAAACTCCTCTCTTTATTATTATTATTATTATTATTATTATTTTTATAAAGTATTATATTAAATAATAAAATTTTCGGATAATAAACCGTGAAGAGCGGCAGCCAAAAAAAAAAAAGTAATATTACAAAATTTCGTGCATTCGAAATATTGTTCCGAACATTAAATACAGCAACTTTCTGATGATGTATGACGACTCCAGAAAGAATAATCGTTACAGTAGATCTACGGATTATTTAGACTCAATCTGATCACGTGTACATATTGGATTTGGAAGGATCAGATAGTGACATAGCACTATAAGCTTCAGCCAGACTTCTTAAAATTGTTTTATAAACAAATCCATTGATTTTCGACTCGCACGCAGTCAAATAAACACATTTTTTAACCTTTTATCTTTGATTTAAAAAGAAAAAGAGAAAAAAAAATAGATTAAATTTAACATTTTTATAAACGATTAAAGTGGATTTTTCCACGGGAAAAATTGT
The DNA here is from genome assembly GCF_030686945.1 of Centruroides vittatus. Classification (NCBI taxonomy): domain Eukaryota; kingdom Metazoa; phylum Arthropoda; class Arachnida; order Scorpiones; family Buthidae; genus Centruroides; species Centruroides vittatus. Next base: position 426,247 of record NW_027121678.1, read on the forward strand.
TTTACTTTCCAATTACTTTCAACGTTATGTATATATATACAAATACACATAGAGCCTTCTAGAGGAGAAACTAGGACTTTCTCCAAGTCCATAGTGGTTCCTACCCCTATAAATTGATATTACTGCCACTAACAACAGATAGAATTGTTTAAGATAGCTTTTTATTAAAAAAGAAACATTCTACGTATTTCATTCCTTTAAAAAAAAAGGCAAAAGGGCCCGCTCTACCCCAGGGCCTCCGTACAAACACTCGACGGCCCTGTATATAAACAATACAAGATCTGTTTATACGAGTGAACGTCCAAGTAAAAAAAACGGTAATTTTGCTCGATAAAATGGTATTTTTACTCAATATAAAGTATTTTCTAAAACTGTACAGAGTCAAATACAATCTAGAGAATATATTTATTGTATAAACCGAACATTTGATGTACTGTACGGCACATGAAAAAGTTTTACATTAGATAATTAATAAGGCGAGCCATCAAGACTGAAATATTTTCATTAAATGAAATTAGCCATTACGTTTTAAGTTCGAAAGTTTTAAAATTAGACAGGAATATTAAAATTAATTACTCGAAAATAGAAATTAACATAGTTTTATAATCGTTTTCATTTATATAATGAATGTTTTAATGCCCTAATTAAAACTATTTTTACTATATTATTGTTTACAGAAATTTACGTGTTTAAATTGTATATATACCTATTAAATATTTTACAAACGACTTTATGGCGATTTAAATATGTTTAAAGTCAATTCTGCTCTACTCGACTAGGCTATTCATTATATGCAGGAATTTATCTAAGAATCTTCCCGCAAAAAAATGGCAGCCAGATTTTTCTTTCTTCCCCTCCGAAAAGTAAAAAAAAAAAAAAATCATCCAATTGCAGAGTTCTGCTGGCGGTTGATAACACATGATTGTCCATACATTGATTTCTGTTCTTGGAACTAAACGAACCTTAGCATACTTTCATCGTCCATCTGTCATGGTTAAGTTCTTTGCCATCATCACTCTTCTCTTTGTCCGCGATCATAACGTGGACATTAATAGTTTCAACTTTCGTCAGAAGTTTCCCTGAGAGTGGCAGCGATGTACAGACTCCAGCTGAGCAGTTTTGATATGGAGATGCTAGAGATGATGTAATTGTTCGGCATTCTAGACATCATTATCCAAACAAAAGGAATCGTTCCGTATAATATCGGGACCCTTCCGACTATCGGAATTCGAATAATAATATGATACGGTTAAAATACTAATTTCTAAATATATGCGAGAGGTTAGAGAGTTTTTCCTTTTATTATGGTAATTTTTAGGGAATTACTGATCAAATGTTAAAATCTACAGAGGTACTTTTCATTATAAGAAATTTTAAGGAGTCTATTGATTCTCTAAACGGAGTTCATTCCACCTATTTCCCATTATAGAAAATGTTGGGTATCTAAACGATTAAAAAAAAAAATAAAATAAAATAATCTCCTCTGGGATCTTCGGGGGTCCCGAATTAGCTTTGAAGATTTTAAACAAACTGTTGATCGAGCACTAATCTGTACAACTATGAAAAATTCTAATCGATTTAATACGTTATTACTCTATAGACGTGTGCGTGAAAGGGTTTTATATTATAGGAATAATGGGAAGAAGTTTATTAAATTATTTTATGACGTTTTAGCGGAAATTTTATTTATTCATACAGCAAAATAAATAATGCCATAAGGTACCCCACACGAAATAAAGAAAACACCCCTTGAATATTCGTAAAGTTTACTATTAACTATGAGAATTTAAGGATTATAAGCAACTGATTGGAAGATTAAATTTATTTATTTAAATATAAAAAAGAATTTAAGGGCTCTTATTTTAAAACGAAGCTTTCTTTTAATCAGAAAAATCAGAAAAACATTTATATATTCGTTTTATTTCTAACGTAAAATCTACAGATCGTAGAGATAAACCCAGTAATGAATCGACTTATCATTTGAGAAATTTTTCCCATAACTTTTCAATTATGAGAATTTTAATAATGTGCGAAGTGAAAATAGAACAATTTAGAATTAGTAAAAATCATTACACGTTATTCTTTTGTTTCTCAATAAAGGAAACACATAACTTATAAACCTAATCAATGAAACTTGATTGGAGCTAACTCGAAGCAATTACCCAAACTTCTCTTAGAAAAGTAACTCGGAATGGTCGACTTAAAAAGGAAAAAAAAAAAAAAAAAACCAGAAAGAGAGAGAGAGGGGGGAAAAAATTAGTTTCTCGGACTCTTCAATGGCGGTCCAGCATTTCGAAACATTACCCCTAAGGTCATCAGGTAAAGAAGAGTGTATTAAACCTTCATCTAAATGCTTACTTCCAGTTTATTCTGTACTTTCACAAGGTCAATTCAATCTGTGCTCTGGACAGCTATTAGTTTCGATAGTAAACCCTCTTAACTTGTTACAAGGAGTGAACAATATCCTGTTGGATTTACGTAACCCTCATTTTGCACGTGATTGGTTAGAGTCGAAAGACTTAATTCGTTAAAATGTATTCCGAAAGTTACACTAACCATTTAATTCCCCCTCCTTTTTTTTCCTCCTCTATCCTTCCAGTAGGCGCACGAACATCTTCAAAAAAAAAAAAAAAAGAAAACTTTCACGCCGAATTTTACGAAAATGGATGCGGATTATACGCGAGCAGAGGTCAACCGTTTTAACATTTTACGTTTGAACTCGAGCAACATCGAAAGGATTTTAGATTATGGAATAAATCTTTATACCCTGGAAAAGTAATCTTCCTGTCGCTACCTTCAATAACGACCAGTTCACAAATCGATGAAGTTTCGTAAAGATGCCTTTTTTCTTTCTTTCTTTCTTCACTGACGAAACCAAATTGGTACACTAAGATCGATGACGTCGTCCAAACTCCGCCTCGTATATGACGACGTCGAAAACCGATGGCGTCATCGATGTTGGCCTTCCGTATATAAATATTTTTATGGTGTTAAATTTCGAAAATACATTATTCCAGTATGCAGGTCATTCTATTATCAAAGGGTGGAAATATCACCAAATCAGGTTTTTGCTAAAAATCTAGGTTAATTATTACCAATACGAGTGGACCGGGGATAAAAATCATTCCGCGTTTAATTCATTAGATTATAAATGGAACAATGAAATTATCATCATCATCATCAACAGCGGCAGTATAAATAGTGAATTAATTGTACGAGGAAAGGTGCCTAAAAATTCTAATATTTAATTATGATTTTTTTTTTCTCTCTCTCTCTCTGTCAAGTTTTCCTTCCAGATGAATCATTAAACTATTTTTCTGTCATTTTTGAAGAATAAATCGAATTTGCAAACATTAAATTAACCTTATTATTCGAAAAAATATCGGAAATTAATATCGTATTTTCCCCGTTCAAATTAGATTAGCATACTTAAAAATCGAATGCTCAACTCTGACGTAAGTCTTTCTTATTGGACGATTACCGGATCTACGTCATTTTTTATTCTATTTTTTTGTTTGTTTTTTCTTCCAAAAATTACCTGTTTAGTAATTTGATTGGTTACTTTCGGTAGTAGAAGAGTTCCCGTCTAAGCGAACGGAACGACCACACATACACACACACACACACACACACAAAAAAAACAACAAACAAATAAAGTTATGGATGACAAAAATATCCGACACGTGACTCTTAAAAACCTTTTCGGACATGGGGCCACAATAGAGATTTGGGGTCGTGTATTTAGAATGGGTGTGTTCTGATATCACTCTATTGTCTTATACGTAATATACACCACTTAAATATCCATACAACACAGAAAATTGAGGAAGTTAGGATAATAACATCGTTTATAGGTTGTAACAAGTAGCTCCCCGCCCTGGCCATCGACTGGACGCATCTACCTGAAATTTCCCATCTATTTATATAAACTGGATGCTATTTATTCAACTGTCTATACATTTCCTATACAGTAGATGGCATTAAACAGTCCGGTTTCCTCACCTATGACTCTTTACCACCTACTCTAAGTTAATGATAAAAAATGTTTTGGCTAACTGACTTATGCATTTATATACATGCAGAGATTACTTATTGTTTGTTAAAATCGATTTTTTATGGAAAAGATAATATAACCATCTGTTGTATCCTTGCCCCACATTCTGACTACTTTACTAATGTTCCGTTACTTGTTAAAGTAAAATAATAATAAAAAACAAAAAAACTAAACTTGCAAATTTTCTTCTAGTAATTAGTGTGACATAATGATTAAATTAAATTCTCTATTAAATTCTATAAATTAGTCATCTTGTGGATATTTAGTAGGAATGAAGGCTATTTAAAGCTTTTAATTAACCTAATGAAGGGAAGAGTAAGCGTCATCTAAATATATAGCCTATATTTTTTGATGCATTTCTTTTTAATTAATTAAAGTAACAACATTTAGAAGACGAAACGTTGAATAGGAGAACGAAATTCAAACTCTTTTCCGACATGAAAATATATAAAATAATGCAATTTTATTTATATCGATCGACAGACAAAACACGGGAGAAGGGCGATTGTTAATGCAGATTTTTAAAATGGTAAAAGAAAGAGATATATTAGATAATTAAGCCAATGAAGGGGGAGTGTAGGTTATTAGAAAAATTCTTTAATCAAGCTCTTTTACGTAAGGCTACAAAATGGCTTCACGCTAGAATTTCTCTTCTAATTCAGAACATTTGACATTTGTTGAAACTGCCATCTAATGACATTTCAAACAATGCCTAGCTATTAAAGATAATTATGACCTAATTTAAGATATTTCGTGCCACGTTTCTGATAAAATTCATTAAATTTCAAGGATACTTTTCTGGAAATGTATTAATGGCTAATCTATATTTTATTACTTTAAAAAACAAAATATTTACTCGAATTTGTTTTATTAAAATAAAAAATAAAAAAAATTTTTTTAACCATTCGGTGTAAAGGTTGATTCGTTATAAACACAGGAGAGAATGTAACCCTCCCCCCAATTTGGTAACGCGTAACCACATTGCCACATATACGATCTTTAATAGTAAGCTACAGTTGGCTATAACCATAAAACACTAAACAAACACACACATCTCAATTAATGCTCGCTACAATAACAAACATGTCGACAGTGTAGTGCAGAAAGCTGTATAGGAACTATATACCACTAAAAATTAATAATCTTCCTAAACAAGAATATTACAGCGTGCCTTTAACTGGTATGACAATTCTTTTATGGTCAAATTTTCCTTTTCAATAAAAGCAAATATAAATTTACTTCCTCATTTTCCAAAAACAAAAAAAAAAAAAAAGAAAAGAAATCCCATTTCTATGTCAATGGTTTTATTGTTGTTTTTTCTCTCTCTCTCTCCACGAAATATTCCAATTATTAATTAGGATAAAACCATTATTATTATTATTTTTTACTTTTCTTGTGTTTAAACATTTAATGTGAGTGATATTATATAAGAAATGTGTAAATCTTTATAACAAGTATACTTGTAAAATTCAAATTTGGAATATTTAATTTTATTCTCGACTTTACAGAAAAATAAAGGCGAAAAAATATGGATTTTGTAATTCAATAAAGGTATTTTTGGCCAAAGAAAGAATATTTATGTACCAGTGAGGCGAATTTTTATAATTTGAGTATATTTCCTCTTTGGAGAATATGGATTATGCAATTTTTTTTCCACTCCTCTCTCTTTCTCTCTTCTTTTTAAATCAACTATCTTTCCTCTGTTTTTCTTTTTTTTTTTTTTTGTTGTTTATAATTGGTAACAAAAATATTCTTGTGATAAATGAATTATTAGAGAATAAAAGAAAAAAATGAATACTTAGTGCCTACTATAAAATAAATATTTATATAAAACATATTTAAAGAAGATTGTTAATCTTCTCTTAGTATAATAAAGTTTAGTTAAGATCCACTTTTGTTAACAGATTAACACATTCATCACTTATATTTGTATGTATATCACTTGATTTTGTGCTCAGTTAAACTTTATTTAATAATATAAAACTAGAGGATAATAAAATTTAAAGTTTTTAAAGAGAAAATGATTCCAATTCTAATGAAAAAGTCTCATCTTAGTTGAAAACACACACACACACACACACACACACACACACCTATGGGGATAAAAGTGAAAAAATTGTTGAATAATTTATTAAATAAGGATGATAGAGAGCATTAACACCATCATCATTACAAAAGAGATTAAAACTTTCTTCTAAATGCGTTTTTTTTATAAATAAAAACTCTAAAATTGGTGTTTTCTGTAGTTTTTTACAACACTTTATCCAAAACGTAGCAACTTCTCTCTTACACAATTACTTAATTAATACAATTTATCATATTAAACCAACAAAGAATACTTCTATTAATATATATATATATATATATATATGTGTGCATATATAAATACCTAAATTATATATTTTAAAATTATAATAAATTATAACATAATTTAAGAAGTAGATAATAAAACGATTGCATCACACGTATAGCCTAGTTTAACGTTATTAAAACTACTTTTTGGTCAAATTTAATAAGAGAAAGGTTACTTATTAACTTAAATATTATCGGATAAATCTAAAGTTAAACGAAAAATACTTAAAAGGGGAACGGGTAGGTCTCGTCTTAAATAGGTCTAAGTCCAAAGACTCGTTTGCCTTTTTAACCTTATTGATTTGAATGGCTGATTTTAAAACTGGAATTTCTTCGGAAAATATAGAATTTAACCGAGGAAAAACAGTAATAAATTCTTTAAAGTACACTATTAGTTACAGTACGGTATCTATTAATAAAAATTTTGAAACCATTCCAATTAAGTAGTTATTTAATCGTAGAAACCGAACACGAGCCAATTCTGTAAGTCTAATGATTGGAAAAGAGAATAAAGAGAGTGGCTTGGTGTACTTCAATCGACATTTGCATGGATATATTATCGAGAGCCTGCGAGTAAGCCAAACGAAACTACTTTTCCATCATTTATTCCCATTATTTGCCTATTAAAAGTAACCTATACTTTATCTCTTATAAACAAAACCTTGTTAAAGATCTAATCCTTCCAATTAATATAACTCGCGTCAGTCAGCATCCGGACTGCATTATTCCGAGAGACGAGGAGCAGCAAAATGATAACAATATCTAAGAGGATGGCGGAACCAACTTAATCAATAGATCTAGATTAAATCGGTTAAGACCGACGTAAGAATATGTGTTTCGCTTAATAAACCGACCTAATGTAATCCTAAATAGATACTTGGTTTACTCAACAGATGGAGGCACTATTGCTTCGGTAGCAATTAGTTTGAATGAGATGGGTGGGGAGGGAGAAAGAGAGAGAGAGAGCTCAAATGATTTTGCATCCATTTACATCAGACTCCGCAGCCTCCGCGCCATCCAGTGTGCGAGAGGGTCAAAAATCTTTAGCAAAACCAAAGCACTTTCTAGCGGGGGTGACGGGGCCAAATCCAAAACAAACGTGGCCCAAGCAACGCCAAACAATCAGTTCTTGGGAGTGGGATCAATTAAAGAAACTCGGACGAATATAAACCGGTCACTATACTACGTACGGTACTTCTACACACATACACACACACACACACATATATATTTATGCGCAATAACCGCGCGGCCTCCATTAGCATAATTTTATTTAGAATATTTTAAAGATTAATCACACAATTATTCCAAAATAATTGTATAAAAGGGAGAAGTTACGATTAAAATGCCGGCCATTATAATATTTTGAAATTATAATCGAAAAATTCGTTTGCGTTTTTGCATGCCGTGCAAGTCGGGCCGCCGAATGAATTATTCATAACGCTTAATGTGGTAAGAAACGTAAAGCGGAGGGATGCGAAAAGCTTTTGCTGGATGGGGGGAAGGGGAAAAAAAGGCCCGAGTCGGACCGGGTGTCGAGATCGACAGGTGAGAGAGGCCCGACGACGGTATAACACGGCAGAAGAGGGTGAGTGGAAGTTAACGCGCGGCAAAGGGCAACAATCCTTTGGAACGGAAACGGTGCAACGTCCCACCGGCGGCTGACTTCCGCCGCGGCAACCGGGCCTCCCCCGCCACAACCGGAGACGACCAGACACCGGCGAGTTTAAGGTGGACCGGCAGCCATCTGCGCATAAGTTTCCGGCCGCGCGTTTTACAATGGTGCGAAAATGGTCAAAGCAACAATCTGCACGTACCTTTGGCTGTAAGCATTGCTCATCTGCTCGACCTTCGGTCAGAATGAGATGATTGGACGTCATCTGAATGTTGCCGAAGAATCTGACCTCATTATGATATTCAAATAGCGAGGGGTAACGCTATCTATAAATGAATGTTTGCGCTCGTACACAGATTGGCTGGCCGAGACGAGGCTGATACACGGCGGCAGCTCCCATTAGCATTGCATTTGCCCGTCTAGCACATTCCTGTTTTGCACCTAAAATGATTCTCGGCTTTTTATTGGCGAAGTCGCCCCTTGTTTATGACTCGCAGCTGTCAATCTCGCACCGGGATAATACGACTGCTTGCCCGGCCTGCTGTTTGTCTTGACAGTAACGCCATAAGGAGCAGGACCCCTGCACCGTCTATAGAGAAGCTACTATCTCTCTCTCTCTCTCGCTCTCTCTCTCTCTCAAAACAACCAGACTGGAATGCGAGGAAGGAGCAGCCATTTTCTTTCATTCTAAAATGAAAAATTTTAAATCGCCTCCCGCTTTAAAATAGCCGGCCACGCCTTAACTTAACTACATTATTACTAGTTAGTGAACGATTTAAATTTGAAATCTGACTTAATTTTAAATATTTTAAAATATATTTTAAAATTACTCACCGGAATTTGCATTTCATCTATTATATGTTCCCGCTTCCCAGGGTGTCTTCTTCGCTGCCTGAACCATTTCGGAGTTCATCTCTACACTGTTAATTAAGGGAAACCAATGTTTTTAATTCGGAAAGGGTAGAAAAATTTACATCATCTGTAGGATAGTTTATAAGATTTTTTTGTTTAATCCGTTTGTTTATCAATGACGAACAAAAGGCAATTCGCTAATCGTTACATAAAATATTAACATTCATTATGTTAATCCTCTTAATTGTTCTTGGAGGTAATTAAAGTGTTAGGCGCTAGTCTAGGCTGGGTTTTTTAAACGCGGTACTGGTTTTAAAGCGATTTTTAAATGTTTTTAAAATGGCGCGGCGCCGTTTCGGAAGGGTTTTGAAGCACTTTAAAGCGTTTTAAAGTCGGCCGGAGACGGAATCCGGCGCGTTGGGAGTGTGAGAAAGGGGTGACTCCGTGTAAAAACGACGTCTGCCGACAAGAGTAACGGAATGTTAAGCAGTCGGCGGGCGAGAAGCGACTGACACCGAGGTGTAGGGTCTGGTGGACGGATTCGCTGCCGACCAGGAAAAGTAGAACACATTTGTAGGGTGACGACGGCAGTGGTAACCGAAGCCTACAATGCTGTAGGGAGCACCCACGGCAGCCTCCACTCGCTATTACCAGCCAATCGTCGCCAGATTTCGGTGGCTGCTACCACCGCGTGTCTATTAAGCCACCACCGCCGGCCGCAGTCCATTTGGCGGCCGACACCGAGAAGCCGTAACACTGCGGTCCATCGACTGGAAGCCGGCATGGGTTCGGTCCCGTTAAGTCTCGTCCTCCGCCGAGTAAAGCGCACATTTAAATAAATAAATAAAGAAAAAGCCGCCAACTCCGAACGTCCCGACGTACCGACGGACGGCCGTGCCGTGACTTTGGCATTTACAAGTATTACCGTGCCTGAGCAGGTGGGGAGCGGAAGGCCCGCGGTTATCCTCCGACGGAATCCGAATAACTGCCGAATCGCCTGTCACTGGAAGAGTCGTCGCCGTGTGCCCGCCTCCCCTAATACGTACGTGGTACTCATACTGCAACGTCATGTCGGAATACACAAGCCGTCACAGAAACGAGTAGACGGCAAAAATACCGTAACAAGGTACGTCAATTACTCTTATCTGAAAATACCCAAAAGCAGGCGGCAGCCGAGAGACACCGGGACGTGACCATAATCGATTATCTTACAAAGTAATCTTTTACCGTAAGAATAAGACAAAAACAAAAGCGTTCACACTGTAACTTACCGATCTCCGACCAGTCGCAGCCGGATGCCAGCATCGTCCATATGTCCGCGCTCAACCGCAGCACCGACGAATATGAATACCTAAGACAGTTGAATACCGATCCGATTTTATCGCCTCCCAGTCAAGGTTACGACTAGCTGCATGTCTAAGCTTGGTTAGATCATCTAACGAGTGTATGGGTCCCCGCTTGGTCTGTGTGTCCACCGAGAATGACGCCGACACTCTGTGACCAACGATAGGACAGAAAATCCCGGCGCAAGTCATTAACAATGGGCGAATTAATGCCTCCCTGTCGGGGTGGCGAAGTACGGAGCGATGAAAATGTGACACATGGTGTGGCAAAAACGAGGCTGTCTAATCCTCCACGTCTCCGACAAATCGATATTTACCAGCAGTTGCGAGTCTGATGTGGACGGCCGCACTGAGACATGGTCAAACACATTCGTTTACAATAACACTATCGCTACGACCAATTAATGCTTAAATCTACCTAAAAATGGCTGTAAGCTGTGACTCATGCCACCTACCCTCTTCCGTCCTATCCGACTTGGCATCTATCGCTTCTATTCGAGTTTTCCGCCACATTCATGTTGTCATCCGAGTCCGCATGATCGTACTCTCTGCTGTCTCCAACAGTGTTTTCTTCGCCATCCGCCGCCCGCAGGACATCGCTGCCGACAGCAACTGTGAAAATTGCCCTGTAAGTAAAGATGGTATTTTACTCTGCTAATTAATTATTCAAAAATTAATTGCAATCCATCGCGCATGCGTCCGCTTTTCACCTAAGCGAATAGGCTTGTGGGTAAACAGTCATGGCGGATGGCCCAGGCTCGCTGCTTTGTTTGCTCCGTGATTTCCGCGCTCTCCCACTTCCATTCTCCGTTTCCCCCTTTACCTTAACATATATATACACGTATATACGTTTATCTCTATACCTAGACATGTATGTAACACGTATTAATCACTAAAACTTACTTTGGCCTGTCACTAACAATGATGACTTGGCTTCTTCAAATTAAATATATTTTTTAATGATTCTATATATGTATACAGCATACATTTAAATCCCTTTAAAAGCCCCTTTCTAGCTTGGCCTGTAAACAATTCTCTCTTGTTTTTATCAAAAGATTTGAATAATAAACTAATAACTTGTTAAATTCTACATAATTTATTAAAGAGAGTGTGGCTAATGTGTTAAAGAAACTTTATTTTTTTACTACAGAAAAAAAAAATTTGATGTAAGAAGAATTTGAACTTTTAAATAGAATTAATGCGAAAATTAAAGGGAAAATTCATTAAAGGAGTTAATTGTTTCATTTAATATTAATAAAAATAATTTACTAACATCTTTATATTAAAACTTGGAGCAATTTGATTAATAAAAAATTCAGTATAATAATTAAATTAAAAAAATTTTTTTTTTATGCTTCGAACAAACCGTTTCCTATGAATTGTTAAATCAGAAATATATATATATATTTTTTAGAATTCGAATTTTATTATTTTCTACATCTGATTTGTCTTTTAAAAGATTTTAAATCGACAATGTAATACCATATTTAATTATTAAAGCAATATTTTAATTATTTGAGCACATTAAATTATTTAAATATTACTTTAAGCATTAAATAATTTCAAATTTATATATTTTTAAATGCTGTCTAGTTGTGGATATTTTTCTATTTCATTGTTTTTAATCAATAGTTAAAATATTATACATTTTTAAATTATACTTTAATTAATAGACTGAAAATATATAATTAAACCTTTTAAACTGATAATAGTTAAATGCATTTGAAATTTTATAAATGAAAAAATTTAATTAATAAAGTAAAAATTTCTGTATTATTAATAATCATTCATTCTAGTAGTTTCTTCATCTGAAAATATTAATTTAATGTTGTTTGTATAATCTGATTAAAGGTTTTATGCTAGGCATTATGTTGTAAAAGATTAAAATTATTTTTATCTTAAAATTATAAATACTGTATACATAATATCCTAATGTCTTGCTTGATTTATTTATAAAATATTTTTTGTTTTTATTTTCTTAATGGGGCGACGATTTGTCCGCAAATATTTTGCGTCGGAATTTTAAATGACGTTCTATAAATTTATAATTTTACTTATATCTAATAATTTATTTAAATTATGAATTTCAAAACAAACAAATTATTTTGATAAATACTAGGGAATTAAATTAATATTTCTCTAAAATTTCTTGGGTTATCGTAAATTGAATTTATACCGATATTAATTACTAGTAAAATATTTCTGTCCGGTAAGCAAATCGTCTTTGAAGTCGAGATAATGATAAAATATTGTATATATTATTTATTACAATTATTTTCAACATTTAAATAAGTAAAATATAATTTTTAGATATAATAAGTTATGCTAAAGTGTGCTACAAGATACTGTTATATCGACGTGATAATTAGTTATATGTATAATTAAAGAATACAGTAGATTATTTAGAATTACTTATGAAAGATTTAAATATAATGAAAAAAAAATGTATTTAAAATAGTAATATTGTTAATATATTTAAATTAACGCGAATTACTCGCTACTTTTCCGGTTTGTTAAGTTATTTCAGTAATTTACAAAAATTTTCACCAAAAATTTCATATTGATTATATTTTCTACAGCACTTTATATCAGAGTAAAATAATATATATATTTCGGAACAATGTTTATTCTTGACGTGCATTAAGTTTATTATTGTTGACGGTATTACATCTCTACTAATTAATTAAACAAACAAACAGCTAATCAAACTTATTTAATAAATAATTAATTTCTTAAAACAGTGATTTAACTTTTAAAACATTTTTTTTCAAATTTAACATTTTATCTTATAAAACATATGAGAAAGAGGAGAAGAAAGTTGTTTCTTGTTAACTAAAGTAATATATAATAAATTAGAATGCTTATTAATTAATAATTGCAAATTGATTTATTTTTTAAAATTCCAGAGAAGATAGTGCTATTTATAATTTAAATTATGCAAAGTTTTAAATCTATGACATGTTAATCATCTCAGATTTTTTTTAAAGTAATTATTTATGATGTATTTGCTTACTTTTTAAAAACACTAGACGAGTTATTATTTTTCTTCATTTTAAATTTTATCAACAAAATAATAAAAATAATGGAAAATTTTTAATGCAAAGGTATCATAAACTATAACGTCGTTCGGATTTTTTACATTTTCGAATTTGTAGATGTTTTAATAATCAGCATCGAGTAAGTAGTCAATTCTCAGTTCATAAAGTATTATGATTACTTTTGATATAATTTTCATTTGTGCCAGTATCATTGCTTTCGGTGGAATATATTTTATATGAATTATTTATTTTTTCAATCTGTATTTTTCTTTTATTTAGTGTATTAAAACATCTTCATGTTTGCTTTAATATCAAATTTGTAAACAAATTAGTAATTTAACATCATATTTTATAATGCAAACTAATGGCTTAATCATAAGCCAGTAGTTCACATTTCATTTTTACTAATGGCCTAAAATAAGTGATATTGATACATAATGCATTCAAAAATTCTGTTAAGTCATAAAATATTTGTAAAGTAAAATATTCAAATCCATGATAGACAAAACAGAATGGTATGCTTTACTACTTTAGACTAATAAAAAATAAGTAAATAAATAATTTTTCTTTGAAATATTATTTTTAGATAAAAAAAACATTTACGAATGTTTTGAACTCTACTTAATGCATGTTTAAAAATTTTTAATTAATGTTTTTCTGTAGAATAAAATTAGTTATTAAATAAATGAATATCTTTAAGCAATTTTATGTAAGTAAATATTTACATACATATATATATACATACATACATAATTTAAGAATTTATATAGTATTAATAATGTTTAAATTGCCCACGAATGGATTTAAATTCGAAATTGAATATGCATTTTGCATGTAATATAAATTAAATCAGGCTGTAAATTAAAAAATTTTTAAATTTGTAAATACTTTTTCTAAATTTTAAATAACATTAAAAAAATTGTTTAAAAAAAAAAATTGAAAAATAATTTCAACTTTTTAATGTAATTTTTAGTTTAGAAAATGATTTAAGAGGATATTTTTTTAGTATAAAAGAGCAAAATGAATTAAATAATATTTAAACTTTTTTTTTAATTCTTGATAATTAAGAAATATTTAATTTTTTATTTAAATATTCTTGTATGATTGTTAAAGATTTGATGAAACAAATTTTTTGTTAACAGGTATTGTATCTGGAGTCATACAGTTTGATAAAAAGATAACTTTTAGGTGAGTGTTAAACATTTATTATTTAAATGAATCTTTATATATTTTTATTCAAATTAGATTCTGTCAATTATGAAATCATTTCATATTCATATTTTTATCAATGTAGATCATAGCACCTCTTAGAAAGATGGAAACAGTTTAGAGAAAACGACACTTTCCGCACCTCTTCCGACACCAAATGTTTATTAAGACGAATGTTTTTGGTTACTTTCAGAGGCCTGCTTCGGGTTTTAAACCGATATAAATTCCCAGTTAAAAACATACAATTTGTATTGTCTTAAAACCTGAAGAAGACTCCCAAAAGCGGCCAAAAACATTTCTTTTATTAAAAATTTTGTGCCGGAAAAGACGTGGAAGGTGTTGTTTTTCTATAAATTATAGATTATCAAAATGTGTTATGGAATAATTGTTGCAAATACTTCACTAAAATACTGTTAAAACTTAATACGCATGCATTATTTATTTTAAATTGTTTATCCGATAACCGATAATAGTTTTTATTAAAACTTTATATAATTGAAACTTTATAGCAAAACTTGCCATGCTTAGAGATAGTTTGAAATTTTTAGGTAATTGATTTATTCATTCACAATTTGAATTTTACAAGGTCTATATTAATTTGATTTTCAATATAATCCTTTATAGATATTTTAGTTCAGCCCAGTCTTTTTCTGATTTAATATAAAACTAAATTTTTATCTTATTTTTTATTTTGAAAATATGCTATCAACAGTAATACATTAAAATTCATACAAGTGTTATTATTTCGATATGTTTTTTTGATCATTTTAATCTATTGTATAGAATTTTTAATTATTACTAATCGGAACTCGGATAATATGTCGATAAAAAATATTAATAACTTTGAATATTTCAATATATCAATGATTTATAACTGTTCTGTAATTACTATAATGCTATATAGCAATGAATATAACAATTATTACAATAAACACATTTTTTGTGAGTGAAGTTTTCAATTACACATCTATTCATCATTTGAAGTCCTGATGAATAAATATAAGCTGTATTCAAATGCTGATATTGAATTAAAAGAATCATGTCAGCTGCAGTACTGCTATAGTATTATATATGTTTTCACATTTTATTTACTCAACTTATTTGTTATTATAAGAAATAGAAATTTTATATATGTTTAAAAAATGAAAAACTTACACTTTAAGCATTGATATAAATTTTATTTTAGAAATAAAAACAAATTCAGATTTATTCAAAATCTGTAAATTATTTCATTACTTTGGTAATTCTGGTAAAACAGCATTTTCTTCTTTATGTATTAAAAATTTATATTTTATTGCTCTACATATAATAAAAAGTTTTTTCAAAATATAATATTAAACTTAAAACTTTTTATTTTAATCTGTACTGAATTCTGCGAAAAGTTTATTTATTTATTTATTAGTTTAAATACTGTATCTAAATTATTTATCAATCTATTAATAATTGAAAATTAAGCCATTTTAAAATATATTTTAAGATTTTTTTTTTTTATGCTGTTAAACTTTATTTTTAGAAACATAAATTATATAATGTTAGAAAATTTTAATATAATTAATTCATGCTGTAAAAAGGTTTTTAATGTAATATTAGTTAATTTTATGAAATCTTGTAATCTGTCGTTACTTAATGAATATACATTAAAACAATAATTAAAATTCACAAAATTTAATTTTTTTTTTTTTAAATAAATATTTAAATACAATGCAGTAATATATAAATTTATAAATTAAATAAAGATCTTATTGATTGAAAAATTCTGTTTACTAGGAGAATTATATGTTAGAAAAATGAATAATTTTTGTATTATTAGAAAATATTGATATTTATTTTATAATGTCACATTAAAAAGAACTGTATAACTTATATACTTTTTAATAATAATAATAATAAATCTTCATGTAGCATATATAATCCTTTAATTTGTCATCTTTTATTTTTTAATTCAAGTAGCAGGTATTTTTTCTCTCTTATTCTTATTTATCTACAACTTCTAGAGAGTCTTTGAAGGAGCACAAAGTTTTCTTACAGTTACATTGAAACCATAATAGCTTTTTACTTTTTTTATCTTAACAAAAATTATAACGTCTATCTAATACATTTACAAACTTAATTTCCCAATATTTATCTTATATATAATGTCGTAATGTTATGACATGTAAATAAATAAATATTAAATGTTCTTCAATAAACATTCTCTTTGAATTTTATTAAATATAAAATGTGAACTTATAAATATCTATATCTATACATTTGATAGACATTTTTGATAGACCTTAAACTTTAAAAAGCTTTTAAATATGTTAAAACTCCATTTTAGCATAATGATTTCATATTTAAGAATTATAAAAATTTACTATAAATTTCAGAAGTATAATGAAAAAAAAATACAGTAAAAAATAGATGAAATCGAATTGAATTTCATAAATTAAATACCGAAAATAAATTACAAAAGAAAATGATACATTCATTTAATTTAAAATACAAAATAATTAAATATTTGAAAATGATTTGATAGATCTGTCTGATAGTTAAGTGTCGTAAATTGTTTGATCTATTATTATTCAATTACTGAATTTAACAAACGAAGTCTTATGCTATTTTCTTGAATTTTTTTTATTCTTATTTGGTAAATTTTGATGAAAACTGTTAGAATACTATAATTAAAAGGAACGCTAATATTTTTTATACATAAGTGAATACATTTAAATAGAAAAACAGGAAAAATTGTTTTATGTAAAATATTGCACAGTTTTTTCATTTAGAAAAATAGGAGTAGATTCTTGTCGACAGAAAATTCTTCATCACTCTTGCAAGGCAATATTAGAAAATTTTGAATTTTGAACATTACTTTTTTCATAATGATTTATTTAAATTTATTTAAATATATGAACCTACAATTATACTCTTAAAACTCTAAATTATTAGTACTTGACTTTGTTTTTCAGTTGCTATGACAAACATTAATAGTAATATCAGAATATATTATAATTGTATAATATAAAATCATATATTAATCTAATTCACTTTAAACAAATATGTTGAAAATTTTGGTCCTTTTCTTCTATATTGAGAATGATGTGAATAATACTTTTTAATGGATTAGATACCGACATGTTTAGGAATTTAGTTTAGAGAAATCAACTTTTAAGGTTTACCAAGACCAAGAAGGTGAATTTAATTTAAAATATATATATATATATATATACTATAATGCAGTATATATCAAATAGTTATTAGATTATTTAATTATTTAAAACAAGCTTACTATTTGAAATTACTTTGGATATTTTTTGGCAAGTCTGTACTTTGAAACTCATTTGTCTATGTTTATAATAAATACCTTGTTGCATTTATCCAAAATCAATTGGACTGCTAATTTTGTTTAAAGAATATTTTCTTCAATTTACATTATATTGTATTTGTTGAGTTGTAAAATAAATTGATATTTTACTGGAAAATACTATATATAATGTTAGTCTTTATCAATTTCCATGCTGCAAAATATAAATCTTCTCATTCTAACTTTTATGAATCTTATATATATATAACTTATAGAAACTTTAATTTAATAAAACTTATCTTCTTTAGAAGTAGAGTTATTTTTCTCTATTCACAGAAATGAATTTTACTAAAAAAATAATTACCTTTGTTCAGTTGAAATATGAATTGTGTAGAGTATTCTGTATATTTATATTTTAATTAGCAATAAATATCGAGCCATAATAATTATATGCAAGCATTATTCAGTTTTGTTTTAAATTATATGGTAATTCAAACAGATCTGTGTTGTTAAACATACTTATTCCATTTATACTATAAAATAAAAATTGTTTATTTTGATCTTATGCTAGCCAAGATTTTCTATTACAATAGATATCAAATATATTTGTCAGTAAATATAACATATTTGTTTTTAGATTTCTCTTAATTTCAAATATACAAGAGAAATATTTTTTTTACTATAAATTTGATATATATTAATTATTTCAAATTCATAAAATCTATGGCTCAGACTGTTTAGTCATTCATCCAATCAGCTGTTCAGCTTCTACCAGTCATTATACAAAGTTAAAACAAAATTTGTATGTCTTTAATCTATAGAAGAATAGCCAATGTTATTTTATGAAAAAGGTTGATTGCTTATGTTCATATTACAATTGGAAGTAAACAAAATTTTGTTTTGTTTTTATTAATTACTTTCAAAAAATTAAAAAGTCTAGAATGTAAAATATATTCAGATATATTAATAAAAATAACGCTCTTTATTTAATGATCTTTAATTGCTGATTTTCTCAAACTCAGTCATATGAATCAGTCAAAAAAAAAATGTTATGGCCAATGTGAGATTCTTTCTGCCTTCTGGCAAACCATAGGAGCTTCTTCATAAAAGAAGTAAAGAATAAAATCAGATAGAGCCTATAACAAATCTGAAGAAAGAAAATAACTTCTTCTTAATGGGAATTAATTCTATGATATTAAAAGTATATGAAACCAAATACTTGATTATTATTTGTTTTATTATATTGAATGAATTTTTAACTTTTAACCACCAGAAATTATTATACCATTGGAAATTCCATAAAATTGTTATTTAATGCCTAACATTGAATATTGTTTTTTGCGGTCCGTTTATTTATGTTGTTATAAAAAAATTAGTTATGTAGATGAAAGAGCAATTATAAAAAAATTTGAATATCTTTAATTATTGAAATAATATTTATATTAACAGTAGTTATTTACAAAAAAATATACAAATGTATCTAATTAATAAATCATTCACGAATAAATTTTTATTATTTTGTAAAATTTACACAGGAGAAAAAATTATAATAATAGAGATTAAAGATGTTTAACTGGAATTGAAAATACTAACAAATTGTTATTATTTTTTTCAACTTAAAATTATTATTTATTAAGAATAATTATTAATAATTTAAAATGAATAATAATTTTACAAAAGTTGAAAAAGAGAAAGATTAAGATATTTAAAATTTTACATATGTATTTAACTTTTTCAAATCAAAATATAATTTTTTTTTTTTTACTTATATTACATAGAAACTTATAAACTACTACTGTAATTGTAAGATAACATTAATGATATTTTTATTACTTGTGTCATTTGTAAATATACTTGTATACTTTATATATAAATAACATCTCAAAACCTGAGTAGTAAATAACTCGACACCAAACGATCGCCTAAATTTAAAGTATTTGTATACTTTAAATTTAAAATCTTAATTACTGATATTTTATAGTATTAGAAATTTTATAAATGAACAAATGTTCTAACGAAAATTATTACATGCAAGGTCATTTAATGTTTTTTTACAATAATATAAATATATTTGAATAGTAATACTTTTAATGTTTTATTCACATCAGTCCTGTGATACTGTTAATATTTTTATATATGGAAAGGCAATATGGAAATTATAAATATCCTTATGAATAAATTAATAAAGAATTATATTTCTTATATTTATCAGTAAAGTTTTGTAGTGTATTATTTACATCATTAATAAATAAATGTATTTGCCCATTTTATCTATGATACAATGTCATTTATTTCTCAATGCCAAAATAACATCAGAATAAAAACATGAATTGCAGAATTATTTATTTATAAAAATTAAAATTCTTGTAAATGTACTGTACATTACAACAACTAAAAAAATTTGTAATTTTTTCCATATACAAAAAATTGTAATAAATTGTTATTAAAGAAATTATATTGTCTAATTAGAAATAATTGTTTATAAATTACAAATATATATATATTTTTTAAATTGATAATTAAATTATAAAAGTACAAATTTTACAATATTTTAAACAAGTTTTAAAAATGAATGTAAATAGGAAATTTAAATTATTAAATTCAAAAAATATTATTAAATAGAAAATTTATTTACATATTATATAGCTTTTTGGTTTTTAATAATTATATGTTTTTAAAGTTATTGATATGGTTAATATGAATTAGAATTCATCTATGGTAACTAAAGGGTTCTGTTAGAAACTTCTTTAATAATATAGAAGTGTTGTTAGGGAAATTATTTTAGAAGATGAAACTAATAAATTAGAATTAGAAGAAATTTAAATCTGTAGAATCTAGAATTAGCTTCAATTAGAATAAATTAGAATCTGTTATTTCTAGTGTTATTTCTTAAATTAAAAAAAATAAACTGTTTATTTGGAAATTTTATTTTATTTTTTTTCATTTAAACAGTTATATCAGAAAATGGATTTCAATTTATTCAAATTTATGTCTTTTTTATTTATATGTATGATTAGTTTACATTTTAAAACTCAAAGTTAGAGTATCCGAAACCTAAGGAAATCTAATTATTTAATAATAATTCAGAAATAAATGTAAATGATTTTATTTTTATATATATATTAGGAATATCTTAATTCATTGAAAAATTATAATTATTGATTATGTTTTTATTTGTTAATGTATTACTGCTGTCCTCACTTGTAATGAGATAAATACTAATAATGTTAAAAAAAAACTTTTCTAATTTTAATTTTTTTACATGAATATTATTTGTAGAATTTTTGTTTTAATTTATTCTTAAATGTTATGAAATTAAAAGAATAATGCTTACAAAAAAGCATTAATTTATTATAAATAGCTAGAAATTTTATAAAGTTTTGAAATTATATAGGCAAAATTAAAATTTTATTTAAAGTAGATTAATATGAATTCATAAATAGGACCCTTTTTTTTTTAATTACGTTTAAGGAAATTATAAGTGTTTGAAATATTATTTTGTATAATTTCCATTTTAATTTTAATTAATAGATTATAATTATTTTATCTGATTTTGTGCAAATTTAGATTTAATTCGTGATCCAGGCGTAAACGTTAAAGAAAATATAGATAGCTGAAAACCATTTGAAGATGAAATTATTCTTAAATAGGAAGTTCATTTTTTGTTTTTGATCTCAATCATATCTACTTATATCAATGAAAGCAATCAGTTCTTATACTGAAAATGATTAGATACAAAATTATATTAGATTTTATGCTTTATTATACAGTATTAAATAAATACTATAATCAAACCAGAAAATTATATATACTCCATTTATAAAAATATTACAAAGCAATTGATTTTATATAGCTATATTTTTTTTATTTAAAATAGTTGATAGATATACTTTATAAAAACATAATACGTGTATTTTTTTAAAAAAAATTAGAAACATTAACGTATAGAATTAGTTTATATCTATAACATCATTATTATGAATTTTCTTTAAATTGATCATAGTCATGATATTTAAACTTATGATAAAAAATCATAATGATAAAAATAATAGCACTCAATTATTATTTTTATTATAGATTTGTCTAAATTGATCATAGTCCTATATTTAAAATTTATAATATGATGCTCCAATTACTTTTTATAAACAGAATATATATGATGTAATAAAATTAGCCAGGAATATGTAGAAAAAATAAGCTTCCGAAATAACTTCTTTTAAATTTTAAAAAGATTCTTATGATAACTTATTAAAGAATAAAGTTCTAATGTTAAATACAAAAAAATTTTAAAGACATTTTTTAATTTTAAAATTAACATTTATAAATTGCACATACACAAAAATTTAACCAAGGAACAATAACAGATATTACATTTTTTTTTTTTACTTTTATTCATTATTTAAAATTTATTTTATTGGATAAGATATATTAATTTTTTAAAATACATTTAAATAAAGTTAATGAAATGAAGTAGATTTTGATTTTAATTTAATGCTATAAAAGGTATTATAATTATTTTAATATACTTAAATGGATTCTTTACTTTTCTGTGGTCAGTCCCAACACAGTTTTTTTTACCAGAGGCATTTTGCACTTCGGCTTACGGCAGCTAACGCTAATGGATACTTTTCTATTAAAGACTGAAAAGACTTGGGATTAAGAAATTTATTATAAAAAATAATCCATAAAAACTTATTTTGTAGAAACAATAATTTATAATGTCAAATATATATATACATATACTTGTATTTATATTTATTTGATTCTAATAAATAGCTTAAAAATTTAGATAGTAAAATTTTTTAATTATAAACTTTAATTTATTACGTACACACACAAATTTTGGTTGAAAATTTTAATAAAATCATTTATAGGGAATATATAAATTCTTAAATTGAAGTTAAAATGGAATAGTGATTATGAATATTCATATTACAATTTATTAAAAGTTATACCGATTTCAAATTTTTATTCTGCTGTATATTCTGCTGAAATTATTTTTTAAACCATTTTATTGCAAATATACAAATATAGAATGCTTTAAATTGAAAATAGAAACTAAATAATTTTGCTTATTAAATGTAGTTGATTGCAATTTTTTAAAAAATATACATGCAACATAGTTTAATATCTAATATTATATTAATAGAATTTGAATAAATTTTTAAAATATTTTAGTCAAACTTAGAAAAAAAAATATATATACAAAGAAAAATAAAATTACCTGGGAAATTATTGAGTAAATCTTATTATATTTTTCTCTTTGAACTATATTTTGGAGGCACAAATGCTTTATTAAGATTTGCAAAAATAAAAAGAAGCATTATAAATTACAAATGAATTAGATTACATTGAAAATGTATATTTAATCTACAATATTTCTCTTTCGATTTATAAAATTAAGTATTGAGAAATTAAAATGTTTTTATAATGACAATAACAAATTGATGAAAATTGACAGTATAAAAGAAAATAATTTTTAAGATATGATTTCAGTACGGTATTTTCTTACATAATAAATACAATATATAAATATTTTATTTTTTATAAAATTAAATATGAAAATTTTATATTGAAAATAAAGTGATTCATTTTTTAATACAATTTCATGTGATATGTTTAAAAATTTTATAAAATTATAATAAATGTTTTACAATGTTCAGCAATATATTTGATTTTGTTACAAAAAATGATAATGGAACAAATGAAATTATCTATAATGGTGTCTTTAATCTGAATACATATTTTGCAAATGTAATAATAGTAATTTTAATAATATATATTATAGTTTTTGCAGTCGCTAGCTATTTAAATTTCAGAATGATTATATTTCGATATTGGGATTATAATTTTTGCAAAATAATCTTTATCATAACACATGAAATACTGTTTTATAGATACATTCTTAAATTTATTTATATATTATGTGTTCAATAAAACTGTATTTCAATAACAATATCTTTATCTCTACTAAATCTAATTGATACATGGCCTTGGCAAGGACAGTGACTTTTTCTAGGATGAACTTATGTGTAGGAGATAAATCTTTTATAATAAATTTATTTATTTAATACGGAATACTGTCATAGAAATTTTTCTGTAATTTCAGAAAATTTATAAAGAAAATTAGAAATCCTTTTATCTTTAAATAAGGATATTGCTTCCATTGTAGGAATAATAATAGTTTATGTAGGACTTCTAATATGTTGGAGTACGTGAAAAGCATAGTAGTCTTTATAAAATTTTTCATGAAAACTACAATAAATATATATCATATATATAAAAGTTTATTACAATAATTTATAATTTTTTAAATTTATTATATGACACATTTTTATTATTTAATTAATAAAATTCATCTTAATAAATAATACTTAAAAAGGCATTCAATTTAATATTAAATTTTATTATTATTATTATTATGATTTTTATAAATTTTAAAGAAAAAATTAAGAAATTCATTTATTTAATAATCTGATAAAACTAAGTTATTATTTGAAACCAGTTAGGTTACTTGTCATCCAAGGTGAAATAATTTTCATAAACTTTAAGAAATATATATCTTTAGTTCTCTTAAGTTTTGTTTATTCTATATTTTATATACTTTAAATATAACAGGAACTCGACAGCCGGCTTATTTTCTTTTTAAATAATTTTATTTTTTGTTTTTTCGTATCGGTCTATTCGAATCAACTCCGTTATTTATATATTTATAGCAATAATCTAGTATTAGAAAATGTGAGATTAGTTAAAATATCACTGTGTAATTATCTAATATTTTAACTAATTTTAAATAGAGAACTGATTACGTGCTATCAGTTCTATAATCAATCTTACATTAATAAGATTAATGTTTTCAATGACAAAAGCATTAATATCACTAATATGAAACAGGCTATCAATAAGATTCATAATACTTTCAGTTAAGTTTGAAAACTTATAGTAAACGTAATTAAATTGTTTATATATAGAATAATCAACCAATTTTGATTTATAAATTTATTTTTTTGGACTCGAGAATACTTTAGATCATAAAAAATAATATAAATGTGACTACTAACACAACCAATTCTCAGTTTTCTGAAGATTATTAAAATGTAAGTCAAAAATATAAAATATATTGATATTTTAAAAACTACAGAAAGAATGTTTAAAAGTTGATAATTTTCAGTCAATTTTTGGATTTATTTTTTGAAATGATTATATTTTTAGGAAAAAATTTCAAAATTTAAGTAATAAAATATACTTCTGCATTATGAAATTTTATCGTTATACAAGAGAACTGTGTATGGTACATTTATAATTGAAATATAAGAAATAAAATGTTTTTTAATAATGAACTTTCATAATATAGAAAAAAATAGACATTGTTATATTTGCTTATAATTGTAATTTATATATAAAGCATTATAATTTTTTCTTAGGGAGTTTTCATGAGAGTTAAATAATTTAAATAAAATAAGTCCAAAAACACTGTCTATTAGCATCTTTATTTTAACCTCAAAGACAATTTTTGGACTTTACAGTTTGGGGTGTAGGTGCATTCAACTATTTTAAAATAATGAAAAAATTAAGGTATTTACAGATTACTTTTTGTTTATTATTTGAAGGAGTTTTTATTTTTTTATTATTTATTATAAACAATTATCTATTGCAATTTTAACTATGAATTTCTAAAATATAAATTTCTAAACAATGAACAATTCAGTCAGACTCATTAAATGTTTAAATATATAATTTAACTAATAAACATAATTGTCCTTATTTTCTGTAATTTATATATATATATATATATTTTATAAGCTTAAAAATAAGATAATTAAATAAATTTGTTTTGTATTATATTTTTTTTCCCGCTATCTCATTTTATATCTACCAAAGTTGTAATTTTGTAAAAAAAATTTATATATTTTAAATATTTTACAATATACAAAGGCAAATATATTTATATTTTTTTGCAATGATTAAAAATATTGCTTCAAAAAATTGATTTTCAAATATATATTTTTGTAATTTATATGAAATTTAAAATATGATGATTCATTTATTTGAAATTTTATTTATTCGTTCACATTGATTAACAAATTTATTAAGTTTGAATACATTTGAATAAATTTATTTATTAAATGAATTTTTATTTAATGTGCAAGATATATATTATTTTACTATTGTATAAGGGTTGCGTGCATGTGTAGTACAATTAATACAGTATATATATATATACATAAATTAATATGTGTACATAAATTTGCATTTATATATTTATATGTGGAAATTGGTGTACTTATAAAACTTTAAAAGTATACACGATTTAGATGTAAAGATAATATTAATTTGTTTCTTATATACATAAAAGAATTAATTAATTAATTAATATAAAAATATTTTTAATATTTAGAAGAGTTAATTTTTATTAAAATGTTAAAAAATTAATATGAATTATGATTATTATAAACGTATTCATTCTTTGATTATTGAAATTAGTAGACTATTGATGGAATTTATTTGAATATATTCATACTTTTAAAATGAAACAGATAATTGCAAATAACATTTCTGTAAATATTTATTTTTTAGTAATTTACATTGCAGCATTATTTTATTAAATTGGAAAATAAATAAGAATCCAGAAAAGGAATTTTTTTTTTTTCAAATAAGTTATTAAAATATTGAGATTTGTGAAAACTAAACATTTTTAATAAGGCCTTTTCATTTTAAGTCTTTCAAATATTTTCTTTTCAAGCATAGAAATTCATTTCGGTGTGGACTTAGCGATGATAATAATTGCAATACAATCTACTGTGTGAATGCAATGTAATCATTACTGTTTAAATTTTAATAAGAAAATATAACAGAGCTGCTAAAATATTATATTGTAAAGTTTTCCTGTTCGACTATTCGTGTCTTTACATGTGTGAAACTCAGACAAGGTGACTGGTCAAGACCACACACTGGTTGTTTTTACCCCCTGGAAGGACCAGGTATCCGTTCTTTAGAGAACTGAATGAGCTTCACCAATGGGAGTGTTAAAAAGTAGCCTTGTTTCTGGTTTGGATTCGATTTTACTTCGTTTACTAACCCAATATTGTATTATTTCTGTACTACTACATATAAAAGTATGTAAAATTTAATTATATACACTGTAATATTAAAGTTTATAAATATATAAAGTTTAAATTTTTTTAAATAGTTAATTAATAAGCTCTTTATTAACTTGTTAAACTGTTAAATAACTAATTAATTTAGCTGTTAATTATAAATGAGAACCGTTAATAATAGTACAAGAAAAAAAGTTGGAGTTAAAGTTTTATTTAAAAATTAATAATAAAAAAACTTAAGTTTTTAGATTAAAAAAAAAACCCAATGACTATTTTATTAAAATTTATTGTTATATAAATTATAAATCAAATTTCGTATTCAATATTTGAAAAATCTGTAGATTATCTAAACGTTAGTTACAGGCCTATTATATCTATTAACTGTAGTAGGTTGGTTGACGTCGTTAAATTATTAATAATATAATAAATATTAAAATAATTTGTTTATTGTACTAAAATTATAAATTTATAAATTAGATCTGATTCTTAGAAAGACATTAAAATTTTTTTCCAGTTTTCGTTAAGAAGTAAAATATTATTTAAATATTTACACTGAATTTCATTCATATTTTATTAATTCAGAAAGTTAATAATTTTGAAATGTCTTTTTTTTCTTCTTGTTTTTTTACACTGTGAACAATTTTAAGTTACTTTAATAAAAACATTTAATTTCCTTAAAAGACATACCTTTATCAGATGTGTTTTTGAGAAAAGAAGCATTAAGATAGATTAGATTACTAAGCTATAAATATATTTTTTTTTAATATTTGTAACTAACGAATGAAATACTAATAATAATAATAATTTCAACGTTTTTGAATAAAGCGAAAATATAATTTGTGTGTGTTCTTCATTGAGTTTGCCTTCTTTTAAATGTGTAAATTTAACGTAATAATTTGCAAAAAATATGTAATTTATTTTCCAATGCGTTGATGCAAAACTTTTTATATTTTATTTTTATTATTTTATTTGTATTTTGTTATATCATATCTCTATTTGGTTTCAGCAAGTAATCATCTTTTATAACTACAGTGTTTTTCTTTGTAACTTAATCCTCCCAGACCCCAATGTTTGTTCCAAACACTTCTCTTCTCTCACACAAATGCTGTTTTATCAACTAATTCTTTAAATCTTCAATTAACTAATTTTATCGTTTTTCTTTTCTTTCCCCTCCTTCTTTTGTTTTATATTATTATTATTATTTTATATTTTATTAAGCGCATTGGATTAAAATTAATTAATTAATTGCTTGTCCTTTCTATACCGAAGTTGTTTTGATCATTGTTACTAATAAAAAAGAAACAAATAATAATAACGTCGCTTTGTTAATATTATTATTATTATTATTTGCTTAGTTGAAATTTGTATTAAACCGCTTAAAAAAGAGATTTGTGTATAGATTTACACTTTCGTTTTTAAGTAACAATTTATTTTAAAAATTCGCTATGAATTTGATCTTTTAATTAAAAATTGATACTTTTAATGTAGATAATCTCTGAAAGGAATGGTTTAATTGATCTATCAAAATTTAGTATATATTTAAATAGCATATTTTATTATTATTATATTTTTATTTAAAAAAGAAAAATTGTTATAATTATTTAGAAATACTGTTTTCGCCATTTTTTTTTTCTTTTTAAATATGGAAGAATGACAGTGATCAATCACTTAGTATCGATCTTAACGGGGGCGCCACTTACCCGTTATCACACCATCTGTGATGGTGTAACTATTCAATAGAAAAATTATATTGCATCTCGCATTTTCCTTTAAAAAATTCCTTAATTACATTTCGTCATTAGCTGACTCTTAAATATACATTTTCCATAACCTTTGTTGTTAAGTATTAGAATAAATACTTTTCCCCCCCCCCTTCCCTCCCCGAAAAGTTTCCAGATATCTCTTATCGGTATTATCAGATAGATTATTATAGAATATCCGATTCTTACGTCCGAAGTGAATTTTATCGATAATATGGCATCCTGTATAAATATGTTTGGATCACGCTGACACTTTGAACTCTGTAGATCTGTTGCTGTTAACCAAATTAGCCATATATTGTGTAACTGGTTGCTATAGTAATAGATTCGTCCGTCATTGTTTTTGATTAAGCCATTTGTTTTCTTACTTTACTGCAGAATTTTGCATAATTTTATGAATAATTTGTCTTCGAATCAAAGAGAGAGAGAGAGAGAGGGAGGAGGAAGGAGAGAAACAGTTTTATATGTATATAAGGGCATTTTTTTATTGCTTAAATCCGATTTATATTAGTAATAGTCACAGAACTGATAAATATCAAACGTGTAGGCAAATCAATTCAAGCTTTTAAAATATTCCTCTATAATATATCATTCGATAGACATAGAACAGATCTTTATATCTCAAAAGAGCAGATGCGTAGTATGTCATTTTTCTTCTAGCAGTAAAAACGAATGTTATCCTCTATGTCCTAACTAAAGAGGAAACGTTTGCCAGAAGATATTTCAGGTAAATCCATTGGCAGCTAGGATTTGTTTTCCAAGCTGGATAGCTAAAAAGTGAGCAGAAAATTTTCTCCCAAAACTGGTTTAGAAACACGACTGACAGATAGAGACCTCCCGCTGATTACCATATTTACTGCACACCTACGATAGGTGGAACTCGGTTTGATCTGTGTGACCATGACCACAAGGTCCCCTTTTTCGGGAATGTCAACAACCTATGAGTGGCTCGTGTCACGTGCATTCCCGTTATCGTTACCTCGTCCGAGTTCATAATTTTATCGTTTTAATAATCCCCCTTATTTATTATTATTATTATTATTTTTAAAGGAACGTTTTACAAAGTTTAGTTTATTTTTAAAACGACTATAAATCTCGTGTTTGACTCAAATAATTTACTTGGTGTAACGAAGTGAACGTTGGGATGAGAAACAATAGACTTAACTGTTAGAAGATTCCTCAAAATGAATTTTTTATGATGAAAGTCGTTACAGTCGTGATTAATGTATACGCTAATTAATAAATATTTTATCAAAGAAAGTATTTTATTTAGCAAATTAAAAACTGAGTTTAGTTACTTTATTTTGTAAATTTAAAATGCATTCGTTTGAATAAATTAAATAAATTAATTTTTAAAAAATTAATTTTACACTCACTTTTGCAAAGGGGAGGGAAGAGGAGGGGGAAAAATCGAAAGCTACTCTTTTCTAGCTAAAAAAGTACAATTGTTCTTATTTTAAAATGAAACTTGGATCATAATTTGTTAAATATTTATAAGTTTTAATATGTCAAGATTGATTTTTTTTCCTATAAAAATGATTAATTAAGAAACTATGTACATTTATAAAACTAAATAAAATAGCCCCTCGAATAATTTAGATATAGAATCATTGTTAAAGTAAGGAATAAAATAAATTGCCATTCAATTGACGTTCCAGAATCGTATTTAAATTCAAACGTTTGTCCTAAAAAAAATAAAATAAAAATTAGGATAACTTTAGAAATAGAAATTCGATTGATTTACTTATAATGCTTATGAATGTATTCGATTATTACTATATTTAACGATAAAAAATATTGTGATTAATATTTTTTTATTCCCGGTAAACTTGTAACGTAACATAAAAGTTTTTATTAAAATCATCAATCAGTTTTTATTATAAAAAAATAAACAAGAGAGAAAAAAAATTGATTGATATCGCTAAAATTAAAAACTTAACTAATTATAAACATCTGTTTAAAGAATATAACAGTAATGAAAATTATTATTATTTATACAAATCTATATATATAAAATTAAAAAATTTTATCGAAATATTTTACAATCTTCAATCGAAAATTTATTATTATATAAGTTAATAATAAAGCTCATTTGAATTCCGCGACTTAAATTATAGTAGAAATGATAAATTATTGTAATGTTTATATTTAACTATAACTTTTATAATGTTATAGATCAATTTAATTGATTGAAATCTTGAATTATTATAACTCTAGGGCAAAGTCTATATTATAATCAAACTACATTCACAATTTTTTAAAGTTTTTTTTAACATCATAAACACTTAAAATAATATCATCTTCCACTACATTCTCTCACTCTAAATATGTTTACATTAAAATTAAAAATAATATTCATTATTTTATAGCTTTTTATTCGATCTAATCGTGTCTTAAATTATTCTATTTTAAATAAATCTGTAAGAAACATCTCTATAATAATATAAAGTTGGCTTTAAATATACAGTACACTATCAATATACATAATTGTATTTAATGGAATAAAGAATTAATTTGGATAATTGACGCTTTGGAAGAGAAAGAGACAATCAAATAGAGAAGAAAATATATTCTATTGATTTATCATGCATAATTTAATTATACTACTGCATTGATCTTAATTTAAAATTTAACCAGATTATTTTATTTGTTTGATTATTCGAAAAATCGATAATATGAATAAAGACTATTTCCAATTAGTTCGGAATAATTGATGTTCAAAGGAAATTATTTTATACACGTATATATTTTCCCTCCCCCTCAGTATATATATATATTTTTAAAAATCTGATTTGATAAATATAATCGATGCAGTTGACCACAAAAATTAATCTACAAATAGATTCAACTATAAAATATTTCTAGAAATAAGATTAAAAAAGAAATTGTTTACAGAGAATACCGAGACTTTAAACATGATGATGATCGAAAATTATCTATTGATTCTTCTGCATTTTTTTCTTTGTTATTCGTAGTTTATTGCGAGTACAAAGAGATTGGATTTGATTATTGTTTCAGTAGCGATATATACGTTTTTATATGGAACTAGATATACAACAAAGCTGTATTTAATATAGAATTGAATATTTTTGTATATAGTACATTAAAATTTCGATATAACAGAGGTAGAAGAGTATTTTTAAACCGAATTTTTCTTTACGAAATATTTCCGAAACTAATTCCTTACGCTTAAGTAAGCTAGGCCCTACGATTCAATTGATTTTTTTTAAAATTTATTTACCAAGTGAAAAACATTTTCTATCACTTATTAATGGACGTAATTGTTTACTTAAGATCTCAGACATTTCTAGAACAGGTAAGCTATAAAAAAAAATAATAATAATAAGCTGTTTTATATAGATATGATATTGATAGACCCGTCAAAGAAAAAGTAATATGTTTATCAGGTATAGAAAGAATTAACAAATTAATTGCAAACTCAAATTCATTTATTAGTCATATATTTGAAAGGGTTTTTTTTTCTCCTGTTTTTTACGTGGTTCTTTCAAGATAATCCTCCTTTAAAATGGTGAAGATGCGCCAATGAGTTAATTTTTAGCTTCGAAGTGAAATAATAAGAACCTGCATAGGGAGACTGCTTAACCTTTATATACCGAGTAAAGCAAACAAACTTTATAATCTAATCATAAGTATCGATGCCTTCATCCAATAGCTATTAAACTGAATATACAATAGGGAAATGATTTTCTTTGTTACGTAAGTTTTCTAAGATGAAGTTGAATCCACAGAGAAAGGGGAAATCTGAGTGTTTGCTTTGATATAGGTCTAGTCATCTTGTTTTCAATAACCCGTTCTTTGAGAGTAACTTTTTCAAGATAATACACTTTTTAATGGGTATAAGTTTACAATTTATATAATCTAAATATATATATATATATATATAAAGAAGTATGTGTACATGTTATTAAAAGAATGAAACAAATCATTCTATTGTATTACTTAAAAAATTTTAAATATTAAGGAAAATCCGAGTTATAAAATTATATTTTATAGAAAAATTTAAATCATTAGAAGTTAATTAATTTTTTAAGACAAATATTTGTTTTATCGACTTGTTATTTTTATTTTCTTATATAAATATTTTTTAAATTCAAAATTCATATATATACATTTTAAAAATGAACAATAGCTAATTAATTTTTAATGAGAAATTTTTTAAAATATTTATTGTTAAATTGAGTTTTTCCTGTTTTTATATAATATAAAGTTTATTATTCAAAGATAATTTCATTCTTATAGAATTTTTAAAATCGCCATTTCGAAGCAGTCATAATTCGTAATATTTCCTAATTTTTTAAAACTCGAATTATACTTTTATTTGAAAGGAAATTATTATTATTATATCTATTTGAATAATAAGAGAAACATTGTTTTAACGATAGTTTAATCATACGTTTAAAAAATCAGTTATATGTAATGATATCTTTGTCAAAAATCTAAGTGTTCTCGAGTTAAATCCTAAGGGGTAACTAACCCGGAAAAAATCGTATTCGCTTGCGTCATTTCCGCTAGTTTGAAATAGTCTGGATATTGATTGCGTGATATATTGCGTGGGACTCGAACCCTGATTGTTCTCTCCCAATTCATGTCACGTTGGTTCGTTCTTTTCGTCCTCAGCAAACTTGAAAGGATCTTCCGATTATAAATGAATTCTAGGAAGTTTCTAAGTAGTACTTTTTAGCCTCGAAGTATGGAAACTGGTTTAAGTCGAATAAAAAAAAAAAAAAATTGGGAGAAAACACTTAAAAACCAGTCCTACCCTCAAGTGAAGATACGGGCAACACAGTAAGTTGCAATTACACCAGACGATTACACAGCTCCATCAATAGTAAGGTATAAACCACCCCCTGCCTAGAAAGGAATTCAACCTTCTCTGCGTGTAGGATGATAAAATATGCTGGTGGGCCATGAGACCCGCCCTTGTCTTTGTGGCCTGTATTTCATTATTTAACACTTCTGACTCGAAATGGTTGTGCGAAAGTATAAAAATAGTCAAATCGCGTAATTGGTTTATTTAAAATTGTTTAAATTAGTCGAGTGGTTCTTTTTGTTGAAAAATGTGTCGATCGATTAATTATTTATTTTAATCACGTGCTAATTAAGACGATACTTTCGGAGGTTTTACCGGATGACAAATGGCGATGGCACTTTCTATTAAAGCGGACGGATTGACTATAGTGTTCGGTTACTTACTAGGTGACAACACTTCATCCGTATGCTAGAAACGTTTAGCCTCCCAGCTATCTCCGTGATGGGAGGGTTAGTAGGCCTGGCCCTATAAATAACCAATATCGACACATCCCATCTGACAGGCAGTGGACAGCAGAGTGTGGTAATGGTTATTGGTATGATAGAGCATAGCACATGAGCACGTGCAAGAACTTGTTTGTTGGCCATCTTACATGGTGGCCTTCCCGTAAGGTTGTTTTGCCACTTTCACAGCTGCAGACTTTCTAACCGAAAGTTTTTTCGTTTGGGTAAATATCAAAAGTCGATCGAATATTTTATTTCTAAGTTGTTAACTAATGACTTTTATTTCTACGGTGACAAATGTATCAAGGAGAAAAAAAATCCTATAAATTTTACAAGAAACGACTCTTTGAAATTGTTATGTTACGCTAACTTACACCGCCAATGAAGTGGACAATTGGTTGGTCGAAACTCTTGAGTTGGGACGAAGCTCTCGAAGTTGTCGGACAGCAGGAGGGATGAAAATAGTCTCGCTTGTCCGCAGGGTAGCTCCGTCCTTGTGTTAACTACTTCAATGGAATTTCTCTCTTTCCTTTATCTCAAGACAGCAGACAAGATAACAAACTAATTAAGCATTTTTTTTCTCCTCTCTTAGCCAACTTAGTTCAGCTACAGGTAATTAGAACATAGGCCTCTATCATTGAGTATCGTGCATTGAAAGTTGATCATGTTTAAGTTTAAGGGTGCGGTACTTAACCCACCTATTTTGATGACTGTGAATTTATTACGAAACTCATTACAACGACTTTGTAAACAGTTACAGTTGTCTGCACGAAGTAGTAGACCATAAACAAAACCTAAAAACCTTTAAATGCTTAATATAGGCGTTACCGATTTAGTTTTGACAGCGCTAAGTGGCTGAGCAATCTAGTTAAATGCCTAAGATGGACACATAGAGAGAGAGAGAGAGAGAGAGAAAACGATCGAATGAAGATAATAATTTTACAGCAGGCCTACAGGCCCGTTTTAAATCATTATCTTTTCTATTAAACATTTTTATAATTTTTACTCTTTTACCAATTGAATTTTTAATTCGTTATTTTCTCGTATATCGGTTTATCTATTCTCATTTTGCAGTTCATTTTTCAACGTCGTCCTTGGATAGTTGTTACCTGTCTGTTGAACTTGTCATCAAGAACGCTCAATTATAGTCTGTAACTATGTTGTTCACTTGGGCTTCTTCTTGATCTGTATTAATTGAGCAGGACGGATAATCTTGAGTTGAATGATTGCTTTTTACAACAAAAAACGAGTCAATCAAGTTTAATGCGAATATTTGAATCTAACGATTTAAAAAAGTATCCATCTCGGGGGCTAAGTACCCGATTCCAAATGAGATTTCACTCGCATCTGGTTGCATTATTCAAATATTTGAAAACAAACACGTAAACCACACCTTTCGAATTCGTTTTACCACAGCAAAATTGATAACGTGACTTGTGGCTCGACTTCGAAAAAAAAAAAAAAAAACACAAAATAATTAATTATATTTAGTCTAATATATAAATATATAACACTATATATATATAACCAATTATCTGTTTATTAATAATATATCGAATAAGCTGTCGTGAAAAGTGAATACAACATGCAAACAAGCACTCCTTAAATATTCATATAGAAATAAATTTAATTAAGATCACGTATGTAGGATTGCATGCAGAGTTTGTCACTCATAAATTTCGTTCCTATTTAGGAACTAATTAGAAGAATTAGTAAGAGTTCATGCAACAAACAAGAGATAATAATTATATTTTTAATTAATAAAAGGAAGAAATTTTTATTAAAATAATTCACTCTCGCGAGAGTTATCAAATCGCCTTTACTGAGAAAAAGATGCGTTTAGTGATACTTTTCTTATACTTCCTTTTTCTCTCTTTTTCTTTTTGTTTTTTGTTGTGTCGTAGAGCCAGCATTGGCTGTTAGGTATCTTTAATTAACACCTTACTGACCTGACAGAATTAGATGGTGTTGCTGTGTAGATAGGTACCACAGTTTTTGTGGACAGTGTGTTGTTTACTCGAGACAAACAGTTTGAACAAATGCCGTAAAAGAAATGGCAAAGTTGAGATATTTGTTGTCTCTCTTTTTTTTTACAAGGTGTTTTTTTTAAAGAAACTCGAACATCTGTCCTTGAATCATATTTTTATTTGAGGAATGTTCAGATCCCGAAAACAAATTGTACTTAAAGGTAAAGAAAAGCCATAATAATCCCAATCAATTTATTTTAGATAAAAGTTAACAATTTAATTATAATTAATTAAAAAGTGATTATAATTAATGAATGCGTAAATTTACATAATTATGAATATTTTCGCCCATCTCTCTCTCTCTCTTTTTAATATGATGGAAAAAGTGGGTTAAATGTTAGTAATTTTGATATAAGTGGACATTGGAGAAAACATTTAATTTAATTTTACAAAAATAAAGCAGATATTTATTGAAGCATTATATAAATACAATTGAAGGTAATGCGTATGTTGTTTTTCCAGATGCGTTAATGAATATGAGATTCCGAAAGAAGGTGATCGATGGAGAAGCCTTCGCCTTTACTGTATATCATGTAATAAATTTATTACTGTTAAGAAAAATAAAGTATGTATTTATTTAATGAACTTTTGTAACATTTATTTTTATATAATTAAGTGTCGTCCAGTACTTTTAAACCACTCTCCTAGTATACAATGCACGTAAATGTTTCTTTGCACGGTCGAGTTGGGAATATGTATAAGAAAAAATTGCAATATTTCTTATGTCATTTCTTCTAAATTCATCTTTAACAAACAAGGTGGCATGACGTTTAGTCCAATCGTTTAATCACAGCACTGCGCCTACCTCATAACCCACAATTACATCGCCAAGCTAAAGAAAATTATCCAATTGCATGCCGGAGAAACTTTTTAATTGTTATATATTCCCGCCATGGTTTCCCCTTATCTATCCCCATAAGATACTACAAGGGACAGAGCATAGCAATTAAACCTTAGAATTCCCAAGAATCGGGACCTACAGAGGAACTAGGAAAAATGACAAACGTCTGACTGCTATAATTATACTGACTACACCGTGTCTGGCTATATGATAATGATGATAGGTATCAGAAGCTACAGATGAGAATCTGCGACCACGACTAGCCTAATAGCAAAGCTGACATTTCTACTTTTTTAATGCTACTTTTCTGACTATTTTTTTTTTCCTTTTTACTTTCGATTAACTCTTAATGACTTTTTACTGCTAACTCTTATTGAATATCATATACTAATAACGGTTTTGACCTCACGAAATGCTCTGACGTCACCGGCACGCGTCTCATTTGCATAAAATTTGTCAATCATTGGTAATGTAGTTTTATTTTTTTTTATTTCTCGTATGAAGAGAAAACAGTTTTA
This sequence comes from Centruroides vittatus, assembly GCF_030686945.1. NCBI lineage: Eukaryota > Metazoa > Arthropoda > Arachnida > Scorpiones > Buthidae > Centruroides > Centruroides vittatus. The sequence continues at coordinate 463,508 of NW_027121678.1, forward strand.
TCATTATCACTACTTGGAAGTTGGCCAGGATGGTTTTCCTTTGTGTACATCACTTTTTCTACGATAGTAGAAAGTAAGTCGAATCCAAATGTCCTACATTAATCCTTCAAAATGTACGAATTATGGGTTGTTTTTCTCGAATGTGCACACATTTCTTCTTATTCGTATGAGATATCGTTTTGCCCTTACTGCATATCTTCGTTTTTGTCCAGTCCATACTCATAATCTGCTATTCACTATCCATTGAGTAACATTTTATAACGATCCATATGTGACATCTGTAATAGTCCAACACTTCATAATACAACAGCCATTTAAAAAAAAAATAATAACAATAAAATTGAAATTTTCTCGAATAAATATAAATTTAATTAACATAATTATGAATTTTCTTTTTACGTACTCGACCATAAATTTCGACCACGTTACCCCTTTTAAAAAAACTTCAAGGATTAAACGGCTATGATTCATTCATTAATGGTTTATGCTTTAGTAGAGATTTTTCATGGCAACTTTAGGTGGCCGTCACTTACGAGGTAGTTAAAGATGTCCCAAATTCGGCATTTCAAATGGTTCCTCGAACACCTTGAGGGAGACAGAACAGTATAATTACAAACTAAGATAGTCTTTGCATCTACTGATTTGGCGGACGACATTGCTTTATAAAAGAAAACTCAGTGTTCTTAGGAATCGTCCAAGCTGAACTTCCACTGTCATTTGTCATGGTTATTTGCCCTCATTAACTGCTCAAATAGCTGCAGTAAGAAAGAGAATGACTATAATTTTAGGTCTACAACTGGTTAGCTTGTGCACTCTTTGTCTGCTTCATAACTCCATATGACAATCAACACATACGTAATGCAATACATAAAACATGTATTAGAAAAATAATAAAAGTAAGTTTAACTCGTTGGACTGTCGTACGAGACAATATTCGTTTAATTGATTTAGGAAATTCAAATTTTCTGACGTTTGCCCCGCGATATTATGCGCATCGGGAACCATCTTATCCCCGCGTAACGAGGAAGAAATAACGAGATACGTAACCTCCCGTTGATTATTTAAGGTAATATTTGAGAGAAATGACGGGCATTTTTATTTTTTCAATAATCTTACATCAGGACAGATGTAAAAGTATCGAGATACCTGCAAAAGTTTTAGAGATAAAAACTTTAAAAATAACTATAAATATATAGCTCAGGTAGCAATGAGTTTAGATAAAAGATGATTTGATATAAAAAAGGTTCTATTTTATAACCACATTACTGATAAAGTTACAGGTAAATTGAAGAAATTTAAGAAAGTAAAAATGACTTTTTACAATTCCCTATTCCTACCCCCGGATGTCGTCTTGATGAAATACTGCTATTTAAATCGACTTTTGATGATTCCATGTTTCTCCCAATGATCAATGATGTCTGGATGTATCATTGATCCATCCTTACACTCCAGCCATTATCTGAAATGATACGAGTATCGACAGGAAACTGTGAATGACTAATGATTTTTTTTCCGACTTTGTAAAACTCCCAGATATCTTTGCTAACCAAAATACAGCACTGGGAAAATTTTCTTACAAAATATCCGTTCAAATATATTGTCAACAGGTTTATGGATATCTGCCTTTAAACTATATCGCCACATCTACACTGCGATTGATCGAAGATATTCTCTCCGCACGATAACAGATTCAGTTGTCATCACAATGCTGACAAGCATATTCCCATGCCAACATTTACGACACAATCGAGTTACTAAAATATTCAGAAAATTTTCGACACGTCCTTTCATCCAAAGGTCAAGAAAATTTCCCAAAATGATTTTATTTCATTCCACCCAAATCTCTTTAAATACCTCCAAACCAATCAAAAACACTTAAAACGTCTGCAACAATTGTTGACTTTGTTCTTTACAAACTCGAGTCTCGACCTTGTCATTGTCGCAAGAGTTGTGTTAATTATGTATAATTAGTCTCATTAGCTTTATTTTCAAGCTATTCAAAAATAATAATTACCGACTTCTCACTAATTAGCTACTAATTAACAGTCATTAAGAGATTCTTTGTATGCAAAGAGATGAAATCAAGCATAAATTAACTTTATATTGTCTGTACTTTCGCTGCTTAACATTTTTCAAATTAATGGAAACTTCACGAGCTCGCCCTATAATTTCTAATGTTTTTTTTTCTGGAAATTATAACCTTTTAATGTAGACTTAATCATACTTTTAGAAAGAGTTTATCTTTTGAGGCTCGTTACTTTCCAAACGTTAACGTCTCTTTCTTCTGTATCTAAGCTATAAAGAAAAGTAGGCTACCATGTGATTTTTCACTATTAAATTTAGTTGCCATATTTATCTCCTTTCGGTCCGGTCCACGTCATAGATTTAAACATCACGATCGGCATCATCAAAATGGTTTTTATATATATACAATTCTTTCTTTTTTTTTCCTGTCTTTCTTTCCTTCTTTATAGAGTAAGGGCGCATAGAATAGGGAATCCAAGGAAACGGTTGTATCCAGTGCACGTGCCAGAACGGTTTCATCCGTCATTAATCCAGGCTTGCGTGTTGTCTCCAATCCTTTTGTTGCGTGTTTTGCTCTGGGATTAAAAGAATGAGGGAAATTTCGCGTGTTTAAAGAACTCGGACTAATGTGAGGGAGTGTAACAGTCGATGCACGGACCGGAGATGATCGTTAATTCTGTTTTCTTGTTTTAATTGAACCTCTTGTAATGTGAGCAGCAGGCCTAGGTCAGAAAAGGGCTCCGGCAGCTGTTTGGTCACATGGTATCGTGACGTTTATTCTATAAATGTGCACTTCATGTTGATTGGGAGATGTTTTGATTGAATAACAAATGCTATCATTAAAAAGCTGGGTTTTTTTTTTATATATATTTTGTATATAAAAACATTTGATTTTATTTTCGTATGAGAATTTGAACGATTACAATTTTATACAGTCAGAAAAGCAACTCGGAAGAGATAAATTTCGAGAAGAGTAATTTTTCATTTTTTTTCCAAGTTGCGAGAAGTATTAATTCATTCGAGGTAAAGGCACGAAGAATGGAGAAGAATGAGAGTAAAATTCAGTTGAAATCTTCCTTAATAGGTTGTGATTTTTGTATAATTCATTCGCTGAAAATAATAAATAAATAAATAAAATACACGGGAAAAAACTCTTGCAAATCTAAAAAAGATAGCTTAAGTTAATATTAATCTTTTGCAGTTTTAAACCTTAAAAAAAAAAAAAAAAAAATAGGATACATAATAGGAAAATTAACAATTATTTTAAGCACTTACCTTTTTAAAGTAGTGTTGTTTGTGCTAAACGAGGTTGGAGAAGTATTTGCGTGTGTTTTCTTTAATACTGCTCTTAAAAGGTTTTCTCCTTTCCTGATAAAAAGAAAGGAAAAAAAAATCGGAGATTTTTAATGGGCTTACTAGTGACTTATGGGCTCAAAATTAATTTTAAAATACCATAACATTATGGTAAGTTTAATTAAGGTGTGGATTTACGTCAACGATTAGTGACATTGTCTATCATTAAAAGGGAAAAGTTTGTTAATAGTGGTTGGAATATTCTTCTATTTTGTGGCAAAAAACAGCTGGCGTATCACACTGGAAACATAATATTAAGCCTGTTTTATACACATCAATTGTAAGAGTACATTAAACATTCCTTTTTACTGTTTATAATTGCTGTTTGGAGAACTAAATTTTACTAGAAAATGACGAGATGAATTCACGCAAATTGTACAATTTTTCTTCACTCATTAAAATGCGGGCAGTTGTTGATTGCAGTCGGACATGCAAAAGTGTGTAGTTCCACCTACTTTATTTCTCGCCTCTCATAAACTCTAGTTATTTTCATTAATTACCCCCCAAACATACTTTGATTTCTACGCTTGTAAATGCCCAGTTTTGAATATAATATGTTTCTAATGCACATCAACTCTTTTAAGTTTTCTCCCCTCGTTCGTGACGTTAACGAACATTTTATTTATTTATTTATAATTTTTCTCCTCAAATATTTATTTATAAACAGCAAAAGTTTTCGTGAAGATTATCATATTATTATTTAAAAAATTATTTTTGGAGAAACATTTAAATTTTTTAATAAACTCGTCATGTCGTTTTAAATTATTTCCATGTCTTGTGTGACCTAACAAATGTTTCGAGTCGAGCTTATGTTTTATAGAAAAAAATAAAATAAAATAATGTTCTAGATTTATTAAGACCGCTTCTTATTGGTTAGAAAAGTTGTTCCTTAACGATGGAGAGGGAAGGAGAACGTTTGTTTTAAAATACTAATTTTAAATTTTAAATTAATCCATGTTTCATTAAAAACGATACTATTAATTATTTATAATTATTACTCCGCTTAAGGAAAAAAGCCAGTGTTTGTTTATAATATGAAATTTGGCTTATATGTGTGTGTAATTTTTTTATTATTTTTTTATATTATTAATTTATCCACGTGCCTTTTTTAATTATGTAAATTATTTATTCAATTTAGAGAATTTTTTAGATTATGATTTAAGTCTGTAGCAATATTTTTTTTTGTCGTATAGTTTTCTTACGGAAGAAAGAAAGAAAAAAAGATTTTCTTAAGATAAAAATTTATAAAAAAATCAACGTTTTTCCCTCCATCTTATTTTCTTAGCTTCCTTTTTTTTTTTTTATCCGTTTGGCGCAACAAAAAATATTTTTAGAAAAGCCCAATCTTTTTTCTATCGACTGAGTAGACTACTGTATTAGCTTGGCAACCATTTAATTTATATTCACTTCATGTTCTTTCATTTATTCCGTTCGTTATTTGCCTAGAAAAGTCATTAATGTAAAAGAAGCAATGTCGAACTTAACGTGGAGTTTTCCATTCATACGTCCTGACCTCTTCCGAACGAACTTTGACCCCTATTACGAAGATACGTACCAGATACAAATATTAACAGGAATCGGCACGCTTTTAATAAATAAATAAATATATATATATATATATAATACTATAATCAATAATGATTTACTATTATTAACTTTTCGTACCCTGTGTAAGAGGTTCTGTCCCGATTCTTACAACGACCGTAATGTGTGTCAGGTGGTCAAGAACTATACTCGTCTTTGCATACGTTTAGAATTGCATAAATCTCGAGTTTGTTTGCCCGTTAAATTATTTTCTCCTTAATTAATTATTAAAATATGTAATACAGCCTTTTTATAATTTAAAAATGGAAAAAAAAAAATCCCTGTATAAAAGTTGTAACGGAATCAATTATCTCATTAAATAAGTTCTCCATTTTTACACGCATTAACTTAATTTCTGTCGAACACCGAAGTCACTCTTCTGTTTATAAAATAATTTATATTCAAGAAATAATTAGTCGAGATCATAAAAACTTGTCCTATTAACGAATTACCAAAGTATAGATGCAGTTGAAGCATAAAATGTGATTTTGCCAAGTAAATTAGATGCTCGATTTTTTTTTTTTTCTTATATATTTTCTGGATCCAAAAAGAAATTGAAGCAAGGGACTATCAAAAGATAATCTCTTATCTTCCGCTTATCTATTTGTCATTAATGTTATCTGCGACATGGAGTGGGCGATTGTTATAGAAAAATCAATGCTCGATTGTCGTACAAATTGCATCAAATAAGTTTACTGTGTCCGTACGATGTTATAGTAAATTAGTTTTGCTAAATCATTTTTATGTATTCGTCAATATTCAGAGACTCTAACCGAATTTCTCGAATGTAGAGGTGTGAAGTATGTTTACAATATTTTACTTCATCTTATTGCCGTGTAAATTTTAAATTGGATTACACTCTCCTCAACTCCGTATGAAACGTTCGTACTTTTCTTTACATACTGGATTGTAATTACTTAAACATAAGACTTTCATCTTTATCAACTAAAGTCTGCTCTAATGAAATTTCTTTCTCCCCCCCTTTTTTTTTCCTTCCTTTTTTCATTTCGCTCCTGTATCGTTCTTTCTCCCTCCCATCCCCTCTCTCTCTCTCTCTGTCTCTCTCCCTCTCCCTCTCTCTCGCTCTCTCCTTACAATTTCTTTGGTCCAAATTTTCTGGATTAATGTTTGTGGAGAGGGCATAAACCTGTCTCTTTTCTATCAAACTTGGATTTAATCTGAACATTTGGGAAGAATCTTTCTGTATGTTTCGTCAAATTTTTCAGTCTACGTCTTTACATTTCGTCCCCCACTAAAAGTCTTCTAAGGAAAAGAATTTATTTGTTGACTTTAAAAGTATATTTTGTTATCCATTGTTTCTCTCAGGAGCCCATTTGTGTTATTTTTATGGAAAATGTATGTTTAAGAAATCTTTTTCTTAGAAACGTGATGTGAAAAATCATTTTAGAAAATATTTTGATTGATGAAAAACTCCCGAATCGAATTGGATTTTTTCTTCTTCTTCTTCTTCTTTTCCCTTTTAGGTATAAATTGTTGTTAGATTTTATTTAATTATAAATGAAGTGAACGATTGTTTTTTTTTTTTTATTTAAATCTTTATTATTTTTAATTTTAAGAGAATTTTTCACCGTATAAATCTGGCTAATATGCCCCAAGTAACCTCAAAGTTATCCATCAGATGCGCTTTCTCCTGGCTAAAACACCTGTTATTGTACATACCTATTCCGTACGTGATCTAGTGCTAATTTTGCCCATAAATGTTTCATGATTTTTGCCAACTAGGCATTCCTCAATTTTTTTGCTCCTAATTGGTGATTGCTCTTTTCCGTGAGTGTGCATCGATGTGAAAACGTCAAATGAACGAAAAAGAAATCATTCTCGAGAACAACCTCTTAAAAAACACAAAGCTTTTAATAAGTTATGCTTGACTTGGAGGAATCATAAGCTCTCCCTTAATTCTTTTAACTATACAAAACGTATTTTGTTAAAAATGCCATTTACAATAATTTAACACGAATCTAAGAAAATGACTTATTATTATTATTATTATTTTTCCTCTCCTCTTCTCGTCTCGAAGAAGCTTTGGTGTGGTCCTCTAATCCTATTTTTAATTCTTAATAAACGGGAGTCTTTTCTACCAAACCAACGTTACAATAACGGTTATTAGTCTGAAAGTCATTAATCCCAAATGCGCATTGCTGTTACATGATTTGTATTTATTGGTAGAATTCAAGTGATTAGTCGGCAGTGGTTTGGAGAACTGTATTGATTTTCCAATAAAAATCCTGCTCCGATGACGAAAGCGGAACAGAGTGTGAAATTGTATAAAAACTAAATGTTTTGGCGCTATTTTTTATTTATTTATTTATTTATTCATTTTTTTTATATTTCCTCGAGCTTTAGCGCTCGGAATAATTATCGTTATTTATTATGTAGATAATTAATTACGGTCTAAATTTGTTTGTTAAGACCGGAGCCAAGCCGAGAATTCGATGACAAATCACCTAGCATTTCCCTCAGGCCAACTGCATCTTTGTATCCCGATCGAAGAGAATTTTGTTAAAGTATAATATTGAATACATGCATTTTCATGAGTTGAGGTTTTTTTTCCCCCCTCCCTTCTTCTTTCTCTCTTCTCCTTTCTTCTCCGTCAGCTGGAAAAAGGTGGCCACATAAGCGTAGAATACGGAAAATACAGTTACTATGCCATTCACTTCTAACTTTAATTTCTGTAGTTCTTACATTCCATTTAATTCAGTTTTCATCCGCGCTGAATGGATAAGGTTTATATCATAATGTAAAATTTCAACATTCTTTGAATATTCCCTAATGCTCTTTCGGTTTATTTCCCGTTTCGTTCTGTCTGTCTGCACTTAATTCGTTTAGAATTAAGTGAGTATAGTTAGGTTTTTGCCGTGATTTAAAGATGGCAAAGGGTTAAATTTAAAACAATGAAGCTTTTTCGAATCAAAAAAAGGCGGTTAAAAACATTTCCATCCTTATTACTGATTCTATGAAACAAATCGTTGCATAATTGTCTCTTCCAGGAATATTCTAACCGATTCATTTGACCATAATTGTCTTCGTCTGGTATGTAGTTTTGTCACTTCAATCGGACGAATATTAATTATTTTTATTACTTTTTCTCTCTCTCATTTAAAAAAAATCCATTCCTTAATCACAATTATTAATGATAATTTTATTAAAATTTAATTATATTTCATGAACCATATATATATATATTTTTTATAAATCCAGCAATACGGAAGTAATCATATATCTCGTAAGCTTATCCTCTATTAAAACGGGACGACGATAGACGAAATGATTGAATGACCATAACAATGAACCGATCAAATTTAGTGTGCATCCTGTAATTACCATTGGCTGCACTTAACTTTAATTGGAAGAAGAGTTCAATACGTTAATCCTTTAATTTTATTCTCCTGGAAGTTTTTCTTGATAAAACATGGAAGAAACATTTGGTGTTTTTAGTCGGTCTTTATTATGGTAGATAGTTTAGTTAAATTCACCGAGTGAAATACCTTCAGAATTAATTTCATCGATCAAAAAGGTACGAATGACAATCTTTCTTTAGTGAGTCAGAGACAGACGAAGCAATCGACTAGGACAACTTAGTTTTTCTTTATATTCTATCTGGTGGAATTAGACAGTAAAATTAAGTGGCATACAGTGAGGTATGTCACTCGTCTCGTTGCAAAAAGTCAGCATCTCAAATCTTTCATAACTACTCAACCTGAACCCAGAAAAAGTATTTTTCGGCGCCGTCATGGCTAACTCCTGAAGGCAGATAGATGATTGGTTAAAATTATACATCGCTAAGATCTACTAAAGAAAATAATACATCTTATTACAAAATCTTCATATTTTTTTCATTCGAATTAGTCGACTAGAAATATATATACATTCTTCGAATATATTCTCGATAATGTAATCACACGCGGGCTTATATATAGAGTTAAAACGTACCGAACTGTGTATTTAACATTGGAAAAATTGAGATTAAATAAATAAATATCATATTAATTCTTATAGTTTTTATAAGAAAATGGCGCGAGAAATGTTAACGTTGTTTCGGTAATTTAATGTTAAATTGCATGCAGTCATGGAGAGAATGTTTGGAGTAGTCTTGACCACCGATAGAGGATTATTTGGCCAGTCCGGGATCGACACTTGTAGCTGTATTGATCACAGAAAGAACAAAGACAAGTAACGAGAAGCAGAAATCGTAGTAAAAATCCCACAAAGCCTTCCTTTTAGCGCAAAATACTAAAGGGATGTCGATCTGGAGAAAACCTTAATAGGATTGAAAACGTATCACACTCGGCGTTACAAGAAAATAAATACTTCTAATAAAGAAAGAAAAAAAGGAGTAAAATCCGAGAAGATTGGATTAATCAACGAAGTAAAAAGGGATATTTTCAAATTGGAAGTTTTTCCATCTTGGACGATTAAAAACGAGACTAGTAATGTTTAATCGTCGCCGTTTGTGACCATTAAATAATGATTCTTATCTAGAAGATCGATGCGATTAATTTTGGCGAGTGAGAAGTTGGCAAAGTAAAGGAAAAATGCAGATAAATGACAAGACAAAAACTCTAGTTAATTCTTCATATACTAGTTAGCTATCAGTCAATTGGACCATCAGTAGGTAGAAGAACACGTGACCGTTGAAATCGGCTCCATCCATCATTTCTAGCTATTCAGTACAGCACATTGATGTCATAAATCAAACCTTGCCTCGGTCTGACGTTGCTTGCTGATCGCAAGGATCGTCTACAAGGCAAACATCATCACAATACACACCTAAGAATATACTAAGTGGCGATGATAAATAGAGATTTGAACAAATTGTTTATTGTAATCTGGCAAGTGAGCAGAGTGACAAACATTAAGTACGATGATGAATATCCTACAATTACTCCGTTTTGTCTCTAAAAATGTTTAGTTAAGAATTGAAAAGATGAAAGATGACTAGGAGTTTCAAAGACTTTCTCCCCTATTAATTTTCTTTCGGTGTGATGTGATGACCTCCCGACATGAAGTATGACATTGTCGTGAACACTTTTTTAATCTCCTTGTTATTTTCGAACCATTCGATTTCTGTATAGTCGTTTATCCCCTTTCGTTTATAAGTGGAAAGAGAAAAGAAACAAGCGAAGAACAAACAAATTTTCTCATATTGAAATTGCAATATGCTTCATTGATCAAATATTTCCCGGACAGTTTTTTCTTCTTTTTTCTAACGAAGTTAGCGTATCAAAAGGCTTTCATCACCGAGATCAAATGAAGTAAATATTGGTGTTTACACGACTCACTTTTATTCCTAATGGAAGTCTACCTAATTGTTAGCAAGCTAGCCACAAAAATTTCATTAATTTTTCTCTCAGAAACCATTTCTAAAATTTCTTTTCCTTAAGAATAAATGGATTTCGGGATGCGACTTGCCGAAACAACTTTATTATTGCTTTTTTTTTCAATTAACTTTCAAATTTATGAAGGTTTTGCTTTATTACTTTGTTTAAATTTGCAATTAATTTCCTAGTATAATAATTTTTCACGATAATTATCGATCAGTACAGGTAGGCGCCAACGATCTAGAATTAGGGGTAATTTAAACGTAAAGTATAAGATACTTTTAAATAAATTATATATATATTTAAAGGCATTTTTATAAATAATAATGACGATAAAAGATGAGCAGTAACTATTAAAATTATTACTTTTATTAGCTAGAAAACTGCTATCGCAATATATGCATCACAATACGCTTTTTAAAACGCTTATTGGGCCAAGTCATTGACTAACAGGCACAATTAATCATAAAAATGAGAACAAAATTTTAAAGATGGCTATCCCCTGAGGGATTACACCCCCACACGCTGAATATACTTCAGTATCGTAAATCCCATTTCTTTACCTAGCGATTTGAATATTGGCCAACAAAAGTCGTTAGCAACACCATTTAACGGTCGAAGAGATGCTAAATGTGCCGACAAGGGGATCGGCGAGATAACTTTGGATGTGGACAATAACGCTGAAGAGATAACAGGACCCGTATACCTCTTCTCGTTTTTCACCCTCCAGTCGAGAGGTAAGGACGTCAATATTCAGATTAGGTACTTGTGTTAAATCATACAGCCAGGTCAGACCTGCAGGCAAAGGCAGCCAACTAACACGTCATATTTCTCACATTATTATACACACTATGGCCGAAGCAATCATTAAATACGAGAATTATATCTGCAGACTCGGAATTTGCATACGACTAACAAAATATGGGCTTTATTGATATTTTTATCCGCACAGACTTTATGGCCTAATATTGTTTAAAAAAAAAAATGGAGAAACCTTACAAGTTGCCTGCAAAATGATTACGGAATTTAATTATTCTGCTATCTCCGTTTTATTTTCTCTCTACCTCTTAAAAAAAGGAGATTAATTATAGGCCTGCATATTTACGTTTTAATTTATATAAACATTAAAAAAATGGAGCGACTTTACTACTTATAAAACTAGGAAAAACTAAGTACAGATTGAAAAATAAAAGTCTTTTCGTGTGAAAATAATTTATTAAAAAAAAAGAAAGAAAGAAGAAGGAAAAAAAAAGGCAACATTGGATCAAAGTGAATCAACACTAAGTAATTTTTGAATTAATTAGGCAGATCCGCATCGTGTCTATTCCAACTATCAATAGCCTCATAAGCCAAGGTTATGAACTTAGATCACACTTCTCAGATTTTTTTAATGATTTATAACATCAGGCGTGACATATTTGTTTTATTTATGAGTTGTTTAGTCAAAGAACATGGCTGGGTCAAAGCTCATTGGCTGAAGGAATCGTGGGCAAGAAAATAATAACCTTATACATTGTAAATGTTTCTAACAATCTCCATTAATTCACTAATTTCTCATTAATATTTAACGATGTCAATAACCTATAAGAGCTTGGGAGTTATAGAAGAGAGAGAGAGGGGAGGAGAGGGGAGAGGAATAAATAAATAAAGATAAAAAAAAAAGGAAAATGAAGAAGAGCGGCTTTTCTTTATATCGAATTTATTTTTACAATCGTCAAATCGACTTTAATTGAGATCGATGACTTTTGTTTATATGGTGAAAGATTTGTATTGGGGCTATATATTTTACTGTAGATGATCGATTGTTTGTTGCTTTTTTACTAAAAATTTTAACATTCATTTTTAATTTATGATTATAATCGCGTTATCTTTTATCGATTTCCGCATTTCCACAAAAATATCAAAATTTATTTATAATTTACTTTCTATCCCATCTACTTATTTAAAATAGTAATTTACTGATTTTCATCAGTATCGATTTTGTAAATCCAGTTTTATGATAAAACATTCAACTAATTGGCTTACCGTTACAGGACTATTTGTTATTTAAACTCAATTAAGTCGGTTCTATTTTCTTTTCTTTACATAAAAAAAAAATTATTCTAACTCTTGTTTTTAATATATATATATATATATAATTAAAATGTAATTTTTAATCTATAGGATTAGATTAAGTAATCATTAATTACTTTATTCAACAGATCATCGTCGCCGTGTATCAATAGGCTGGTCTTTATATAATTTTATACAGATTTTGGTGGGTAGTTTTATTACTTTTTTTTTCTTTCTTCTTCTTCTTCTTTTTCTATCCAAGAAACGTGAGTAAATTTCTACAGTTTTCATTGATTCATATTCACTTAGTGCCTTGTGCAAATAAGTGAAAATGGACTTGTGAATTTATTGGGATTAAAGCTGAGATGTTAGGATTAAACAGGATTTTAAAGGGTTTATATTGATAATATTCACTAAGAAATGCTTAGAAAATGTAATTGAATTCAGCAATTTTAATATTATATTCTTACGTAGTTATTTTCACTAAAAATTAATTTTATAAAATTATTCTCGAATATTTTTTCCCTCTCCTTCCCCTCTTATTATTATGCCTCTTTAAGATATAATTACATTTTTTTTTTTTTTTTACGTATAGAAATAAAATAATTTATTCTTCTATATTTGTTTTTATCGATAAATATCTAATCAATCTATTTATATAAGACAAAAAATTACCCGATAATTTGTTAGATTATATTGTCAGACAATTTTTTCTCGTATTATCGATTACTTTTCTGATTGGAATTAATTATTAATTATTTATTATCTATCATAATTAGCGTTATAACCAGTCTTATAATGTAAACAGCAATTAAGATAATACAAATAAATGAATCGTAAATGATTTAAATGTCCCGCAAATAGTCTTTTATATACTTTTATTAAATAAATAAGTATATATATATATATATATAGGTCGCGAGAACGTGAAGGTCAAGGGGATGAAATCAGGGGTATCTCAGCTTATATTTTCCTTTTAATTATTTAATAAATTAAACGTTTACTTCGCCATATATTTAAAAAAAAGTTTTGTTTTTTATTAATACTCTATTGATTTCAATTTGACTATTGACCTTTTAGCTGTAGGATGCTCGTACTGATTTGCTTAAATCAATACTTTTTATACATGCAAAGTGCCTCCGTTTTATTTTTATAGGCATTATTTTACACTGTCGTACTTTCCTTAAACGTACTGTACTTTACATATTATTAATAATATATATATATATATATTTTTTTTTAATTTAGAGTTTATTATTTTACATTACTCTATTTAAGCTCCTGGTTTATAAAACGTTACCTATTACGTAGGATTATTCGATGTGCCGTGATCGATATGTATTTTTTTCCATTTTGACTATTTATCAAGGAGCTTACAATCTTTTGCCGTTTCAATTCTTCGTCGACCATTTCAATATTTCTAAAGTTTCATCAATCGGTAACAAGAAACAAGAGAGGGAGAATGATAATTCGATTTTCGATATTGAGATTCCTCTCTACCGACGTTTACAGTTTCACTTCATACGTCGTAAACACGTTGGAAAAATTCAAAAGATTGATTTAGATTCGTGTTTAATGACATAAACTAAAATCGAAACCAAGAATTTATAGATCAGATTTTGATCTTATATTTTCATTAAACAAAAATCGTACAATCGTTTTTATTTATTTTATTTTTATCGTCTCGCTTTCTCTAACGTGTTTTTTTTTTACTTGGCATAATTTATTTCTTAAACTATTCTTTTCTTTAATTCCTCTCTCTTAATTTCGACTTTTGTCCGTCGTAGATAATTATTCCCCGTTGTAGAAAAAAGAAAAGAAGAAGAAGAAGAAAAAAAATTCATTAGTACAGACAGTGTAATAATTTCTTACACAAATTTTCAATTATGTTACGTTTCCCATGTGAAGAATTAGGTCTTAAATGCTGGAGATTAAAAGTACGAAATAAAAGCAGATTAAAATTTTTAAATAGCTGTTGAGTATTCGTTTAGAAGTAAGGTAAGATCCTGCTTGGACGTATTAACTAGCGGCATCCTATAAAAACCAACTAATAAATTGTTTATGGCTTGTTACCGACTCTGGCCGAACCCTGTGACGATGCCGTCTGACACACAATATTCCTCCTTTCTTTCTTTTCTAAATGCTTTTTATATTCCCTTACTTCTATACTAACACGAATTTTACCGCGGGATGTAAAAATTTTACGCCAACTATTAGTTTTTCTCTCGGAGAATGGTCATTACTTACTTCGTTTTGTCTTCATTATGGGCGTAATTAAAGAAATGGGTAGAGAATGTGTTAAAAAGAAGAAGAAGAAGAAGAAGAAAAAAACATGCTTAAAAATATGCGGTTCTGGTGCCACAGGTCTGATCCACGGGTAATTTTATAACGCTTTTATGTAACTCTTCTTATATACAATGGCGGATAGATTATTGGTAATAAAACAATGTATTTTGCTCGTAAATACACGTGTGCACACATTTGCTCCCGCTAGCGATTTAATGAAAATTTGCGAAAATTTTTGCCTTTTATCCTCCCTTTCTCCCTTCTTTCTGATATTTAAAATATATATATATATATATATATTTATATTCGTTACGTTCTTCTCGAATATTCGGTTATCTTTGTAAATTTATTTTAACGAGATCAAAGACTTAAAAAAAAAAGACAAGTTTAGCTTCTTCGTGTAATGCAAGCTCCTGTGAGAAATGGAGTCCAATTTGAAATATAAAGAGATATTCTTACAATGCAATGAGTGTGTGCCTTAAGCTAAGTTTCATATTTTCAGAATTTGGAATAATAAATGAACATATTAAATTTTTTTTTCTGTAAAAAAATTAAATCTATAGGGAAAAAAACCGATATATATTTTTTTTTTACAAATGTAACTGGGATTTTAATTGTATTTTAAATGTCTTGGAGGATGTAAATGCATCGAGGATAGTTTCTGAGGTAAGATGTTAAACACGCTGTGACAAGACGATTAGTAGAATATACAAGTAGACCTACGCATTTATTTTTATGTTACTTCTTTTACGAGATATTAATTACATAATGGTGCGCTTTTAAATTCATTAGCATTACTAATTTAGGCGTTAAATGCATTCGACGATCCACCCTTTACTCTCGGGATAATTTCTCCTATCCGATCTACGATACCGAATATATGACCGGATCTTATATTTTGCTACATGGTTCAGTCCACACAAAAGGTCATTTTGTAGCAACAATTTTCGCACAGACGGTACCGTCCGACTATTAAATGCTATCTGGTGGACCATCAGTCGGTCTGCGAGTAACTAGTGTGATTATAATAGTACACCCTCGCTTCATCGAACCGGTTTTCTCACCTGATAATTCACAACACCTGCCATTTTTATAATATGTAGACGGTCAAATCTACACACCTAAAGCTGTTCACCCGAGATCCTGTGATTAATAACGTTTAGACCAACGAACTTCAACTGTTTTCATTAAGATATCCTTGGCCAAAAAGAAAAAAACGTGTTTTAATTTTTCTCTTGCAAAACTAGGACTAGATGTTACGAGATGGACCACGTTCTTTCTCTCTTATCTAATATTATTCTCTATTTTTCTTTTATTTTATGCCATAAATTTCCTCATTTAAATTCTTAAATTATGCTAATCGATTTTAAGAGGAAAGTCACTTAAAAAAAAATTCATTTCTGATTATCTTAACCCATCTGTTTATCCTATTTTAATTCGTGACTTACACCAAAGACGAGAGGTTGAAGTGTAAAATCTCTCGTATCAATTCTATAATTGGAATTAAGGTATCGTTTCCGAAAGACAATTAATAAACACAAAGTTATAAAGTAATTACAGTAATAAAAAATAAAATCGATGTAGTTCCTTGTTTAAAATTCGATGAACTTTGTGGTTAAAATGACATTAATAAAATAATTTTCTACTTTTTTTTTTCTGCTATAAATAGCCACAAATAAATAAATAAATAGCTAAAGTAAACGTATTTCTAAAGGTATTTTCAGTTGCGCGCGGATTTATTGAGTTGTAACAATTAAAGGAATGAAGAGCTTTTTTTTTTTTTCTTTTCCTCCCTTCCTCCCTTCTTTAAAGCTGATTTCTAAGAGTTCTTTAACTATTTAAGAAATAATCAAATATTTAGCTATATTTAATGTTTACTTTATCAATATTTTGTAACTGAAATCACATATTTCAAAGAATTAAATATAGAAAAATACTTTTATTTCTTTATTTATCGCATTTATCTTTTCAATATTATTTACACTTTAATCCTTTTGGAGTTCCTTCTTTAATTACTCTAAGATTTTTTTTTCCTTGTATTAACTACCGTTATATTAAATAATTTCTAATTTTAAATAATAAATTAAGTTTGCTTCAAATATAATCATTTATTAAACGATTCTTAATTGTTGTTCCGTTATAAAAATATATATATATATATATATTTTTTTAAGAATGGTAAATTACTTTCATAAATAGAATGATGGTGGATTTTATTTTATTCCAATTGAATATCTTTCTCCATTATTTTTTCTAGGATGAATGATCCGTTGTGGATGATGATGATGATCCGGTATATTGCAGGTGAGATTTGAATATTAATAGACGGAATTTAAGATGCGATTTGCTCTTTAGCAACTAGCAGACATAAAAGTTGTGGCAGGGATGATGAATCTATCGGAGATAATTTCTGCCATCTCACTGTCAGGTCGGGGGTAACAATAATCGTAGAAAGAACACAGTGTGCAATAATGATTTGAAATATTCCTACAGTGAAATTAGATTTCGCGACCTTCATTACAAGTCTCCTGGTCTGCAACCATTAAAGGCGGGAGGGACGTTGATGATGGACAACGAACATTAGAGAGGAGCTGGAGATTAAAAGAAAGACCTAATTGTGCTAATGGAAAGAGAGAGAAACGATAACAGTACCAAACTGCGAATCATTATTCGTTTGAAATGAGAAGGAGATGTTTGGACTGGACATTTTCAAGATGTACTTGTTAGTAGTTTAATATACGATAGAAATTTCTTAGCCATTAAAAGACAATATATGCAAATTTAACATTAAATGCTTATACGTACAAGAAGTTCTATATTGTGTTTGGTTTATGGCCGAATCTCAGAAACAGAATGAAAAATGGTTAATGACTTTTGCAGTAAAATTCATTTTTTTCCATCATCGTCGGTCTAAAACAAAGAGTCTGAACTCCCTCTCCGAGGAGTACAATCAGCTTGCAAATTGACCATCCGGTTGGAACTCAATGCTCACAGATAACCGAATCAGGATCTCCCAGGATAGTTTCGAGCATCCGCAAAACGAGTTTTCTTTATTATAATTGCTTTCATGATAAAGATGGGCACGTGCAACCACCGCAGACTCCCTGGCAATTGTAATAATCTTTAATTAAATTGTATCAAATAAAGATAAATTTACGTAATTGAGTATTTTTATTCATTTTTTCTGCGATAATTCATCGAAAACCATCGCCTGTTTTCAATTTTATTGAGTGTGTCTGCGACCGACTTTCCCTTCTTGGGAGTTTCTCCTACATCCACATTAACAATGTCACTTTAATATCGCATTTTTCTATTAATTACGCAAGTTATATCATAATATTGCGCAAGTAAATTTTGACAAAAGGTATGATATTACACGATAACTCTTCAAAGATATTCGGTTAATGGAAAGAAAATAATGAGAAAAATGCAGAGCACAACTTGTGTTTTTCTATTTATCATCACGATTCAGGCAGACTTCTATTTACGAAGAAACTGTGTTAAGTTGCCGAAGTAATTATTTTTCTTTGTGCCAATTTTCTCCAGTGCACAGTTTGTTTGTTCATTGATTGATTAATAATGACCATGTGTGATGCAAACATTCGATTCTTACAACGTATAGTAAATGAAGACGGTGGATTTTTAATGGTTTTTATAATCGATGGCTTGCAAAAAAATAAAACAAAAAAAAACTTCAAGCGAGGAAAACGAAAATATTTATAAAACCAGTAAATAATGATGTTTGATTTAAAGTTTAAAAGGTTCTCATTGTGCTTCGTACCCAATGACACAGAACATGGTATCTCAAGCAAGAAATGATGACACTGACCTCATACGGTGACCCAGACAGTTGCAAAATTGAAGATATTGACGTCAGAGTTTCGTCAACCATTCACAAAGTATCTGAAGGAAGAATTTTCGATTGAGATTCGATACCCTGTCATCAGGTAGTGAATATCTCCATCGAAGAGAACCAAGAGATGTGGCTTGTGTTTATCGATGCATGAATGGTTAATTTCCGTTTCCCTGGAGATGTCATTAGTGTCAAAAGTCTAGAAGGCTGAAGTGAGTCCGTACTGTGATTAATCATTATTATACTACGACGGTAGCTTGGCAGCTCAAATTGGCTGCTTCGTATATAGGATCGCTATACTTAGCGAGCATAAATCACACATCCAGCAACTTGGATTAAGTAAATAAAAACGTCTCCCTGACAAACAAATTACACTGTTTTCTTTAATCGGCCTCCTTCTTCTAAAAATTAATGCTTTTTTTTTTTTAAACTAAGCAAGGTACGTTCCGGCAGCAGCAGCATTGTGAAGAGTTGGTCCCCCGGGAATGCTTTCTTTTCGCATTGATGAACATATCAACGCTTTCCAAAGATTCTTTTTAGACGTTCCGCTTTTTTTTGGTAAAATAAACCGCTATTTCATCGATTGGAAATTTCGAAATATGTTTCTTCTTAGTCAATTTCGGTAATTTTGCATCGGAAGAGAGGGCACAGATCCATCCATTTCGCCAACAAATATAGATTGGCGACAGCTTTTTAATGATTTTTACTCATTCTTCCGCCGTTCGCCAAAACATGAAAGATTGCAAACTTTCAAAACACCACCTTCCCCGTCTTCTAGAAAAGCACAAAGCCCTTGGGAAACGAAGAAAAAAAAAAACCTGTCGAGTAATCAAGATAGATTAGATGAAGTTTTCCCGGTCAGC
Source organism: Centruroides vittatus (assembly GCF_030686945.1). Taxonomy (NCBI): domain Eukaryota; kingdom Metazoa; phylum Arthropoda; class Arachnida; order Scorpiones; family Buthidae; genus Centruroides; species Centruroides vittatus. Next base: position 482,863 of record NW_027121678.1, read on the forward strand.
GCAATTGGTTATGCTACGGTCAGATGACCCTAACACCGAGTCTGGATTCATTATGTGAATCAAAAGTTGATCTAATTCTAAATTTGCATTTAATTATTTGAATTGAAGTCTTTTTTTTCCTTTGTTTTCCCTCTTCTTATTAGCGAAGCGTATGGATAAATCTTGGAAGTAATCCTATTTGTTTCTTTACATCAGATTGTATTTGACAGAGTAAGCAATATTGACTGAACTGAATAATCGATAACTATACAAGAATGAGAAGAAAAAAAGAAAATATGCATTCTGTCGGTCCCAAAGCAGCTGTAGTTGATTCTATAAAGAGGAATAAATTGCAGGTAGAACATTTCCAATCAAAAAATTAGATGCAAAGAAACGTTTTCAATTTGTGATTAATATCAATGTCATTGCTGGTTATTAAGAATTTTTATTTCGTTTGAAATATCTACTTTAAATGGTAAAGGAATCTAGAAACAAATATGGATATAACAACGATAAATCACTGTTTATCATTAATTCTCTCGACCCGGTTATCACCCTTTATAAAGGCCAATACGTAGCTTAGATATTCGTTTTCTCTCCATATTTGTTTAGGGAGATCCAATTATAATTATCTTCAAATATATTAACGCTAAGAGCATCGAGAGTAAATCGCTAGATTCTTTTCTATAAGTGTGGAATAAATTTCTCTCGTCGGAATGGTTTCAGTCCAGAACATAAGCCACAGTTTTAATTTGTCGCAGCTATTGGTCAGATTTATTTAATGGAAGCCTATTTTATGACTGTTTCTTGCATCTATGCTTCAGTTATTAAGGTTAATTATATGTAGTAACGGTTTATGGCGTTAAGTTCCATTAAGGTAGATGATTTATGTAAGGATGTGTTGCAGGTTCTTTCGTATAAGATCTTGGGACGGATACCAAAAATATTTTGCTAAATACTGAAGAGTCCTAACGGTTTTTCTTCTAAAGAATATATTAATTACCATCAATTCTAATTATTGGAAAAAAGATTATTATAATAATAATAATTATTATTATTATTTTTTTAAAGTAGAATTGATTAAAGTTCGGCGTGTTTAACGAGTATAAATTAACGTACGATTCTTAGAAAATTTTCATTACCGGATTGCATGGTCCGTCGTGCTCTTTTATTTACATCGAAGCTGGTTTTTATAAAACTGGATTGTAGTTTAAACCGTTGTCCTTAAAAAATAATTCCAGATTTACCAATCAATTATTTAAAAGAAAACTAACGAGATACATCTGTAAGTATCTAACATCGTGCAGTCAAAAATAACGATCCGTCCCCGGCTCTCTTAGTCCTACCGGTTTTTTTTTTTTTTTTTTTTTTTGGATGGAAAAAAAATGTATACTCTACCGTCAAATCCCCTCAACATTGATCGCAGTGAATGTTTCCCTCCCTCGGCTAAAGAATGAGGATGACCTACTAGATAACACCTCTGTCATAACGTGTCGTCTATTCCTACTGACATCATTGGTTATCATTTGGACAATTTCCAGTGGAAGACCTTGAGGGGGCTGCTGGGGGACATACCTGACCCTCGAGTTCACTGCACCCTCGCTCGGTACTGGACACTCTTCGTATGGGAATTTGAACGGATTTATTTGATCCTTCTTCATCCACCGTTGCCTGATGTTATGACGTGACATACTTCACGCGAGAATATCACGTAGTTACATATGTTATGTAAACAAGAGAATGTTGTGTACCGAAGGAATTTAACACATATTCCTCACGAAATTAATTGCTCTTTATTTTTCAATTGCTCATTTATCAATATTAAATGATTTTTATCGAGATTAATTAAAATGTGTTGGCCTGCGATAACTGTATTAGTTCCAGATAAGGCTTCGTCGTGTTAAAAAATATATATATATATATATATATATATATATATATATATATATATAAGAGTGATAGATAGTTATTAAATGAATAGCGTTTTAAAAGGCTTTAAATCGGGGGACGATAAGTTAAAGAAATAATGAAGATCCGGAATAACGACCTCTCGGCTAATCCGAAAATTCGAAGAGGGCGATAATCGTGTGACCTATCAGGTGTGGTCACAGGTCCTTTCCGTTATCTCATCGGCAATGGTTTTAGAAAGTAACGATTAACGGCGCCGATCGAGATATCTGGAGATGTTTATTCGTATCTTTGTTTAGATAATTGAAAGGACAATTATTACTGCTTAGCAGATAGTGTCTACAATGATGTAAGTAATCTGTCATAGCTGTCACCCTGATCTCCACCTATTGTCTCTTAGAAAAATCAAATACGCTCCGGACATACTAATTGTTATGCAAGGCCGATCTCACTCTTTTGGCCCCAGGCTTTATAGCAGCCACGTGTGCCACTGCGGTCCTGGCAGGTGGAGCTCGCACTTCGTTCCCGGCAAGGAAACAGATCTTCCTGCTAACGACGCCTTTTTATCTAACCCATCAACTGTCAGTGCAAACCAGCAGAACCAGGCCTACGGCTTGCCACCCAAGTGACGGATCTCGGCTCTTCACGCGTGTATGTTATGTCACGAATGACACACCGTGACTTTTCTCCTCTTTGCCATTTACCACACACCCACTCTCCATCAACAGCAATAACCTTCAAGTGTCAAAATCAGAAACATCGCCGCTTTCGACTGCGCAATCTGACGTACGGAATAACTGAAGATACCGCCATCTAGGAGAGGAGATTAAGTCTCCATCGCGACAATCCCCCCGTGCGTTTTTATCAATTTTAATTATTATTCGACACAGTTTTTTCTTTCTTTCTTTTCGTTCGAATTGCCTCCCCATTGCTCCATCCCTTATAGATTATATTGGGGGATGGTTCCAGATCGGGAGGTGTTTTTTTTTTGTTTTTTACTTTTCTGTAAAATTTTTTAACCTCTGGAATGTCGCAATTATTAGTAACCATAGTTATGGTAGCCCGAGGATAAAGAAGCTTTGGTATAAAAGAACCATGTCAGTCACACATCGCTAAATCTTTGGTATTTCTTATTATCTAAATAAAACGACTCACAACAGAAATGGCTTTTCGTTTATAGTATCTACCTCCAGGCAGCAGTTTTTTTTTTATTATTATTATTTAAAAAGCGTCGCCTTGATCAGAAAGGATTTATGTTAGTTTGTTTATTTAAGCCCATTTTTCACTCCAGGCTGTTGGCCTTTCCATCTATGATGTATATATATGTATATATTTCATAAAAACCCAAGAGAAACTTTTAATTAAAAAAATACGTATCTATCAATTAAGACAGCGTTGTTATTATTAGAACTGTCACATAAAGAATAATGATTAAGTAATAATAATATATGACATTAGAGAAATTTGATTCCTTTTAATATATATTTTTCGTTGGCGTTGGACTTTGGAACTATATCGAGGTAATTTACTTTTTAAAGGCTACAGAAACACCTGCAGTTTTCTGCAAAGGTTTCTCTTAATTAATTTAATTTATAAAAAAAAAAAAAAAAATACTATCTCGATCCGTACATTAAAAATTCTCCATCCAAGTAAGTGGGAGAATCACCTGCTTCAAATATTCTTTTCTGTGATATTAGAGATTAATATAAAAAGAAAAAAGAAAGCGCATTAAAAAATCTGTCATGTACAACTACCACTGGGAGAAAACGTCGAAAATTCCAACTTATGAAGATGTTAGGGAACTAATTTGGCAATATCGGGAGTATCTCTAGGTGTCCTAATGTCATCCATCATTTTACCTGCACACCTGTCAGGTAGAGAAATAACGGAGTTCAAACTATCACCTTCCTCCCTCTTCTCCGATCCACCACACCCAATTAGAATGTCGTCCACCCATCAAGACACACGACCTGATTCAGTTCCGACTATTTTATATCACGGAAAGCACTCAACAATCCACGTGTGCACACACACACACACATATATATATATATATATCCACGGTTACATACAGTAGAGTTATGCTAAAATTCCTTTTTGTAAAGTAAAATTTTATAGTTAAAAATTCCAACATATTATCAGTTTCTGTTTCGATTATCTTACCTGACCACCTGCACCTTTCGTTCTAGTAGAAGAAGAGTTTAAATAGTAAAAAAAATATCAGTAATATTTTTACCCTTTACACCATTTAAAGTGCTTTTTTATTATATCAGAGGAAGGAGGGAGATGTTTTCTACAACATCTCAATCATTCTAGATTCGAAATTTATCGACATATTGCATGCCGAAGTGAATTATGGATAATTCTTATGTGAATAGAAATGAGGATTTTGACATTTGAAAACTAAATCAAAAGCATCGAATAGAAATGAGCTGTCTCTGTATAACATATTACGTCCAGTGTCTTACTTGTTAGAGGTGACTCAAAATTGGATATTTGAATCCGATTATAGTTTTAATTCTTTCTTTGATATTTATTTAAGTAAATAATAATAATAATAATAATAATAATACAATAATAATAATCTAGGAGGAGAAGAAGAAGAAGGGGGGGGAAACACGATAATAATCTTAAAAATTATTTATAGTAATTGAAATAACTTTTTTAGAACCAAGGCTTTTTAAAATTTGTTGCGTGATAGACAGAATTTCGAAACTCCCACAATCGTCTCTTCATGCTTAGCTTCCCTCTCTGATCGTTTTAAAATTCGTCTGTCTTTTTAGTTAATTGTAAGCATAATAGTGAAGTTGCATGTTGTGTGTGAACAGTTGACCACAATTTAAATGGGTGTCACATCCGTTCCAATTGATGAGTCCCTGCAAACCATGCGACCACTGCTTGCATGGATGAAAAACCATCTTAACAAAAACTTGCCTCGATACAATCTATATGGAATTAAACATTAAAAAATCATCTTTGAAACCATATTGTTCCACTCATGGGTCCGTATCGCCGCGATAATGACAAGGTTAACTACATTAAAAAGAAAGAAAAGAATTATAAAATTCATCCTTTCCTGTAACGATACAAAGGTGATTTTTATTGTAAAATATCGACTCCACTTTCTTACTTCTCTACTAAATATTTTATTCTCGTATATAATATATTATCAAATGAATACATTTAAGAGATTTTTAACTAATAATAATAATAGTAGTAATAAATTCTCAGGTGTAAAAAAGTAAGGAATTATTATTATTATTATTATTATTTTTTTCCCTTGTAGTTTAAATAACGCTTTGTGAATATGATTAAACGTGAGTAAATTTACTAAAATTTTAAATAGTTAATTGTTTATGATTTAACGTTTATTTACGATACAATATATTTAAAAAGTGTGTAAAAAACCCCACGTTATTTATAGCAATTAAGCGATGTTTTTGCCGGCTTTATGGATTAGTTCGTATGTACTAAATTTATTATTATTATTATTTTTTTTTTAACAAAAGGATTTTTTTTTTATATATCAGTTTTCTTGACTTTTCATTATCACTTTTAAAATTCTAAATCTTATTTTCGAGCCAAGTTTGAAGCTTGTTGGGGAAAAATGAATTTAAGGCAATCTCAAAACTCCTCTATTTTTCCCCCAGGCAAAATTAAACATCATATTCGATCGTGATTTTATAATTGAATTTCTCCAAATGCTTCGTTGGCACATGCTGCAGATTGTCGCTATATCTACGGGCCTCGACTACCATAATTCCATTGCTTCTTTCTTGCTGGCAGTCACAAGCCCCATGGGGTTTAAATTCACCTCCCCAATTAATAGAATCTAACTGTTATAATGATGGAAGTTAGTCGTTTTGAAATTATGTTTTCTTTCCTCTTTCTTATACTTTCTTCCACCTAATGTAATTAGGATTGAGAAAAACGAAAGAGAAAAGAGAGATAAAGAGAGAGAGAGAGAGAGAGAGAGAGAATAAAAAAACAAACAAAAATTCTAACACCTTACATTTGTAATAACGTTAGAAATCAAAGTTTGTGTCAACAACGTGCCAATTGCCATTAGGTTTGTAAATATGAGCACTTTCTGATGAAAGATTCGGCAATTTCCTCCGTATAATAGAAGGTGGGATTTAAAAAAAGGGGGAGCGTAAATTGATAATGACATTAATATCGAACAAACAAGCGAAAAACGCCACCCCATTGGTTTATTAAGAGTATCTCGATACTGTATTGCACGTCTTTGTTGTCAACACCCTGACCTCCTTTCTATTTATTTATTGAAATGATGGCAATTTCCCTATCTGATGTCTCTTTGTCCAGGTAAATGCCAGCCTTTCCATCAAAATCTCGCACGTCTTTCGCACCCAATATCGCGCCATCTCTCGTTCAAATCGAGTACTACCACTGTCTCTCCCTCACTTCTTTTTTTTCTTTCTTTTTTAAAAAAGGAACAACTTTTTCTTTCTGATTTTCCCTCTGGCTCGTTCCATTACTAAAATAATTTTGTGATTTTGGTGAATTAACAGTTATTAATGATGGCTTCAATCCATTCTAATGCAGTCGGGCTAAATGTAGTCTACAATTTTCTATCGGAGGGAGTGTGCAATATTGTCGTTCGTTAGTTCATCTTCCCTAGCAAATGGACGTTAATTAAAAACCGACACCATTTTTTTTTCCTTCCTCCTCTTTTTCTATCACTTTTCTGGATTGTATTTCACCCGAATCAATAAAAAGTTGCTGCATTTTTAGTTGTCCACGTATCATTAAGTAGCTTAGTTATAATTGCCCCCCGCAGAACCACCTATTAAATAAAAATTACTCGAATAAATTATTTAAAAGATAAATCCGGTGTTTAAAATGCTATTAATAAATATATATATATATACAGTGTTGTATTATTCGACCTTATAAGGTTATTATCTCACGCTTAACCAAAAATAGTTACCAAATTATGAAAATTATAATCGTCTTAGATACGCCATTATATTTCGGACCAGTGAAGAAATGCACTCCATTGGCTTATTCAATCATAAGATATAACCGTTCAGGAAGATTTTTAAGGAAGTTTGGCGAAGATAATTTCACTTAGAATGCCGCATGACAAAAACCAGATAAAAATATTAACTAAAAAACAAGGTCAAAGGTCTAGGGGAAAATCCTTTTTTTTTTTTTTAAAGAAAGGAAAAGATTGACAGAAAATTACATTAACTAGCCTCTTATAAAAATGCCGCTTCTTCCGAAGAAAATAAATAATAATAATTTATATATATATGTTTTTTTATAGTAGCAAAAATAGTAAATCTCGATAATTGCAAAATGATTTAGGTGAGAGTTGATAGAGCGAAGTAAACTTAGGGAATCGAACCCATTTCTGAGGATTGGTGAACCATTAAACTAATAGACTATGCATATTGTATTCCTGATTGCTTTGTCCTTCCGATAGGGCTTTGTAGCGTGTCGATAGACTTTGTACTTTAAAAAAGTTCAAATAATCTTATATATAAACTTATAATTGATAATGGTCTACGAATATCTACGAAAATTACTCTTCTACGAACTTTAAAATTGGATTAAAGATGGGTTGGTACGGGTTGGCCGTTTTCTTTTATATCCGAAAAGTACATTTTTATAGATAAGAGTTATTATCCCTCTAACAGCCGCGGAATGATTAGAACCAACTGTACGTGACCCATAGTAAATTTTAGCCTTCGTCTTTCATAATCTTAAGGATAAATCTGTTTCGAACAGCCTTGCTAATGGAATTAACTTTTAATGAATAATCATTAAACCCCCCTCGTCCTCCTCCTCCTCCTCTTTTTTTAAAACCTCCGATGTAAAACATGTTTTCGACATCTTTCGGGAAATATTTATTAAAAACAAATTATTTTAAATTGTCACCTGAAAAGGGGTCGAGAAGTAACACTTTCTACCAAATCTTTCTAATTTCATTAAACAGTTAATCCATTTAGTAAGACGAGTTTTTTAACAAGATTAATTTTCGATCGTGTTTAAATTTTAGCTTCGTCATAACGTGAACGGCGATAAATTATTTATCTACATACAATGCTGAAATTTTCTCTAAACTTCCGCCAGTTTGTTTATTTTAGGACCTAAGTTATCGAGTAAAAACACTGTCGAGCATCTAATTTATTAGTAAATTTGATTTTTTTTTTAATTTCAAAATGTCGTAAAAGAGACGTCGTATTCGCTCTAAGCTGAAAAATTAATTTATTCTTAATTATTCGAGCCTTATATAAATTCTAGAATGGACAGAATTGCCGGAGTTAGAATTCTAGAGTGGCGGAATTCGAATTTTTAGAGGCGGAAACGAAGAGTTAGAAGTCTTTCACTTTCGATCCCATGCATATTTTGCTTCGCTTTAATATTCAAAAAGACGGCATTACTCGGAATATTATTAATGTGAAAAATATAGAATATTCTAGCTACACGCTGGATAAAAATTTCTGATGGATAACGCTATCTAAAGTCTTCCTCCATCTCAGTTTCTCTCTGTGGATAGGAAACAATAGCTGATGGGAAAACGATGTAAATTAGCCTAGACATTAGGGAGCTGGGATCTGTACCTGAGCTGTGTTAGATCAAGGCTAAAGCGAATGATACTCTCGACGGTCTTATGTGTTGTCGAGGGTTGATTGATTTCGCTACAAGATCATCGGAGAGCTAGCTGGGTAAAGTCCCACCAGTGAGAGCAGTCCACACATTTATCATGGCGACCTCCAAGACGGTTATACTTAGGTAAATGATGATTATCTGCTCCTACAACTTTAAGGGAGGATGGGGATAAAAAACTAGTAAAGGGTAGTCCACGATACAGGATGGGTGAGGAGTATTCTTCCCCCCATTGTGCTCAATAGGGTAAGATTATAATGTTTCGATTAAGTCGATGCAATAGTCTGATAGATGCATCGACTACAGCTTCGACGATGGAAGTTTTCCTCGCTAATGGTAGAAATATATATCCTAATTGGATGCGTAGTGTTTCTTGACAATCAAAAAACATGGGAAAAATTGAAGCGAGAAGAGAGAGAGAGAGAAAAAATATATATATACTTCCCCCCCTGTATTTTTTTTTTAAATTCGTCATTCATGACACGACTAATTTAATTTAATCGAATATAAAAAGGAAACTAAACACCTTCTCTAGTCTACTCACGCTTCTTCAATATTTCTAATTTATTGTATTAGGAACAAATAGACAGATCACTATCTTTATCTAGCAATGCGAAAATAATAGAATATGTCATTTAGTTTATGACACGCTTATCTATCGTTATTTTGGCAAATGTTTAACAATCTGACAAAAGTCATCTTGTTTGTTGTTAAAACTTACTTTCTCATTATTTATTAATTGTAAAAAAAAAGAAAAAAACTGTAGATTCGAGTTTTTATATTCTGATTCCATGTCAAATATGTTAAGACTTTGAAAACAAATCATGCACCTGTTAATTTAACGTAACACAAAGGAAGAGAAAAGACAGAATTTAGCAATCAAACGGGTGATTTTCTTTCATCAAACGTGTCTAACTACAGTAACTTTGTTTAGTTCTATGTGGAATAGAAATTACGAAGAAAACATTTCATTAAATTATATCAATTTTTTTTCATTATTTCTTTAAATAAATTAGAAATTAAGTCAATCTATTCAACTTTGTTTACAAACTCTTGCGAGATTAAAGAATTATTATTATTATACGAAGGAATTTTAATTCGGCATCGCTCCTTAATTAGTAAACGTGTATCGCCTTTATTTAAATGAATTAATATTTATCTAATTATACAGTGATTTTAACTTAAAGTAGTCGTATATTACTTCCCGAAAATTAACCGAAATCGATATAAAATATGCGGAGAAATTTAAAGAAAATAACGGTAAGAATTCGGTAAAATTCAATTGCTGACAATATTTAAAATAAATTATCTGTAATGAGATTCTTTGAAGTAAGTAATGACGAAAGAGTGTCAGACAATCTCTCATTGTTTTGACACGTGAGAATGCAGTTATCACGGAAAAATAAAAAAGAAATATAAATAAATCTCGATAGATAATTTATCTGGTCGTTTCTCTGTTTTTTCTCATTATTGGTAAATCAAAATTTTCAAGAAATAATTAACAAGGAAATTGTGTGCCTTTATTGTTCGGCTTTGTAGAATCTACTGACCATAGATTATCAACTGCATCAGAATTTCTCTTCAGGTACTTACTTACAAGGGCTAGATAATGAGGAGAAATATTTGCATGGAAGGCGTCGATGGTAACAATCTATCACAAGACATTCTATCCTTCCATATATTAAGCTCGTAGCCAGGATTTGCAAACTTCAACTTTATCTGTAGTTTGCCCGATAGGCTTACACTCCGGAAGGAAAATGATATTCAATTGTAATCAATAAGTAATTGCCGCTTGTGTGGCAACATTAAGCTGAATACCCGTTATCTCTTTTTGAATATAATGAAGAAAGTCGTTCGTCTTGGACGTGTAATTCACTCTTAATTTTTCTTGTTCAATGATTTTTTTCTTTCTTCTTCTTCTTTTATTTTAAATCCTCCCGACGTCAAAATTAAAATTGTTGATAATTATAATGGTTGCTAAGGTACTTCGTCGACATTTTACTAATTATAATTCATTAAATTCCATCAATAATATTCCCTAAACGAATTTAATATAATTATTATCTATATAAGTTTTCTTCGGTTTATTATGCAACGTTTGATTAAATTACACGGTATATATATGTGTGTGTATATATATATATATATATATATTCCTCATTACACACCGCTAAAAGTAGGGAAATTATTAGTTTTTTTTACACCGTAGCCCTTGTATAGTCACATATTTTAAGTAATTACGAGCGTTGTAATGTTGGAATTTGTGCGATCGATAACTAAAGGATAGACCAATATTTGTCTTAGTACATTTATTTACAGCTTGTCTTAAAGCAATTTTAAGGACGGGTTTTTGGTCCTCTTTTTGTGGAGAGCGTTTGTGATGCAAAGGCGAATTACCGCTCCTTTTCAGAATTTCTCGGAAGAATCGATTGTATTTACCAATTTTGTGTCCATTGTGGTAATTAAGTGGACGAATGTCAACAATAATAGCAGATGACGTTACTAAGAAAGTGGGTTGAATAATGTATCAGCTCCCGCGTAACGGCTCTTACATGGTCACAGGAGAATGGAAATTCAAAATACAATAGAGAAAATTAGACTGTTCCTCGCGAGATATTTCAAAGGTAATTGCCACGAGTGTTGTGGATCGTTATCGATTTTATATCATAATAAGGATTCTTCAATCTAAAAAGTTCAATAGGAGGAAAAAAAAAGGAGGAGCGGATGGTACGAGCCTCTAATTTTGTGGTAGATTTCGTGTCGGAAACCGAGGAAAAATAAGAATTTTGACAAAAAAATCATTGGTTCGTCTCTTCTTACGTTAAATCTACACGCTCCAAACATTAGTACAAGCTTAATTTTTCGTTACGGAGGCATTTTACCCAATTAGTACGTTATCGATCTAGTGGATTACGATGTCGGTCGAGCATTTGGTCTCACCCAGACATGTCTCTATCCCATTATTGATGACAGGACCATGATTATTAAACATAATGTTCGAAGTAAATACTCAGTTATACCTTCTTTGAATTTCAAGTTATTCGAATAAAAACCCACACTATCTTTATTACTCGACCCAGATGGCAAAAGATACTTAGATTTTACCAATCAAATCACATTATACTTTCAAAGCAGAAATGTAGTCACAGATTCTACACCCTTCCTAACAGAACATCTCTGATTTGACAACATGCCAAAAATAAAAAACAATATATATATATATATTAACTTATATAAGGGGGGAGATACATGTACCTAATCATTATTTGTATTATTATATGTATATATTTTTTTATTTACTAAGCACGAATTTTCTTAGACACGAATAAATTCCTGGTAGAGAACGTAGCGATTTGCGATTTAGATAATGAGTTAATAACCCGTGTAGCTATATCCGATTCTTAAAAGTGGAAGAAAAAAAGATAAAGTGGGATAAATTTTATATTCATATAGAGGCAGGTGGTGAAGATCTCAAGATAATTTAGATTCTGGCCTGTAGGGGAGTGTTAACGACGAAGAAGAAAGCGGTCTAGCACCCAATCCGATATCACCCTCACCTCATTCCAATGGTGGGGGGATGCATTAGCAAATGTACCATCTCTTTCTCTAAAAGAATCGTTTCAATGTTTCTTTTTGTTTTGTGTATCTCATCTCGAAAGAGAGAGAGAGAGAGAAAAAATTATATTAAAAATTAGATACCGTTCCTAGGATGTTTAGGATGTCCAAACCGGTACTTTTATGACCTACATTCTCGATAAATTGGGGAAGAAAAAAATAATAATAATAATAATTCATTAAAAATCTGTGCGAAATATCATTAGGTGAAAACGATTCCCGCTTAGAGACTAACGCGATTAAATAATAAAGTACGAACAGATCCGGTGACATACAGGAGTATTAAAGGAGTGTTTTATGTTGGCTAATTAATTTAGTTGGTCGAAGTCCTCTAAGGTGAGTTTAGAAGGCACAGGTAGAGAGGCAAAGTAATAATTATCCTACGAAGGTGGGACGTGGCTAGACGTGTCACGACTATGTATTTATTTAGTTAATCGTCGAAGAGAACAAAAAAAAATCAAGGACGTTTTTAATTACTTTACTAATGTTAAATTTATTATTTGAGTCGGGTTTGCCTTCCCGCCATCGGCGAAGGTCAATAGGTCAAAGTAAAATGGAGGATCAAAACTGGTATAAATTGTAAATTTGAATATATATATATTTATATATATTTTTTTTATTGTCTCCTTTATTTGATTAGCGATGGAAGAAAGAAATCATTTAATACAATTTCGGTAAAATGTAACTCGAAACAAATATATATCTAAAAATAATATTACACTCAATTGATCGCGTAATGAGTCAATTTATTATTATTATTTTTTATTTTTTTTTACATTCAAATTCTATTAATAAATATAAAACATTATTCCCATCAATTGTATCGAAATATAGTATTTGAGGAAAGACGATCAAGTACACGTTTAGTATTCTCAGCGTAAAAAATTTCAGTTCACCGTCCTCTCTACTCAATTATTGTCAAGTTAAAAGTTCAGGGAAAGTCGAAACACGCTTTACAGGTGATTGATTCTAGATTCCCGATAACCTTTCTTAAATAGATAGATGAAACTGGTTTGTTTTATTACTATTTCCAATAAGAAAATTATTAGAAATTTTACCATAGTCCGTTCAAAGTGCATTGTTCCACTTGTGCCATTCAGCATGTAATTACACCCCCTGTCCTTGAACGCTATTGTTCTTTCTATTAATTGCATCTTTCTTTTTAATTTTACAGACATCGAAAAGCCCGTTTTACAGACAGATGATAACTCGCGTAACGATTTGGAATAGAGGGGAGGGGGGGGGAAGAAAAAAATGGCTTACAAATATACTCTACCTTGTTGTATTGCAACGGACAATCGTTTTACAAGATGCAGTTATGTTTGTCTACTGGCAGAGTGAATAACATTCCAAAGAACATTTACAATAAGTGAACATCCACCCTGCTTAATACTACAAAATGTGCATCATTGATCATGTCAGATCAATAAGTACTGAACATTTTATTTTCATTGTGATGTTTGAAAACTAGGAAAATTTATTTTTCTAAAGAAACATTATGTCCGACGTTGAATCATTTAGTTTTTGAAAAAAGCATAAATATGACGTATGCTGTATATATCTTTATACAACAATAAATATACCTTATTATTAATCTATGTGATTTCGATAGGAAATTTTTTTTGTTTGTCCGTCTGTGTGTGTGTGCGCGCGTTTTAAACTATATATATATATTTTTTTCTCTTCTCTTTTTTTATAGATTTATATGTATATAAAGAAGGAACGAAATAATATATATTTTGCTTAATTTTAATTATTTTATATGTATTTATTATCTAATATAATGATTAATAATTCGGTTCCTTTTTTACTAAAATTACCCTATTTTTAGGGGATTTTTTAAATAAAAAAGACGGTAGCTTCGTATTATCGATTTGGATACGTTTTGTAAGCATAAATGTACGTTTATCGAAGGAATTAAATAAATATTTTGATTATTTAATTCGATTTGAATACTTTTTTTGAATAGTTTAAATAATCAGAAATTATTTTTAAACTATTTAAATACGAGTTAATACGTTGCATTTATCCTAAGAGTAACTACTTTTTAGAATTGAAACAATCATCTATAAAAACGAATAATTCTGCTTATTATCAATTTCTTTTTTTTTTTCTATATATTTTTCTATATTTTTTTTTTTAGCTTTCATTTTCCCCAAGCTATTGTACAGAGAGAGAGGGTCCTTCTGTACTACTGACAGGACTTGGATAAATTCTTGGTAACAGGAAGTCGGTGATTTTTGTCTGTTGTAATTTCTAGGTGAGTTGTTTTTAGAGAAAATTATACTCAGACATTAGGTCTAATGATTGTCACCTCTCTGCCCTCTTGCCAGACGTCTGTTCTTCCACAATAATTAGTGACACGTAAATTTGCTACATTGTCGAAATTACGCCAGGTAATAATACATGACCTCACCACATGACAGAAGGCCGCTTCGTCTTAGAACTCGAGAACAATATGATTTCAGTAGTCTTGCCTGAAGTACTGGAATCCGTCGTATATTTTCGTATAGTAGAAATATAAAGCAGTTACAAGCAAATATATTATGCGTTTTAAAAAAAAAAGAAGGTTCGGGAGCAATAAAACAATGGTAAATCTTGCTTACAAAATTACTCCATTGCTAAAGAAATAGCCAATTTTTGGTTATACCTTATCTCCTGTTTATATACTCGATTTTATATAAAGAAAACTGCCTTTTTTTTCTTATATATATATATAATACCAAATAATAATTCAAACACCAAATAATTCATCGTTAATACCGAGTAAAAATGCAATTTTTAATGTAATATCGAAGAAATGAAGATTCATTCTCCATCCATTTTCATGCTTCTATTTTTTTTTTTTTTTTTTAATCCGTATGTAGCGTGCCTATGGGGGATAAGCGTAGTTAAAATGGAATATTTCATTTTCTTTCACGTTGTTTTTTTATATATACATACATAGATTTTTTTAAATATATAAATCTACTCTAATGATTATAATAATAATAACAACAATACGGTAAATAAAACAAGTGGGTTATTATGGCACGAAAATACTGCATAAGACTAAGTTCAAGCCATAGATAATTGAACTCTGTAGTGTAACAACGTCCAGCATCCACAAGGCGACAAGATGGCGTAAAAAATCGATTTGAACGAGCAGTTTTTTTTTTAACTTACCCCTCTCCCGGGTAGAGAAGAGGAGAAAGAAAAAACATTAAAGCGTTTCTTCCTCATGCACAGTCATCGTCTGGCTGGTTGAGGGAAAAATCGTTTAATATAATCGTTGCAAAAAGACTAGATTCTTCGTAAAGTTCCTAATATTTCCGGTGGAAATTTTGTTTTTATCGACGTTATATTAATGTATTTTCCTTACAAATAATTTTATTTAACGTCCTGGAATGATTATTATTATTATTATTATTATTTTTTTAATTAAAATATTCTTCTAGATGTATTACGCGTGTTTTAACAGATTATTATTGTTATTTTTTTTGCCTCCTCCCCCTTTATCAATAGGTAAAAAGTCGGTATGAATTTTTATTTAAATCGGGTAAAAACTAGAGAAGAGAATATTATTTATTTAAAACGTATTTTGTAAAAGCAAGAAGAAAAAAATATCATCGGAGCTGATGAAGTATTGATACAATTGCATCTGGCGAACATCTTGTATAGAAATCGTTTGAAATATTCTAGGGGTGTCGCTTGAACGCACTTTTCAATTTTCAGTCACTAGATGGAGCAACTGATGTCTCCAGGGAAAGAAGACCTCCCCTATCAGGCAGTTAAGGAAATTTCTACTTTCATCATATAGGATTTTCGAGGGGAAAGGGAGGAAGCAGGAATCTCCATGTTTTGTTTGATCCGACTTTCTAGCGGAGACGATGCTTAGTTTTGATTATCGTGTCTAAATATATAAGAAGTTTTTTAAATGGTTGGCTGATTGAATGCAGATGGAGTAACATGACAATAAATACCGTTACACACGAATAGTGGAAAGTGGAATATTTATCGAAAGAGACTAGAATAATCAGCGGGAAATCTTTCGCTCCACGTCCTCCCTCCTCGTACATTAACTGTTGTAAAATTAATCAAACAAAAATCATTTGTCCACTGATGTAAGAGGCGATTAAAACAAAGAGCACAAAGGTAGGAATGCCGGAAAGAGAGAGAGAGAGAAAAAGAGCTAATGAACGTGGACGTAGTAACCTCTCGTATGCACTCCGTACATGTTAATGGAAAGAAAGGATGCCTAAGGGAAACAATGTTATCCCTGCAGAAACATCGAATTAACACGGTCCAGAGAAGGTTTATACCTTCGCTATCTTCTTCTTCTGACCAGCCATTGGTCGTTATCTTCCTTGCGTATTTTTAAATTCAATAGCAACTACAACGACCTTCTAAAATCATTAATCTACAAAATAGTTTTTCTTCGCTTGTTACGTTGGTATAAAAGCGGAAACGGCAATGCGGATTTGTAGACTATGTTCTTCTCTCTCTCTAATGATATAGCGTAATGATTCAAATCTCTAAAAAATGAATCTCCGTCGCCGTTCTCCCCGCAGAATAAAAGGTCAGCTACGTCTGACATCTGTCGATCAGCCGGGGGATGTGGTGACAATCGAACCGATACATCTGTCCAGTCTTCTCTATCCAATTGATTTCCATCCTACAAATAGCCGGTCTCGACCTAAAAGGGTGATTACGGACTAGCAGAACTGCTCCCAAATGGCCAGTTAGTGACCATGGCCGTGGTTAACCCAATTGACCACTATCAAGTTTATTCAATTGCTCCCGTCCAGAATCGAGTGACCGCTCGGCCACCAAAAACAAAACACTTTTTTTCCTTTCTTCTTCTTCTTCTTTGCCCTGTCTCGCTCGTTCGGCGCTGATTAACGACAGTCGAAAAATATTATAAAATGTAATTCTGCAGAATATCAACGGCAGCTATTAAACGACCAGTTTATTACAGGAAGCCGCGCTACCAGGGGAAAAAACTGCTCACGTTTTTGCTGTCAGATGATACTTTTTGCGGAATCAAAGTGAATGACAAGCCAGCTAAGTACAGTAGATGTCTTGGATCATGACATTTAGATTACCGATAAAGAAGCGGCCATAAACTATCCATCTCCGTACAGGAGAGACCAGCTTCACCCTGGCAAGCTTCTACATTACGTAGTGAGAGTTTATGGTCGCAATCAATTATAGATTCGCAAGCAGTTGAAATCAGAAGACACGCTACAACACCTTTAACTGCGAATGCCACCAGTTGTAACCCTTTCATTACTTCTACAGCGATTTACTTTATCTTGATGGAAATTTCCGAGGCTATTTAAAATTTTTTTCCATCCATCAAAGGTATATATTTACTATCCGATAGTCTTTATCTTGTTAAAACGACCATTTAACATTTGGAAAATATTTTTTTCTCGCTGCTGTAATGTGATTACCGAGTCGATACCGACACCAATAATAACATCATTTAGTGTCCTAATATTTATACGGTATTACCGAAGATGAAATATACGAAATTTCCAGAAATACTGAAAAATATATATTTTTCTTTATTAGATGTATTTTTGTTATCAGTGTTTTAAAATGCTTGCAAAGTTTTCAAACTTGGATCGTTTACTTATCTCGACGATAATGTCGAAACGATTTTCGGTAATATTTTAGTGGTGGCCCGATACCCGAGCGGGGCTTCAGTTTATAAAATATTAAAGGCCGTTTTTACTGTGTAAATTGGCAATACGAACCGGGCCGAGGGGTGCCGAGGGGAGACTCTTTTTAGTTCGTATTTCCGCCAGTAGGTGAAGTTACGGCTGGTGGTATTAAAAAAAGCCTTGTTTGTAATCCCCAGTCAAGAATGCTCTGGCATTGACTGAGCTTTGCTTTTCATCCCTAATATATCGAGTCAACATCTACTTGGAGGTTGTCCTGTTGCTTAATGCACTCTCTAGATCCCCTGAGTGTGAAACTAAAGAAGCACAATTAAAAACATCGTGTTGATTCCAAGCATGTTACACAAGTCACGTATTGCTCTAAGTGCTTGGTCTGACTATTAAGTTTCTTTAAAAATTCATTTTGTTCCCATAGGTGATGGGCCGGCTAAGACACATAAAACTCTAAAAGCGAAATAGGTTGTCTAGGGAACGATTCCTTTACTCCATCCTTTATTTGTTGACGTATCGGTAACCTGTTTACCAACACCGCCCAATAACTTAATTCGGATTATTAAAACACCACTTTAATTCACCGAGGAAGAACAAAAAAGAGTAGAGACACTTCTTCAAACTATTTGCTGCCCGTTTGTATGCGTTACGTTGCACGCCGAGAAAATATAATCTTCCAAACTGTTTCGGAACAACGCATTCTACTATCTGATATTGCGTGGCTTTCGCTACATCGGGGAGAAATTCGTACTCGATATCGCTCAGGGGTTGGCTTTCCCGTCTGGCTTCGTGATGTGACTAATGGAGAAGATTTCTTTTTCCGAACAAGCATCTACAATCCACACAAAGGGTAGAGGAGAAGTCTCTCAATCTTGTCGCCAGCTTTATTGATCCCATATCTCAGTAAACATTCTCTAGTTATGGGATAAAAGTTTTACTCCCCTACTCTTTTTTCCCTGATTAGCGAGATCTATATCGTTTAAGAAATGGCGAATTTCGTTCTAATGGTTCTCTTACCCGATAAATAAAGCAAATAATAAAAATCGAGTCGATAATTTTTACGTAAATGCGTACGGATTTATGAAAATATTAATAAATTGCCAAGAAATTCTATTGGATATAATGGGAAACAATACGAGTATTAGACGTATGGCGTCACACGAACATTACTAGCAATCGATACTCATTAAAAATCACGTGTTACTTAAGAGAGATGACAGTTTCCCCGCATGCGTCATTTGAATTTCAAAATGATATTCTTCTATTATTTATAAGCCAGACGAAAGCATTTTGTAACTAATTAGCTATAATACGTTTGATGTTTTATTGTTTTTTTTTTGCACGAGACGACTTTTAGGAATAGAAAAAGCACGAGAATATGAACAATTTCCATTCAGGATAAACAATGACTCTTTTATGCGGTTCCTTCAAACAGACATTAAAATGGATTGAAAGTGGCTTCTCCTGCAAGAATAGGACATCTCTATGCATAACGTGGACGTCTTTTGCTTCGGGCTTACCCTCCACATTAGTTCCTAGGAACAAACAAGGAAAGATGTGCCGATGCTGACCGCGTAGTGGGATCTCGACAAATAGAATGTGATGTCTCTGTCACGTGATACACATCCCATCCATTAGAAAAGTTGCAGAAATTCTCAGGGGTCTCTCCACTCTCCATCACTTCATTTACATTGGACAGTATATCTTCTTTCATAACTCGTAAGGTCATGTTGCCTCATCATTCTGTTACACAACAAGACAGGATGATGGAGACAACGCGACCTTAAGAGTATAATAAAATCTCCCGGTTCACTCCGTGCATTCATATAAATATATATATATATATATTTTAGTATTTTTCTTAATAAAATATTAATATTTCGGCTGATAAAAGTCAAGTTCGTAAGTCTCTACCTTTAATTTTTAAACGGTATTAATTATCGTTAGTTAAGATGGTTTGATTGGTAGTTGCACATTTCCTTCGTGTTTTAAACTAGTTGATTATTGGTTAGAGGAAAAGACACTTCGCCTCTATTGGACGGAAAAAGGATTTAGTCGCCGCTAAGACAACCCTTTCTGCACGTCACAGTGCCGGATGATGATTATTGGCGGGTGGCGTACAGAAATTTTAATTAAGCTCTTTAATTTTAAAGGGATTTTTACAACACGAAAGGACAGATGTCCGACATTTCCTACTTTCTTCACATTCGGTGACAAACCAATATCAAAGGGCGACATAAGTCGACATCTAGGGAGATTAAGGTTCTTCTAATCCAGGAAGTAACCCTGCGAGTCAACTGATAATCCGATTTTCACCCCTTCCTACCTAAAGAGACGTGTACACAGATGCTGGTAGACTTGGTTTTTTCCCCTCCTGCTTCTTTAAACCTTTTTGATCTTTTATCTAATGGTTTTTTACGTCTAAATGATTTATAAGATAAAAAAAGAAGAAAAGGAGACAAAAAAATTCTTACAAGTAAATGGCTACAAATTAAAGGAATTTTTTTTATATTATTATTATTAAACGAGAAACCGAAATATAATAAAAAATTTTTAATTTTTATAGATAAGGGCGAGCGATAATTAGGTAGTAGTTTAAAGGTAATTTTTGGCTGTAAAATACACGTAGAGAATAGCAGTTTTTTTTAAATTATAGTGTCGAAAAAAATCCATATAACATCGCTTACAATCTCCCGAAAATGGGGCAAGTGAACGAACACGAATTAGATTTGTTATTAAAGGCAGTCAACTGAGGAAATGCAATGGCGTCACCAAGAACGAATTGTATTAGAAGTCTTTACGCGGTAAAATTTATTTGCCTTTGAAATAACGAACTTTAGCCTTCCCCCCTTTGGTAAATTGGTACTTAAGCCCAACTACCTTCTATAAACAGCACTGGAAAACCATAAAGAGAATAGCCCAAACTTCTATCAACATACGCGTTTGGAAACACCATGGCAGAGCAGCTAAGGATATAGGTGGAAGGGAGTAAAGTGCGGGACAGATATCCTATTACCAGTAATAAGTGAGTGAAAGGAGACTACATTTTAAGGAGTAGATAGTTTTCGGTTTATTATGACTCGTTTTGAAATGCAAATTTTACCCGAAACAGGGAAATTACACGTGGAGTAAGCTTAAGAAATTAAAGCCGGAAAAAGTTGGGAGGAAAAAAAAAAATAATGCAACACTTTTAAAGCTACAAATAAATGTATGGGTTTGGCCGTCATTAATATTCCTGTCGGTATCAGGTGTGTAAAACTAATGTTTCGGTAACAACCGTTATCGGTTACGCTTTTTCGAATCTAGTGTCTCAATTAGTGGTGAGTTTAATGCATTTCTCTCTCTCTCTCTTTTCCGATCTGTGAAAATTCTGACAAGAATAAGAGGGGAAAAAATTCGGCTCGTGCCGGCTGTCGACGTATAAGAAGCGAATTGCCAACGACGTATCCATAGCTCATATTCAATGTACCATCAGATTTTAATTCAAATAGGAAGTACTTTACATAAATCTTCGATTTGCAAGCTGCCACGAGGTGTAAAAGAGCAGCAATGCAGACAAACATTTCCAAGCACCTTCTGCCACCAACATGGCCGCGTTAATGTTCCCCATTATTAATAGCGTGATTTACTGCGCCCAAGAAGAAAAGGGGGTTACTCATGCTATCGATGATTTATGCTGATGGTATTTGACCCCTTTTATTCCTCCACACAACACTTGTAACCCTTTCTGCAACTTTTCTGACCCCGCCGAAGCGACACCCGAAATCAAACGGATCACAATCAATTGGAGTATTATAAATGACGCTAATAAAATATTACTATTTTTGCCTCCAGGTGTGGCTAATAGTCTGTTTCCATTTTTTCTCCCACCGGATCTAAGCGATTAAACTTTAAACGCGTGGGAATATTAATAGGAATATTTTAATTCCTTTCTTAATTTTAAATTCAGAAATGGTTTGAAAATTTTAATCATATTATTAGCCATAAAATATCAAAAATTTATACGTTAATAATCTCGTAAGAGGATCGTTAGGGGCCATCGGATCTCGCAGTCATCCAATATCGCAAATACCATTTAGGATATCAAATTGTTCGTCTTTCGATCGTTTCTTTAAGCACCTCCGACTGAAAAACCTTCTTCATGAAAACTTTATCTACTAAGTTTTCTCTAAGTTTCGGGGATATTGGAAAACTAGATGACTCATTGTTCGCGAGAGAAATAGCTTACGTGGAGTCGGCAGCCATTTTTGCCCATCAATAGATGTATAATTGAGAAGTACCTTTTTTTTGGCCTTTTCTAATGTCTTCAAAGCTATGTATAGTTTACAACCGCGGAGGTTCACCTCCCCCGCATCGGCGTTGTACCTTTCATAAAAATTACATTCCATCCCGCTATTTTATGTCTATCATGGACTGCTCTTTATGCTATCTGTTTACTTTCCAGGTTTCTCATAATTCCGCCTAATGGAATCACTATAGTTGTGGAGTCACGTGTCCCGGGACACGTGATGTCTGTTTTCATTGGTCAACAATCAAAATTGACGTCAAAGGAGTCACCGATAGTTAAAAAAATCACAGCAAACCCGAGGTCGTTAGATCACCATTTATGGATATTTTATTTCTTTTTTTCTCGTTAGGTAACCCCTCTTATAACATTTTTATGAACTTTGGCTAGAATTTTGTTTTGGGTTTATATGTTTTACTAAGTAACCGGGCTACGCCCTTTCCTCTAAGTCTTCTTGACCTGTTGAACCATCCCGGATCATGAATACTGCACAGTTTAATCAGCTAATTACCTTCTTACAAAAGTCGATACGGCCTGTTCTGTTATGATCTAGGATATATCCTACAGCGATTTCTACCGAAGAAAATGCTTAATATTTCAATTGAAATGGAAGTATGTATTCTTCATCCTAATTAAACATCCTCTTAATTGTAAATTTTGCTAAGTTTCTTCCTCTTGTCGTGTTAACCGTCACTACAATTACACGACAGTAAATATTTCGATTCGATTGCGGCATTCTTCTCTCTCTGTTTTTCGTATAAATTCGGAAAAAATCGAGTTAAAAATAGTCCACTCACTCAATTTTCACTCCTTCGATCTTACGCGAATAATCAAAGATTTAGTGGGTCAATATTTTCGAAATTTTGCCAACAACTTCTGTCCAATATTTTTATTATTATTATTATTATTCTTTTATTTTTATTTTAAACAGTATAAGAATTAAGTAAAAAAAAAGATTCTAGAATTATCGACATTGTAAAATAGATGAAATCGTAGCATATCTGTTTTAAAAGTATCCGTTCTATCAATCATGTAGTTCAAGTAGATTGACTACTGGGAACCGATAACATACGATTCTGTCAAAGACACAAATAAAACAGAGTAGCATCTTTTCATCTGGTAAATGCGAACTTTCAGTCCTCAAGGACTGCTTAAATATTCGACTCGCCGGACAAGTGACACCAAATTTGTCACCGATGCCCGACTGTGTCGTGACTTTGCTGTCGCCTTGTTTCTCCCCGTGAGAAAGGCTCAACATCTTTGATAATATTCCAAACCATTTATTACAACGTTATCTTTTATAACATCGATAAATGTATCGGGAAAGACTTGAATTTTTAAACCTGTTTTTAAAATTAATGATATTGCTTTATATTCTCTATTATATATATATATATAAGATATAATATTTATTTATATGTATATATTTATATTAAATTAAAAACGTAATAATTTAACCGACAATTAAAATCTTGTAACCAAAGTGTGATGCAACACGAAAAGAAACACGGCTTACCTCTCCTCTTCCGCCTCGTATTTTAGCCTCGGTTAGAGTAATCCAGTGGAGAATTAAAGCCCTCTTATCGTGTTTAACACGATCTCGCTAGTCCCCTGTCGGATAGCGAATTGACCTTCCTGTCTGGACAACTGGGCCTCCGATTCTAGCCGTGTCACGTGATACTGCCAATTCTCTCCGACCTAGTGCAGTTGGTCATCACTGCCGGACTCTGTCGTCACCAGGAGAAGCATCATTCACAGGGGCAGTCTCTCGATTTTGTTCGATGGCGTGTCGGAGTTTATTTTATTTTTATTTTTTCCCCCTTTTATCTTATCGAATTTTTAACGGGCTGCGCCGAAAATAAACGAAAGAAAAAGCGAAAACAAAAGAGAATTTCACCGGTTTTATGAAAATGTTTTATCTCTTTCTACAAAATTTTCTAAATATCGATTAAAGAAAGGAAATCTTCCCGTTAGAAAACGTCAGTATCTTTTAGATCATTCGAGTTTAGTGAAGAATATATATGTCGGCGTGTTTAAAATTTAGTTGCTTATCACGGCGAGAGTGACTCGGTTAACAAGGCCACTTAGCTGCAAAAAAATCCTCCAAGTTTTGCTAACGTCACTTCTTATTCGTAGCAGTTAATACTTTTGTCTTTGTGAATAATTCATCGCCTTTCGGAGGCCAACCTTCGCCAACATAAAAAGTATTCAATTAATTTGATAGAAAGGAGGTTCTTTTTAAGCTACTATCTTCGCAGGTTGTAAATTATAGACCCCCCTCTTTCTCGGTATAAAGAATATACTAACTAATCTTGTCCAGAAAAGCGGGATTATTTTAAAATAATAATTCTCCAACGTTGACTATACGTAACAAAAAAATATAATGGTTATAAGATAAAATTGATTGGAAATATTTTATCCCATGCCAGCGTGTAATTGTTTCTAGAATGGATATGATGAAAGTAAGGTGCTTAAAGCGATACCTCGTCAGCTTGACAGAGGAACCCAATAACTCTGTAAGACCAGACAGAGTTCAATTTACCTGATACACCCCTCAAGTCACGTACAAATAACAGAGAGGTTGCACAACCAGATGTTGCTAATCCCTCCGGCAAAAAGATTCTGTTTAAATAACCAGAATTTTTCCGCACACGTGAATCTCTCTCTGAAGTTTTACGTGCACAATTAAAAAAAACAGAGAGAGAGAGAGAGAGAGACAGGCTATCTTATATTCTTAATATTAATCTCTTACCCCGGATGGACAGGACGAGTTTTTTCCCCCCTTCTTTTCGTATAGAAAATCGAGATTTTCTATCCCTTTTTTTTATAACAGAGGAGAACAAAATTCTGGGGCAGCAGGCAAAACAAAAGATTCTGTCTACCACGTTTTATTGTCAGTGTACGGCTTGGTAATTAGTCATGCCCTTCCTTCCCTCTCGCTCAGAATGTTTTTTTTTTTCTTTTTTTTTCACTCTCCACTATAAAGTAATGTCTCCCCTACCCAGACAATCGATTTTTTCTTTTCCACGATACTGTTAACTAGCCGTGTACAAGTTCTTTCTTTGCAGTCTACATTGTTAAAGAATAGAATTTTAGAGGATTCCATCATCCACCTACGACTTAAAACACACGTAACTCCTCCGCATCATTAAGTTTAACACCGTTTCTATCTCAAGACTTGTTGTTGTTATTATTATTATTATTATTTTAAAAAAGGAGTATATATGTATTTTTTAAAATGGAACGTGGTGTCAACTCTCACCCGGACAGGTGGCTCCCTCTAGTGAGCGAAAGACAGACTAAAGAGATGACTGATCGATCGAGTTTCGCGTTTTTCGCTAAATTTTTATATTATCGTGAACGCTTCTAACTCAATTGTTATCGATTGTAAAAATGTTTTCCTTAATCGCGAGATTGACACTTTTGTCTAGAGCTACAACTCGACAAAAAGTTGTTTAAGCACCCCTCTCGCTATCGATTGCTCTGGCAATTACACATGACCAGCCGATGGGCGATTAGCTTGTTCTGTTTTTAATCTCGCACCCTTCTATACGCTGGCACAGGAGAAAAAAAGAGGGGGGGGAAATATATAATATATATATATATATAATAATAATAAGAAGAATTAAAAATCGTATCGATTTTTCAAATTTTTAGCGGGTGGATAGGGTGGCATTCGCAATATATTCCAGATTAGTGCTATAGAACAAGATGCTCTTCCAATTACCGGCAGCAAAATTTAAAATGTAAATATGATTTTAACAAGGAGTCGGGAATTTTTCACCCCTCCTCCTTTTTTAAAAATTCTAATTTCGTTGGAAGCTCGGTAAAAATGACTGTAAGACCTCGAACCAACAAGCACACCTTAACAACCAACCGTATTAATGTAAATACTTAAACTCAGGGGAGTTTTGTGCAAGAAGATAAATATAAAAGTTAATACTTTCTTCATCAAAGAAACCGTCTTTAAATTACAATATCTGTATATAATCTGATGATGCCTTTATGAAAATTCGGACTCCCCCCTCCCTCCACTCCATTTTATTTTTTAACTCATCTTCGGCTTAATCAGTAAAATTAATTCTTATTATTATTTTATTTATTTTTGACTAATTCTGAATTGGCTGGTGTGTTACTCGGACGGTCGAAATTATTAAAAAAATATCCACACCACTCGATATTCTATCGATGAACCTTCCTTGATATTGAACATCGGCAAAGGGGGGGGTGCGAGGTTTCTGTCGAATGTAACTTTGGTTCCTTTGCTGGAGTAGATTTTTTGGAAATCGAATTATAGTGTAGAGAGTGAGTCTGAATTAACTCGATAGAAATTTTAATACATAATAACTTCTCAAAAAACAAATTAATTTAGTAAGTGGAACGAAGGATGCGGAACAGATGTTGGGATCAAAATTGGTTGGAAAATAAAAAAAAGAAGAGAAATCCCGATATGCAGCTTTTAAATAAAAGCGAATTTATCGTGAAAAATAAATAAACACTACATAAATTATTAAAAACTGAATAAAAATTCTATAGAAAATATTTTAAAATTTTACGAAACAACTGATTGAAATTTTGTAGAAAGATTTTTTGGGGGGTCGAATTTAGCTAATTATATATACTACACACACACGCACACAGAGAGAAACATATTGTATTTATCAAAATTTATAAATATTAAAGGAACAATTAAGAAAAATGCCGTTAATTAAACGTAAGTGACGATGGTTTCACACGGTAGAGGTGGTGAGATAATCGAATTTTTTTTTTTTTTTCTTTTTTTTCAGATTTAACAAGTAAATAAATCGAGTTATTAAATTCGACTTTTCTTGATGAACATTTTTGTAATCGAAATGAAGAGTATTCTTTCCTTACGCTATCAGTAAAGTCAATCCATAGACTTCAGAAAGCAATTTCAAGCAAAATGTGGCTTTCCAGTTGTGTTTCAGAATCTGGGGAATGTCCTGTGATTACAGAGCATAACGCTTAATTGCGCTCACCACCACAACACTGTTATGGTTGAAAGACTTTCAGGTATTTCTCCGATACAGCTCAAGCTAGTATATATCTTTCAAAAGAAAGTGTCTCTGTAATGGTAACTCATAGTAGTGTATTTCTTACGATCCAGGCAGAATTTTTTTTTAAACTGAATATTAAAGCGAATAACTTGTTAAGAATTTTTTAAATTATAAAGTGTTCTTAAGACACATTTACTTTAAACCAACCCCTCCTCTTTTTTTATATTATATTTATTTATTTATTCGTAGTTGCCTCCCGTGCTGGAAACAATATAATATTTTAAATTTAAGACACTGCTAATTATTATCCTCACATAATTGAGTACCCATTAGTCCAATAAAAGCTTTATGTAATTACGGAAGGGAGGAGAAAGACGGTTGGATGAATCTATCCCGCATCAATATATCAAGTAAAGTTTAATGTGGAAATGTGCGAATTAACGGCATCGGATGCAAGAGTAGAAAAATGAAGAATGACTTTAAACCTCGCGGGAAATTTTCACAAAAAGCAAGAACTTGTCACGTGTCCTAACGGGACACAAAAAACTACAACGTCCTTTCTCTCTCGCTTCTTTTTAAAGTGGTATTTTATATATATATAATATATATATATATATATATGTTTTTTTTTATATATATTTTTTTTGTTTTTTTACCGACTGCATTAGATGTTGCGGCCACTTCAATCTAAATGAGAAGAAAGAAAGAGAAAAAAGAAAGATAAAAATGTCAGATAATTACTTTCTAACCATTTTCATCACGCCATTCCTATAAGACTTTTTTGGTTCGAGTGCTACAGTAAGGGGACCAAACACAGGAGATTCGTTGGATTTCGGTCTCTAAGGCGAAGGAGATAGAAAATTCAAAAGTTGTTGTTGTTGTTTCGATACCCCCCTTGGGACGAGTGTTTTAAATACAATCGATAAATCGAGTAGTAAACACGATGCTTTCAATCAGTTTATCATAAAACAAATTGTTTTATTAGAAATTTTCTCTTTCTCCATCCGTGTTTCTGCTTCGTTTCAATGCGTATAACAATCTAAAGAAAGAAAGAAAATGCAAATAGAATATATTTATTATTTCCTCCTCCTCCTCTTGGAAAATTCATTTTGGAGTAACGCTTTTAACTTATCGTTACGTCTCCTTTTAAATGACAGACGTCGTAACCGTCGTTACAAAGGTCGAGCTTGATGTTAATTAATCGAAAATATCTTATAATTAAGTTATTATTAACCACAATTTTCATTTAAAATTCTAACCGTTGGGGCCATCGGAGAGCAAATTCAACAAAAAATTGTTACGTCATTTCGGATCAAAGATGATGTCGAACAAAATACGAAACATTTAATGAGCATTTATATTAATTTTTTTTCCCTCTCTCTCTCTCCATCTTCTAACTTTTTTGAATTTCATTTAAAGATATCTCATTTAATTAACCTATTATCGTCACATTTTCTTTTAAATGCCAACCATCGAGACCAATGACAGATAGTGTAAATAAATTTTCATTTTAATCCTTTCTTATCTTATTCCGGAAGAGAAAGGAAGAGAAAGAAAGTAGGGAAAAAAAAAAAAAGGGAGAAACCTCCTTTCTTCTGGCATCTGAACTAACACTTCTAAGTGTCAGTAGCCGTGAAAACACTATTGTGCTCTTGATTTTTATTCTTTTTTTTTTCCTCTCCCTTCATTGTTATCATTGGAACAAATATTTAGTATTGTGTCAATGTGTTAATACAACTTACGAAAATCGATATGTATATGTATATAAACACGTCTCTTTATTCCTTTCTAGTGTTTTTACTCCAGAAAAATTTCATATCTGCTAAAAAAATCTACGCTCTTTTATTTTAATTTAATTCCATAATCTAAATGATGAATAGCACTAAAAAATATATACATATATATATATTTATTTTTTTTGGCAAATAAAAAGAGGGTTAAAAAATCAACTGGGCAACTCCACCGGTCGTAACCGCTGAGGGTTTTGTATTAACAGCCATCCGTTCTGTTTTATCTTCCCCGCAGCCACTGATATTACGTGGAAGCTCGTAAACCACTGATTTTACACTCTGCAAGTAAGAAAGTCAACTTCTGTAATTACACAATTTTAGCACTGGCGTAAATTAATAATATATTTTCTGGCTGGATGTCGCCGCCATTTTGTACACGACATTGATAGTTACCAGATCTAAGTTCCATCTTTCTAGAATAGTAAATAACAAGACATTGCCAATAAAAAGACCACCAAAGGATCCCATATATGCCAGGGATTGATGTTGTTGGTCAAACTATGCCTCGTTAATCGAGATTGCTACACGCACAAGTAGTGCTTATACAAGTTTCAATTTAGATTTCCTTTTCCTTTTTTTTTCCCACGTTCTTCTTTGTATTTTCTATGCAATGATGTTATGGAAAATATTGGCACGTGTGCGTATAATAATGGCCGATATAAATTATAATCGGGAAGATGGATCAGCTGCAAATTTTTTCCGTCTTTCTATGTGTTTTTTGAGGTATATGGATTACTATTTAGTCGATCCTCTGGGCATATTGTTAGTACATGCACGGTTATCTTGGGATGTACTCCTTAAAAGTTCTGGTTTTTCTCAAGGGTCTGTGGATAATGTCCCATTTTCCCTTTGGAAATACCTACCAGAGATCTATTAGTTATTTTCTATATATATGTGTGTGTGTGTGTATTTTATATTAATTCGATTAATATTCTAAACAATTCAATTATGCAATTCTCAGCTACTATCTTTTTTAAAATAAAAAATAATAATTTTTATTCTAAAAATAAAACGTTTGAATATTTTATTTTGTAATTTGTTTAAAATAAAATTTGTAAAATGGAACACATTTAAGATCATTTTAAATTCTAATTTTTCTGGTGGATCTGTAGATAATGTCCCACTTTTCCCATATGGAAATAAATAGTAAACATCTATCATCTTTCTTATATATATTTTAAAATACCAATTATATTTTCTAATGAATTAAATTATACAGATATTACCTGTTTTGCGGAGAAGAAATTTTAAAATAAAATTTACATTTTTAAGCTATAAAAAAATAAATGATAATAAAATAAGTAGTTTTTCCTTAAAAACGATAAAATATAGAACACAGTTCTAGTTTCTTTTATGTATATAATGTCCCAGTTTTATTATTAGAGAAGGGCCTTTAGTGAAGGAGTAGAGAAGACCCCTTTTGTGTTCTTCTTTTGTCATTTTTCCCCATTTTTTTTGAACAAATAAAATACATAGAATGTTTCTTTAAATAATTTACTTATTCGTTTGTAAAAAAGTAACAAAATTTACACCATTAGGAACCATTCCTATCGGGGAAAAATCCCCAACTTTCCCTCCTCTCGACGGCCTTGATAGAGAAAGAACATTGTACTTATATCTTCTTATAGATAATTATCCTTAATTTAAATAAATAGAATATTAATTAGAATAAATATTGAATCTATTTTATATAAAATATATTCAGAATAGTTTAAATTATTCACTTTCTGAAGCACTTCTACAGTTTACTTGACTAACATTTCTAATTGTAAGTTAGTTTCTACAGAAAGGAGATCGTTATACGGCATAAATATTTGATATTTGGAATGTTATACGTTGTATTCCCAACATAGTCATAAAAATTGTAGTATCTGTTAAGAGAAATGAAGCAAACTATTGTTACTTTCTGGGATCCATCGATAGAAAACGAATATTTCTCTAGAGACGTGGCACAGTATAATGTAAATTGCGGTTTTCTCTTTGGTGTGTGTATATATATATATATATATATATACGATAGAAAGTAAGGAGCTGGAGGATTCCTGCTGGGGGCATCGACAGATATCGATATTCTCTTGGGCACAACGATAGCAACTGGTGTTCCTCGGCTGTACTTCAAGCTACGTTTTCAAACAATCAAGAAATAATCGACAGGAGTTATGACTGATGAAGGGCCCGAAGATAAACGTTTCGATCAGTTATTTACGATTATTAACACAGAATCTATTTGTAAATTATAGTTTTTTACTATGAAAAATTTGATTGGTAAAACTGTTAAGTAGGTTTGAAAAATAAGAAAATCGAGTTGTTGGAATGGACAGGGGGAGTAGAGCAGATGATGCAGTAATGTCTTACAAAAGGGGTGAAAATGACGTCACGAATGCGATTTGTTCCGTCTCTTCTCTTTATCATAATTCTATCTATTGATTTCTGAAGCTTTTAGAAAATAAACTTGGGTGAAAAATGGCACTTTTACGGTAATTTTGTTAAGTGTCGCCAGTTAAAGTGACAAATTTCTCCTTCATCATTCAACTATAAAGAGTAAAATGACATATTTTTCTTCCGAAAAATAAGAAGTTATTTCGAATCGATAAATATTTTTCTACCGACTTTATTTGGAAAATAAACGATCAACCGGAATAAATTATTAAATTGCCGATTAACAGCAACGGGGAGTACATTTTATAAGACGAGAAGAAGAAGAAGAAGAGGGGGAGGAGGAGGAGGAGAGGAAAAAACCGTACAGAAATTAAATTAAATCCCTCCGAATAGTTCCGCTTCCGGCCGTCAGATAGCAGCACCGACTACACAAGGAGTAAATTAACCCCCCCACCCGCAGACAGTAATTATAAAATACTGTTTTGTTCACAAGTATATTAAATTTCAGTTCATTATATTTAACATAAATTGAGCTCGACGCATTAACTACTTAATGATAATTAAAAAAAACAACAACGCAATTTTTTAACCCAAATTTAAACTTTATTCTTTTAATTATTTCATTAAAATTAAGTTATTTTCGTCGAGTGTATATAGCGTACGTATAAGAGAAGAGTATATGTTGAAGTTTACATAATTAAATTTTGTTTTGATGATATTAATTAAAGTAGTTTGCAGAGAAATTAAATCTAGCAATAAGTTTAGTCATTTATTTTTAACAAGGGCATCAACAGCGAAAGAAAACAAATTCTCTTTGTTGTTGCCAACGGGGTAAGTATCATTAAAAAGTACTTTTAGTCGAGAAAACAGTCAAATTCGTTAAATTTTAAACTGTTTTCTTCCACGTGTATAGCAAACACAAACATTTTGTAATATCACTTAAAATAAATTTCCCAAACGTCGAAAAAATCGACATTACGAAACCTTTTTTTTTTTGCAAATGGCCGGAAAATTTACTTCAATACATTTAAAATAAATATAAAAAAAAGAATACGAAAATAGTTCGAGTTTTGATTTTTAAATCGAAGCAATCAATACAAGAGCTCCCCCTATTGCAAATAAACAGAATTTAATTTCATCCCGTAGCGCCCCCTCTTGCAGTTCCCGTATACAATTTGTTACCTGGATAAAATTTAAAAAAAAAAGAAAAAAATAATAATAATAAATAAGTAACACGGGGAAAAAAAATACTCGAGCCACGAATCCAATTACTCGGAAAACGTAATACGTTTGGCTATTGTAATTACACACTAGCAGTTTCCTATCCTTTAGTCGATACATGATGTACATTTGCGGGCCAGCTTTAACCTTGTTGATATGCCCGGCATATGAAGAGAATGCATTCATTGCCACGTTAGTATTCAAGAGGCGATATTGGTAAACGGTTTTTGGATAAAACACGGCCCGAGTATCAGTAAACATCACGAGTAATCCGATCTACAGCGAGTGGTGCACTCGATAACCGTATACACACACACACACACACACACACTCGCCTAACCCCCCTCTCAAAGCAGCGGCCATTCTGATTCGGTTATTAATAAGATAGTCGAATCGTTTTCCGAGATAAATATGGCGCATTTGGCATTAAAAGGCAATCGAAAGGGTGATTTTCTGGTAGAGAGAGAGAGAGAGAGAGACCAATTTTAACTTGTTACGCGCAAATAATCTCTCCCCGGCTATGAATATTAATTAATTCCCGCTCGAGTTAATATATATTTTGTTTTGGCCATCAACATTAATTACCATTTCTGTGTTTGGGAAAATGAAATTTTGATGAAAGAAAGGGCGGTATCATTTAAACCAGATTAGTTTAATCTGGGCTGAGACCATTTAACAAGAAAATAATTCCGATTTGAATTTCCATAATGACGAGAGGTGGTATGCCCTTACTAAATATCATTTCCATTCCGCATAAATATTCTTTCTTCACTAATTACTCCTCTATTATCGAACCTCGGCGGGCGGGGCAGACAGAAAGAATAAGGAAAAAAAAAATGTGATTTAAATAAACATTGTTTCATAGATTAGAATATATATATATATATATATATAGTAATAATAAGAGTAGTTTAAAAACAGTGATTATCTGAAAACAGAGGAGAAGTTTGCGGTTGAAAAATGATCTGTCAGAAAAAAAAAACTTTCACTGAGTAACGGCAAAAACTTTCATTAATTTAGCATTTAATGTCTTTCTCGCATTATTGATTTTTTTTGTGTCGAATGTGTAGCAAGTACGAGGCTTTGTCGAGTCGTAAAGAACTGCTAAATCTTCGTTTTATAAAATTAATGCCGATAGTTGCCTGCGTGCAAACGATGTGTAACGTTAAAGTTGTATTCAACAACTGCACACTAAAGAAACGTTTAATGTCTGTTAATGGGCACGGCCTCGTGTCTCGATGATATTCTAGGATTCAATTTGTTATTTGTGTTATCCGGGCTTGAACTATTGATCCGTTCGGATACAATAACCAATCCTTTACTCCTTAATCCTTCAAAGGAACGATATAATTAAGAAAAATGGCCATCGATTTTCTAAAACCTCTCCTTGGCATGAAAGTTTAAACGAAAAATCGGCCTTTAAAATCTCTCTCTCTCTAATATTACAGAATATGTTGCCGAGCTTCTAAATTCATTTTTCCTCTCTTTATCATAAAAAGCTGCCTCATCTGCACTCGATTATATACATTTTTTCCCCCCTTCTTTCTTTCTTTCTTCCTCCCTCAAAGATTTAAAATAAGTTGCGCTCGCTTCTGTTTACATTGTCTTCGTGTTACCAAATTTTAAAACGTCGATAAAAGATAATTAAACGTTTATATTTCCAGATTCATTATAAGTTATTACCTCATTCTCTTTTTAGTCATAAAAGTTTTATTTACAGACTCTTCAGCATCTCCTTGTCATCTGCTGTTCAACGAAAATAATTTCTGGAGAGGTGGTCGAAGCTACTAAACTTTTGATTCTCTACATAAACTTTAATTAAATTTTTAACGTCCATTTTTTATGTACAAATATATTTAAACAATAACAAAAAAAAACTTATCGTATTTGTCGAGTTTAAATCGCATTCTACAGATTAATAAATTAGCGTAAAGTCCTTCTTCTTTTTATCATCCAAAGTCCCTTAATTGAATATACATATATATATATATATATATATATATATATATTTTACCTTTTTATTATAAAAATCTTATTATTGAAAAGCATTTAATGAAATCTAAATGAGTTTTAAACTTTTATAAAATAAATATATTGGCCGGTTGGAGCAAATATTTAAGGAAGACTTTTCGGATAATCGAGTTAAAATTATATTACCTTAAAGGAAAATGAGGTTAAAAAAGTAGGTAGAAAGTGGCCGAATTTTCGATAGAGCGGGCTAAAGATTTAATACCTTTCTCTTGTTCTACATAATTATATATATATATGTATATAAAGTATGTATCCCCATCAGATTTGACTGTGATGATCAGAATTACCGAACAAATGACTCATACATTGTTCATTTAAAACCGTACATTAATATGCAAGATGTCGTGAAAGCTGTGACTGGCTGATAAGCCCTGGGTATTGATTTTTTTTCTTTAGAGCCTTCAACCTCCCTCGGTGAACCCTGTGTGCGAAGAAATTAAATTGAACAATGGAAAGGAGAGAAAAACGTGCGAAACAGGATCTACTTCATCGGCTAAGATGTTTTTACTTATAAAACGAAAATACTTAGAGATAAATTCCTGCGGGGATTTATGAGGTAAAGGAAAAGCTCATTATGAGGATTTTGTCTTAGAACATTACTCTTACCTAGATTGGTTGCCTGATATCGATACGTCATTTGTTTTGTGTTCCTCCTTTGTTGAATTACCACTAATGTGTCGGTTCTTTAAGCTCGGTAAAAGATGATAAATGTCGAATTTTTCTCATTTTATCCGAAAAATCTTCAAACGTTTTACATAACAATGAAATCAGGAATAATCCAGAATACCTAACTGCACTCCAAACTATACACATAGATATATTCTTATATACATACGTATATATTTTTCTGGGGGGTAAGAAAAGCGAAAAAATATCCCACTTGTTTTCTCTTATGGGTTTACGTGGCTCGAATACTCGATTATAATTTCGTTAACGATGAGTTTTGTTTGATCCCCCTGAAAATGTTTGCATTCAGATCATCAAAAGAGGTGAGATACCAACATCATTTGTCAAAATGTCAAAGACGGATCTGGCTACACAATGTGGTCCGGGAAACGTTCAAAAAAAATTCAAATAAAATAATAATAATAAAATTTATTTTCTAGCTGGTAATCTTTTTTCTTTCTACTTAACTTTAATAAAAATAGATAAACGTAATATATTTTGTTTAACAGTGTATAGAACACTTGTAGAGACTTTTAATAAAATCTATCGTAGTTTGTTTCCCCTCCCTTGTTTTCTATGTAAAGAATATTAAATACTGGCGTGTAGAGACTGCGAATTAATTCGATTGATGCTGCCAGAGACTATACCTTATATAAACTCGATATATATTTGGACAAATTACAGAGAGGAATTAAATTTTTCATCCCTAATCATTTATTCGCAAAGGAACGCTTTAAAAATACCCGAGGCACGGTACAGTACATCCGGAGGAGTCAAACAAAAATGTTTATAGCTAGTTTACTGGCAAGTTTTTATCTAAGTCTCGCCAACCCCTGTAGGCTAACAACAGCCCGTATCATAACTCCACGCCCATTATACGTACGATCTTCTATAAGAAACTAAGGTTTTAGCGTTCCAAATGACAGTCATAAATTTTTCGTATCAAATTCTGGATTTATACCGTAAAACATGTCATACGATTTATGTATTATCACCCAGTTTTTCTCCAGAAGAAAAACTTCTATACGTCCAAAGAACTGATTTTATGATTCGCCGAATAGAAAACTGCTAGAAAAATAATAGTGATAAACACCGTGTAAAAACACACCAAAGAAAAAAGAGAGAAGAGACTACTTTCAATATTTTAGTTGGCCCACGTTTGTTTTGTTAAAGGCAAATTTTTATTTTCCCTTTTTTCCCTCTTTTTTTTTTCCTCCCTACACACAAGACTTCCTCTTATACTTTTTTAAATGTCGGGTATTAATAAATTATTCCAATCAGATAAAGCATTACGCTAGGGAAATTAATTATAAGACGTTAGTTAAATACTTTTTAAAATGCTAATCGTTAATTTTGTAGCATTTTCGCCCCCCCCTCCTCCTTCTTCTTCTACTTTTTCTATCACGCGCGGTCTTCTCGTTTGTTTAATCGCCCCGACGATAGATAAACCGCACAAAACAAAACTAGATTTAGGGAAATTTCTGATAGTTTTTTTTTTTTTTTATACGGAAAATCGTTATCGGATTGATGTACGAGACTTCTATTAATTTAATTATTTGTATGATAGATGATAATTAAAAGCAGAGAGTGCGTAATGGCGTGTAATTTCTGTTGTCATCGCGGATGTTCGATAACGTTATTCGTATCCTGTTTGCTCTCTTATCTATTCATCCTATCGCCAGTGAAGAACTCGACTAATCTTTATATCAGCTTATCGAAATTCCTCGGAGAATATCGCAACTATGAAAATTAATTTTCCATGCAACTATATATTTTACCGATTCAAATAAATTACTTAACAAATAAGAATATTAATACTTTATGACTTACTTTCTCGACGACTTAAATATATATTTCTTTAAGGAATAAATACATAAATAATTAATACCAAGAACATTTTTTCTTAATCTACATATTTTTATTTTTCTGAAAAGGCACTTAGCAGAATTTTCTTACAGTTTTTCTCGAATTCCTTGAAGTTATTATTATTATTATTCCGGAAATTCCACTTTATTCTCTCTCTCTTTTTTTTAAAAGAAAGAATAAATAAAGTAACAAAAGCAATTTTTCAGGAAATGTTTTGCTATTGTTTTATTAAGGAAGCGTGTTGTGAAGATTTTGATCTAACGGTAAGAACTTGTTTCCTTTAGGAAACTAAACTTATATTTACAGCCATAAAACTTTATTATATCGGAAATATCCGATTGCCCTTCTTCTATATATATATATATATATATTGTATGGGAATATGTCCGGGTAAGTAATTTATACAATCGAATTTATCGAAACGTCTTACCTATTGAATTATTTTTTAATACTGGAACCAAATTGTTGGAAAAAGATTGCTATGAAAACGATAATTAATTAATTTATAAATTACAATACTTTTTTTTTTTTTACGTGTAAAAATTATTAAGATTTTATTTAAATCGTAAGTAAAATCAGTGCTCGGCGCTCGCCCCGAATTAAAACAACAAAAAAGTTATAAATAGAATAAAATACAAGTTTATTTACTTGTAAATTTCTTTAAAAATTGTTAATTCTGAGAACAGTTTTATCTTTTAAATTAAATTATTAAATTTAGGTGACTTATTTGAGATTATGCGGGCCTAAACCGTACCTTTATAGCTGGGAATCGAGTTAACTTTGTACATTTTTGGAATAAAATCCTCGACTTTAATCTGTACCATTTGATAAAAAAAAAAGGAAAAAATCATACGAAATATGTTTCTATCTACTTTGCAATTCAAAATTCCCTTCAACTATAAGTCGAAATTTCTCAATAATGCAATTTAAATGTTCTAAAACTTTCGATTCGTGCGTTAGAAAATAAGATGTTACTGCATAAATTATAAGAGAAAACAGTTTATTCTGTGGAAACAAAAGAAATATTTTAATTAAAAACAAATTGAATTATTTAAGGTGTAGAAAATATCCCGAATTTTACGTCATCAATTGATAATCCAGATATAATAGACGAGATGAGAAGACACCAACCTCAATTATTTCTCTAAAACAGTGTATCTAGCGTGTAAAAAAACTACTGATAATAGCAATAATCCAGCTCCTATTGATCTTTCAATTATTGTTAGATATGTGTCTTTCTCCTCTAGAATTGGAGAAGTTTTATAATTTATAAACACGCATCTTTCATCTGTTGTGACATTTTGATTCGCAGCATCTGTCACGACAATTTAAGGGTAAGAATACAGAAATTTGTATTCATTAATTGCTTTAAAATCGTCCTACAATCTCCTCGAATAATATAAAAAAACATCATAAATATGATTTAGTTTATTTTCTTCTATAAAAATTCAGCTAAAAAAACAATAAAATTATGTATTCGATTTACTCCGTTAATAATATTATTATCCTTCGGAAAATCTATGGAAAATTGCGTGTAATTCTATCACTTATTACTAAATTTAATGGTTAAAATATCCCATTTTAGTGAAACAATTAAATTATTATTTATCTTAATTAAGATCTATAAGTAGCTTCTCTTTGAAGAATGTCTTTGGATTCTGTTACGAGCCACGTTGAATGCATTTCAACTAGCATTGCATCAATGGCCATCTTGAAAATTGCGTTGAGTTCTGTAGTTCGATGAAGCGACGTTCAAAAGCGATGTCAATATCCGTAACGTTCATCATTGAACAGCAGAGAATCCGCACAGGGCAATCGGTACGTGTGGAGCCTTAATATCTGCTGTGATATCGCGGGATTCTTTACTTTTTCAAACGTCTTTGAATGAACAACGTTTTGCAGAGATTTTCTTGTTAATATTCTTCTGGAAAATTTGCCACTGACGGTTAGACAATGTTATATTAGCGCGATGATTTTCCCCGAATTGTTCGACAAAGTGTTTTTGCAGGCAGGCTACCGGTGTCCGAATGGTTAAAATCATCGAACACGGGTAATTTGGCCGTGGATGTCTGGCCTAAGTGGAGTTTTCCGGGTTTTCTTCATCTTTGTAACACCTAAATTAATCGTATTTGTAATATATTTAAATATAAAATATACGCTCTCCACCTCAAATTAAGGCATCCCCCTCGGCAGATTGCCCGTGTGTCACGTTTCGTATATGAATAAAATGAAAGAAATCTTACAGGTTAATGCGCGTAAATCAGTGGCGGATTCAAGGAGGGGCTATAGTGTCTTAAACTGTACCCATTGACGCACAAAAACTTAACATTTACGTTGACAAATATGATTTATCGGATCATCAGCAATCCACCGTGTTAATAAAAGCCGTGCACGTGTTAATAAAAGATATTTGAGTCAGCCATTTTGGATACTTCTAGACATGCTACTGGCACGGATTAACGGAAAAGGATTAAAGATATTGTGTGAAAAATGAAAACACATACCGGATCCTCAACAAAGTTGAAATTCTTCGTGAACGAGATACGAGGTATTTCCGAAAAAAAAAGGTTTCTAACTTCGAACAAATCGAAGAACATTTAGAATATCGGCGACTCGGTTTACATTACCAACAATTGTTTTTCTGTTTGTTTTAACTGTTTGTTACATAAACACAAAAAGAAACTTTTGTTTACTTTTTAAACAGTAGAAAATTTTAAAGTTTCCTAACAATACTTGGTTTTTTTTATTAAAGATTCTGTGGTGTGAATGGTCTGAAACTATACTTACAACAATAATAATAATAGAAATTCAAAGCTTAGGCTATTCTGGGCCGTAAAATCAATCATTATTATGGGTTTAGTTTGGGTATTATAAGTGTTAGTTACAAATTAATCAATGCCAAACTATTAGGGGTGTCTATTTATCATATCTACAGCTCTTCGGGGCTTTATTTAATTGGTCTTTACAAAATTTAAACATTTTATTTGTACAAAACACTCATGCTAAGTACAGACTATGCAGAAGATACTGCTCAATGTTTACCCCATTCTGAAGGTGTGAAGCTCGAAGAGGATATGGACCAGTATCTTACTGAAAGTTTTCTAGAGAGACATTTTCCATTGGCAGGTCGTTCGTGTTTTGTATTGTTTTATGCCATCGATCCAATCCTAAAGATTTTTTACAACAATAAAGTAATAAAATGAATTTAAATTTAATCAAATTTTTATGTATATTTATTAAAAAAAGTAGAAATTCTTTAAGGAACACTAAGTCATACACGAAACAAGACGTTTTCTAAAATTTGAGAGTAGGTCTCAAGTCATCAATAAATAGAGATGTTTAAAAAGTCTGGTAAGAATATAATGCTTTAGGCAAAGAATTTTTTTTTCAATAAACTTGTGGGAATAAGAATTCCCTTCTTTATTTATCTATTACAAATAAAGAAGAAACATCCCAATGGTTTCTGACTGCTGGATATTATTTGGCATTTCATAATCTATTAATGAATAGAAATTTAAATTTTAGATATATCAAAATTACATAAAATGTTTAAAAAATAAATTAAAACGTTTTCTTTAAATGTTTTATGTATAAATAATAAAACGGGCTTTGTGTATTTTTTCCCTATTTAATTAAAACGAAATTCTCTGTGCTTAGTTTGAGAAAGATGTAAATAATTTGACAGGTATTCGCAGATATACAGCTCAATAGATCTTGTTTTTAAAATTCTGTTCTGTCCTATGGGGCATTAATGGTTCTTATTTTACATCGGTTATGGATTAGGCCAGGCAACATTTTGGCCATCGAGTAATGAGAGACGGAGAAAAATACAGTTGAAGACTGACGGATGGTCGAGCGGTAAAGATATCAGCTTGCTGCTTTGAGAGAGTTGAATCCAGGAGAACCACAGGAGATTTTTCATGGGTAGTAAGTCCCGGATATGTCGAGCTGAGTTCCTCGCCACCGGCAGCTTCATTGTGGACGGTCCATCAATGGCCAAATGACTGAACACTGGTGGTGAATTTGCACCCGATCAAATGGTGGATTGCATGGAATTTACTGAGTTTTCTTCGCAGTGGCCCACAACGGGTGTGACCGAGCGGTGTGAAATGCATCCTGATTTCTCCATGAAAAATCCTTAGGAAGTTGCTTGCCCGAATTCGGTCCCAGATCTCCCAGATCATGGATCCAAGTTTCTGATAATATAAAATAATAAAATACACAAGAGATCAACAATAATATGCAATGTAGAAAGCAAAAGTCATCTCAATAGTGAAACATTTAGTACTATTCATTTAATTTCATTTACAGTGTAGAAGTTACATACATATATTCTAAACTAATAACCTATAAAAAGGTATAGGTAATTCAAATAAAATGTTAACAATGACAATAGCAATGCACAGTACAATAAATCTGAATCATTAAGTTCAAAAACTGTTAACAACATTTGGAGTTATTTTAAATGTTATTGTAAGTAGGCCAATATCAACTTTTGTGAAAACTTAAATCGATTTAAACTGAACTTTTCTTTAATTAATCTGTTCGATGCTTTCATAATAAATTTTAACTTGGGCCCCTTTTAGGTAAGATCTAGTAACATTTTATACGTATTAACTATACTTACTTTATACTAATTAGTTTAGAATATATCTTCTGTGTAACTTTTACTAAACCGTAAATGAAATCAAACGAATAGTAACAAGTGTTTCACTTTTTAAATTTCACTCTTTCTGCCATGTGTGCACTAAGAGTGCCCATTGCAAACCCATCATCGGTTCGACCAAGCCAACAATGGAATGGCTGGATGGTGAGGGACGGGACCGGGTGGATCCTCCTCGAAAAATTTATGGGGTTTTTTCAATCCATTCGGATTTAATTCCTGATCTCCAGAGCGGTAAGATTTCACCTTAACTATTCGGTCATCTAGCCGTCTAAATGTTTCACTATTAAGAAGACTTCTTTTTCTAAATTGCTCGTAATTGTCGATGTTTTTGTGTATATTAATTTCAATTATCACAAGCTTATTTTTTTGTGTAATATTTTCAATAATATTATATACAAAGAAAAACATCTCAGATGTAAATCTTGGGGGTATCGCTTTGCATAAAAGTAAAATAACTCTATGGTGAACCTCCTTGAACTTTGGCCTATCGACCGGAAAGTTTCGCCAGCACCTCACCGATAACGAGAAAGGTTTAAGTTTAAAATTTGAGCTTTCTATACCCAGTAGTTTTTCTCTAGGAAAAAGAAGAAAATACAGCTTTTTCGGCGATTTCGACTGGTCATATTTCGGCAACCCTTATATAGAAAAATCTGAAATTTTCCACACTATCTAAGAAAACAAGTATCTTTCGAACGAGATATTCAGACTTACTATAGGCGTTTGAGGGGTGGGGAAAATTGACCCCGAAAATCGGCCCGTAAAGGTCAGTTAGTGGCTTTTTCACTTTGCGCGATGTGTTGTACTTTGATGGGTTTGTAAATCGATATACCAAAATTCGTTTAATTTATTAGAAAATATATTGAACAGATTTAAATACTTTTAAATCTGTTCAATTATTCAAATAATTAGGCATTGTGTTTTCATTCTATTTAGATTGAAAGTACTACAGCTTATGATTTATATTCACTGAGTAGTTAGATATACTGTACTGTAATTTGTAGTAATTTATGGAATATATTATAGTCTATATTAAATGTAAATCAAAATAAAATTTATTTTCTAAGAATATGACTTTAATAAGAAGACAAGTAAGTTTTATTTTTATGATAAAAGAAATATCAATAGTGTATGAGATTTTAATGTATTAAAATCAATCAATTTATACTTAATATAGCAGCAATGACAAAATATATTCACCATTCATGATAATCTAAATGTATAATTTATTAGTGACCGTAACTGATAGCCTTTATTAATATTCTAGTTATGTTTCATTGATTATATATATATATATAAGACCGAATGGCCGAGTGGATTGGGGATCTTCGGGGTCCGTCATGGCCGTATCTATCCATGAAAAACCCCAGGAATTTTTTTATGGATGGATATGTCGAGTCTCGTTCCTCATCCACCGGCCGTTCGGGTCTGGCCGAATCCACTATGGGAATGATTGAAAAAGTCTTATCAGTCCTTATTAGTGCCCACAGTGCGGAAAAATGTTTGGTTTGCTTTATTTGTATAAGGCAACGCGACACGTGAGCGATATGTCGGAAGGATGTGTCCCAGGAGGACTTTCTATGTGAAACTGGACTTATTTAGGTGTTAAAAATGTGAAGAAAACCCG
Source organism: Centruroides vittatus (assembly GCF_030686945.1). Classification (NCBI taxonomy): domain Eukaryota; kingdom Metazoa; phylum Arthropoda; class Arachnida; order Scorpiones; family Buthidae; genus Centruroides; species Centruroides vittatus. The sequence goes on from NW_027121678.1 coordinate 526,204, forward strand.
GAAAACTCCACGTGGCCAGCCCGTTGGCGAGGCGCGAAACCCCAGTTTTCGGTGGTTTATCCAATTGGCCAGGAGCGGAAAATATATATATATATATACTGTATATTATATATAGCTATAAATATTAAATGGCATCAACGTTAGAAGAATTCCTAACTTAGCAATTGTAAATACAAGTTAAATAACTTGAAATTTGTCTGTATTATATAGAAAACGCTATGAATACCCGAAGTTCAAAATATTTTATAAATAATTGTACGAAATTGTAAATTCTGTCGTTCAAAAATAAGTAAAAAGAGAAATATAAATAACTACATTAAATTAGAAAAAACTCATAAATGAAATGAAAAATATTCTATTAATTGTATATAAAATTTAATTTCTCCAATTAATTTATTGCAAATATTAGCCGCGTGGTGTCTTCGTGTCTACAAGATGGCGGCGAGATGGAGTGCCGAGCATGTAGTTGCAGAGTATCGAGATTTGCAAGTGAGTTAGGCGGAAAGAACTTTCACACAAATTAAATTATTGTCTGTCAGATAACAAATTAACTAAATGAGCTTCTTTAATTTTGTTTTCTGAATAAAGATTTTCAAAAATGTAATATTTCTAGAATATGACAAGAAATTAACATATTTTATATAAATGACACTTGGTTATTTAAATTTCAATGGGATTTTATTACTGGGAATGTTATCAATATTAACTAAGTTCTTAGAATATAAAACCGAGTGATTATAAAAAAAGTAAATAAAAATGGCATATAATTGGTAAAATTTTTCAGTTAATTAAGACATTATATTTATAATTTAAGTGATGGAAATCATTGTACGTGATTCGCATGCTGGTTCAGGTATAATTTTACTAAAGTATACTTTAATTATTCGGTCGCTCGGTTATCTGGCATACCCCGGTGTGATTACTTGTGCGCTTCTGTTTCCGTGAAAATGTTAATTGTATCATTCATTCTGTTTTACTGTTTACTTTGGTTTTGTTTCTGGTGTACAGTATTGCGTGTCGGCAAGCTGTATTATTTTGCTACCTGCCTCGGTACCGTTCGGGTTTGGAAAGTGCACAATCCTCCTTTTGTTTACAGGTACTCACTCCTCACTTTACGACCTATCTGATTAACAATTACGATCAATTGAGTTTCGACTTGCAATTCGGGGAATCCCTTTTCTCGGCTTGAGTGTCGGTCAGTGGCGAATGGTGACATGCACACTAAGCATACTATAATAGTCTTTTTATGAATAAATTTGAAGTTTGTTGCATAATTTGTATAATTTTACAACGATCCTATATTCCCGGCACGAGCTCCTTGCTTATCGACCAATTCGTTTAACGACGTAGTCGTCGCAACGGAACTCGGTCGTAAAGTGAGGAGTACCTGTACTATAGAGGTTGATTTCCTGCAAAGCTCTGTCTGCTATTTCTCCAACTTTGTCTCTACTGCATCTTTCTGAAGGATCCAGAAGTTGGTCTGTTGACTCCACACTTCCTATCTTAGCCTTCTTTCCAAAATAAGTCCATGTATCTCTATCTCTTATCAAAGTAGACATCATCAGCTGAGTCAAGAGTATATTTCTAACTTTATTTACCAAATTGTACATGGACACTACTTGATTAATTGGGAGAATTCTTTTATTTTTTTTATCATGTCCTCTCTTCCTTTCTCATGATTTCTCTTCAGTTGTGTGTCCTGACCAACCAAAGGGTCAGGATCCCACCACATAATGAGGAAGTTTTGTTCTTGTTTGTGTTGAGTAGATACTAAAGACAAAGGTGCCAATGAACCAATTCACTCTTTCATGTAAATGATTTATAGAGTTGTTTGTATGTTTGTTGATCCTTTAACAAAGATATCCATTCTTTGTTTCCTTGTCTATGTTCAATCTTTCAAATAGACATTAATAGTAATTAATAGCTCCTACCAAAGGATGACAAATCACATATTACTTTTAGGCAAGCTGTAGATCTACACACACTTAGTAATCCAGTACTCTCATTAATTAATCTGGCACCCCCTCTATGCAAGGGTTGGCTAGATTATCAAGAGTGTAGTGTAACTATAAACTCAACATTATTATTATTATTTGAAAAGCCTTAATTTTCTTGATTTTACAATAATTTTCTCATTAATGAATTACCATTAAATTTAGGAATTATGCTACAGCATAACAACAACTTAGTAATCTGAATAATTATACAATTCTGCTATCTGTATGAAATATATATTCGAAAAATTAAATTTGAAAATTTGCAGATGACAAAATATTGTACTGTACATGAATTAAGTTTAAACTATTTCTTGATGTTATAAGCTAATGATGATATACAGAAGATATGAATTGCTAAATCAGATATGCATTACTGATGAAGGCAAAACCTAAGATATGATGTGTTTTTAATATTACAATTGTTTCAGAAAGACATGGGCATCAAAATACAGAGCAATTTGTGTTAGGATAAACACAGGGTGAGGCAAAAAAGGTGTTAGAAAGAAATAGAAAGTAAAAAAATTAAAGAAACAATTTTATATACAAATGCAGCAAAAAGTAAAAAAAAAATTTGGTTAGGTAGCAAGATGGCGGCTCGTCTCTAATTCCAGCAAGGAAACAGTGTGACACATGTTCTAACCTAACCTATTCTAATAAATTACCATAATTATCAGCAACCAAATTATTAGAATAAGTTAGGTTAGGTTAGAACGTGTCCCTACTGTTTCCTTGCTGGAATTAGAGACGAGCCGCCATCTTGGCTACCTAAGGTAACATTAACCAAAAATTTTCTTCAGTTTTCACAGTATTTTTGGTTGCATAATATCTAGAATACCATGAAAGCTGAAGAAAATTTATTTTCTACTTTTTAGCTTTTCTCTACACTCTGTTTCTAATTTAATTTCATGCTTTTGTCTAGCTTTTTTCAAATGTCTTTTTCTTTGTGTTGCTTTCAGTTTCCTTCTATAATCTTTTCTCTTTATCCATTTTTAAAGCATTGTCGTAATTTCAATTTGCTAATTTTTTCCCATAGGTTCTCATAGTTCACATGGAATATTCCCACAAGTAATTATTTGCCACTCTGCTTGTAGTTCTCATGATTATAACAGCAAATAACAAAGTCTTTATTATTGACTGCAGTTTAATTAATTTATTTCTGTTGGTCCTGTAAATATGCGACATTCTGTATGTTAAATAAAAAGAAGTTCAACGTACAGAATTGTATGTTGAACAAAACTGTGTACATTTAAAATGAATTCCACATAAAATTAAATTTTTTGATCAAGTTGTTTGCCCCTACAAAATTAATTGTCATCAGGAATGCGTATGTATGCAAAGTTTCAACTAGATTGGAAATTGGGTGAAAATTGAGTTACAAGATTTTATCTAGAAGACAAAAAAAAAAGATACAGAGTAAGTTAATAAAAATCATATAAATAAATTAAGAAAAAACTTGAATCTTGAAAACTGATTTATATACTAAAAGAAACATTGAAATTTAATAAAAAATATTTTTTGAAGTGTTTTCCAGCAGCTGCAATGACAGTGTGCATCCTGGAACTAAACTCATTGATGCTTTCTAATACCTTTTTTTTTTTTTTTTGCCTTACCCTGTATAGTGTGATCAGAAATTTCTGGAGTTATTGGGAAGTTTTTTTATGTATGAAAAAAAAATAATGCATGGATTTTAGACAGGATATTAGAATATTTTATTATAGGAGTGGCTAAATCTTGTCACAACAGATACTATATATTACCTATCAGAAATATGGACGAGCTAAATCTCTTTTAGAATGGTATTTTATATTATACATAGTTAAAATACTATAGTTGTCATTGTTATATAGGGCTAAGAATGCATTTGTGTGAGTAGGTATGTAAGAAAAGTTATCTAAAACACTTTCTAAGAAAATAGGTTTTATAAATTTTTTAAAATTTAAATATATATAAAGCTTTCGTTGCTTACTGGTAGAAGGTTTGAGTTGTAGTGAGATACTAAATGTTTAAAATTTGGTTCATATTCAATAATTGCATGTTAATTCCGTATTAATTCTTTCAGAAGATGACTTGTTAATTGTGAACATTAGTTTTAATCATCTTCATAGCTGAATATAATAATTCGCAACTATACTGTTTATTAACCAAATATGGATAATAATAAAGCAGCATGATGCGTTCTATAAATGTTCATATTTTATTTTAGGAACATATATTCAAGGTTATGTTGACAATCCACGTGTGTATCGCATTACATAACAGTCAGCAAACTTACAAAATATGTTGTGTGTTTATTAATAGTATGTACTAAATTTATAAAAAAATTATATATGGGAGCTGCAATAAGGGTCTAAAAGAGCTGCAATTTGGCTAACTTGATTCTATTTGTTTTAATTTAGAAATGCCTACTCAAATATCTTATCAAATAACTTTCAATCTTTATCTTGTCAGAAAGTCTATATAACTGATATAAAGGCAATTAGCAAATATTGAGAGGGAAAGATATGTGAGTATACAATAAAAACTAAATAACTTTGTCTTTTTAAACCAAAACAATTTTTATTGAAAAAACCTAAGTAATTAAGGCACAAGCGCTTTTATTTCCAGAACTTATAGTTGTGTGTGTACATTTGTATACTGTGCTTATATTATCAGTTATCAAATATCAGCTTTTTGATTAAGGAAAAGTGAAACCTTATCAAAGTTATTGTTGAGGACAGCCAGACAGATATTTATAGATTAAGAGTTTCAATAAATTTTTGTTATATTTCTTGATTGAAAATCTGACTCCAGTGGTACTGTACCAGTGATACCAGGATACATAAAATAAAAATTATTAAATCATTCTACAATTGAAATCATATATTTTTTAAAATATTAATATAAATCTTAAAATATTTTCAGTTACAATAAATTTCTTATGCTGTATTTTTAACAACTTTTATCATTGAGGAACTGAAAAAATGTCAGGATGAACTTGATATCTATATACAATGTAATCAATAAAATTTCCAGAAGAAAGGTTTACTTTAACATGTGCAATGCAATTGCTTTATTGATTTTTCTGAAAGCATTTGACTTATTTCTATTTTCTTTTAAAGTATTTGAATATGGAATCACAATTTATTCTGAAGATTAGAATTCACCAACTAACTATAAAATACCAAAATTTTTATGTAGACAGTTCAATATTTTTTCAAATAATTCATTCAAATATTCGTAAAATTTATATTTTAATTATCCAACCAATGAAAATATGAAAAAATTTGTTGTCATTAATTGATTTGTGTACGTTTCTTTATATAAATTTCATTTTAAAGTGATAGTTTCTATTACTTTATATATGTATCCGCTGTATTTGTAGAATGAATCTCAAATCATTATTGATAAAAAGCAAATTAGTTTCAGAAAAAATAAAACTAAATAAATATAATAAGCAATATCTTGTCATATATAATGTCAAACTTAGTAAACAAAACTTTTTATGTTCAGTAGTATTTTGCAACACTAACATTTTTGAGATTTATTTTCATCTTCAGACTGTCTTTCAAACCTTTGATTGTGTTGATCATTAGTCAAGCAAATACTTTTCAAACCTATTCTATTCATTTAAGTTTCAACAGTGCTTTGAATTTCTTAAATTGTTGTTTCAAAATGCTCCCTAGTCTTCTTAACACATGGAGCTTGTTTATTTTAAATTGAAAGAAAGGAGTCGGGATATGTTGCATATAATATCAAAGTATTGATAGACCTTGCAGCATTTTGTGATCTATAATACTAATAAAAATGAATAGAATATACATGTAGTAGCATTAAAAACAGTATTGAATGAAAAATTCTTGGAATGGAAGTTTTTGAATGAATATTTTGACATTTTCAGCCTAAACTAACAATACTCTTTCTGACTTTCTGATTGAGAAAACAGAGTTTAATCATGAAAAATTTCAAGTTAGAAACTGTAAATGTTCGATTTTACAATTACGTGACTCATAGCCTGGTGATAACGGAGAAAAGAGACAGATAGGACGTCGGTATAAGTCACAGTTATGATTTCACAGATTCGAGACAGCTTGGTAGCCCGAATGGCCCTGGGCTTTTGCCCGTGCATGCTAAGTGACTTTCATTACAAGCATTTAGCTTTCCGAAGTCTACGAGAACAATTATTTGACATTGACGGCTGCGAATTTTGCGCCAATAAGCTGCTTCAACTTGTTCAATTATGTTATCAACTCAATTTCATATTTTTTTCACATTTTCACTTTGCGATCCTTCTCTGTTTTTTTTCCGTTATTTACACGTGTAGGTAATTTCATTGTTATCCACATTTGACATCATCATTTATCACATACTGCCAAGACACTTGTCTGTCTGCTACATCTGTCAAGAATTAACATGATTGGCAAAGCGGGCCAATAGAGAGCAGGGTTTTTGCCATAATGTGGTTTGCGTGCCAATTTTCATACGTGCGTTAATCAAGCCGAATATTTGGCTATTTGGCCACGCTCATGGCCGAATGTTCGGTATTTGTCCCGAGGCCAAATATACTATTCATCGCAACACTAATTTTAATCTGTTATGTATAGTTTGAAATCTTATGATATTTTAGACTTAAAAGTAAAGAATTTCTAACATTTCTTAATTAATTAATACCTTAATAATAATATGAAAAAAATTACAATTGTTTTTTTTGAAGTCAATAGTTTTTTTTACATAGATATGTATAGTTTGTATAAATTTATGCAACATTTGAACAATCATGTATATTTATTTATACATATTATAGTTTTTCAAAATTATACAGAATGATTGTCAAATTCAGTATCAGTTCATTAAAAAAAAAGACTTAATGTTACTATTAATAATTACCGTATTTTATGGACTATAAGATGCACCTTTTTCTTCGAAAAATTGCCTCCAAAATTAAGGTGCGTCTTATAGTTCGTAAAATACGGTAAATGTTAAGTAATATAGCCTGATATAATCTGGCAATCGTTTGATTTTAATAAAAAAAATCAGGTTTTTATGTGTTTATATTTATAGGCTTGATTCTTGTAATCGAAAGTTAAAAATGAAAAATTTTCATTGCAAATGTTTATTTTTGTAATTTGTAGAAAACCATTTCAGCAAAGAAAAATATGAAAACGAGCAATTACTTATTGTGACATTGTCACAATGCTGGGCTGAAATTTTTTAATCATATATATTTACTTTAAGATATATGCTCTCCACCTCAAATTATTAGTAGGTCTTGCTCCTGTACATCATATTTTTCCTTTAACAATAGAGTCGTTCCATTCATCTATTAACTGCTTTCAGAGAAAAAGTTTTGAATTGAAATAACATGACTGGAAATTTGCATTGGAAGTTTGTATATAGTTAATCAGGACCTCCAGCGCCTAAGATTTCCATATCTGGTCTTGGATTTCATCTACATAACACCATTCTTAAGATTAAGAAAGACAGAGGGAATTTATAGGGCTACATTTTTTTCAAATTGCAGCCCAATAATTGTACTGTACATATTAATTTATAAGTTCTTGTCAGAAATTATTTCTATTGGAGCACTTTCAGTTTGAATTTATACAGGAGTATTTAATCATTGTAATACTAGTAAATAGAACTAATAACATTATTATTCATATATTTTTTGATTAAAACAAACTTAAAATTAATATGTAGACAGTAAATTTTAGATTTTTCATCAAACAGATAAAGTAATTTTTCATTAAAAAAAGTGAATAAGTAATTTTTAAAGTTGAAAAATATCTTTTTTGTTATAAATACAGTAAAATTCACTTATTGTAATCATTTTTGGGCTCACAAATACTGACAACATTAAGCAAGGCAAGTAAATAAGACTACAGTTTGTGAAAATCACTAGGTTACAAATTCTCTGGAATAACAAAATGATGTAAACACAAACCGTAACAGCATTGCACGCTTCATTTATTTATTATGATAATTATTAATATGTTTTTATTCAGTATTGTTTGCCAGCTATTGCCTTTAAAAACATTAGCATATAATTGAAGTAAGAAATGCCAGAAATTTATTATATTATGAGCCAATATAGACAACATTAAAGATGCCGTGTAAGACTGATAACAATAACCGATAGTGATTGCATGTTATTAGTCACATGAGACTGAAAGCTTGAAAAGAAATTTAAAAGTTCTTATTTACTTGAAGAAAATGATTACTATAACTGAACTCTCATTACAATAATAAGATTTTTTAACTATGTTCTAACTTGTTTTGGGTGTGCTGATTTTGACATTAAATGACTGATGACATTTTCCATGATTATAATAGAGAGGTTGCGGCTGACATTTTCATCACGAAAACGTGTATGTCGGACGTTCAGCGCTGCCTTCCTGTAATCCTAGATGTTTGATAATGGCATGTGGCATGTCGAGCATGATTTCACTGACGTTCCAAATGCCATTGTCAAACTTCCAGGCTTACAGGAAGGCGGTGCTAAACGTCCGACGTACACGTTTTCGCGTTGAAAACGTCGGCCACAACCTCTCTAAGAAGTGGAACATTATAATTTTAATCTGATAATCTAGAAGCTGATTCAAGTAACAAAATTAGCAAAATATATAACAATGATGCCCAAACTGTGGCTTACGAGCTGCATGTGGCTCTTCAACAGCTTAATTGTGACTCAACTAATAAATAAAAAATATTTGTTATTTTTTAAAATTTCGTTACAAACGTTACAAATATATAAACCTTCAAATAGCAAAGAGTAAATAATAAAAAAAATGTAATAAATATGTAAAAATTGTTAAAATAAATACATTATGATTCTGAAATTTTCTTTTTATTTTAATACCAAGAACATTGGATGTGGCTCCCAATATTTTCAGGTAGGTAACTAGGGCTCTTACAACAAAAACTCTGGGCACCCCTGATATATAACAAACGAAACAAAAAAAGATTAATTAACGAAAAATACAAATAACAAAATCATATTTTAGATGATATGAAAATCATAAAGATTGATCAAATTATTTAAAAGACTTTTTATAGTCAAAAATATTAAATATTTCACAAATGGTATTTAATAACAAACAAATATAATCTTTATATTTTAATATATAATACATTCTAATCTGAATTAATTAATTCCAAAGCTATTCAGATTATCAGCAGTTGAAATTTGGTGGTAGTAAAGAGAGAATTTTAAATAAGATCTTGTGTAAAATTGCTTGATTCAGTGGCGTAGCGTGTGGGGGCGGTAGGGGTGGCCCACCCCGGGCGGAACTTATAGGGGGCGGCAAAATTTCACAATAAATAATAATATCTTGTAAAAATACCTAAATAAGGGGGCGGCGAAATTTTCCTCCGTCTCGGGCGGCTGACACCCACGCTACGCCGCTGGCTTGATTTAAAATTAATCCTGAATTATTTATAGAATATTGTTATTTTTAGTTAAAAAATTATCAATTTTTTTATTTGTTGAGTTTAACATTTCTATAAATATGCAGGATTTTCGTGTGATAATACTTTATTTTTACTTACTCAATGAAAATGTTATATAATTTCTTTATTGATTTCAATTCAGGTTATTGGAAGCTTAGATTAGGACAGTATACTTTAATATTTTCTGAGTTATGATTAGTACAAAATCTTTTTTTATTAATAATAATAAATAGTTCTAAACAATTCTTTGTAAAAATTTATTTAATGATTTCAATATAATTATAATAAACTTGTATACCTGTAATCATTTTTGATTTAGAATTTACATAACTTTGTTAAGTGAAACAACTTTACATATAATCTTATATAATATCAAAATTAGTACAATTATATACTGTTACTTATTTTAATAATGATTTGAATTTCATTTTTAGGCAAATTCCATGGCTTTAGATTGTACAGGACAGTACGCAGTAATAGCAGGGTATGTTTGATCATTTTTTTAATTTAAAAATTAATATTATAATTAATGAAATTGCTGTTTTCAGGAAAAGATGTTTAATTTTTACTTCATTGGACAAACCCTCTGTACCTATTAAGAAAGTATATCGTAATTGTAAATGGGATATTACAATTATAGAATGGAATCCACATCAACAAGAATATATAGTACTTGCAGTAAGTTGTAAATATTTTAAAATTTGCAATGTGTGAATTAAAATGAATAACAAATATTAAATTAATTCAAATATACAAATTTAAATGAGGATTCGTAAATTATTATTTATTAAATATAAACAAAAGTTAAATTCCAGTTTTCTTGAAATTTTGTTTCATTAAGTCATGAGAAACTTTAAATGTTTTGAACACATTTTTAAAATTTCTACAATGAAATCACCTACGTGAATGAATAAAAGAATATTCCAGTCTTGTGGATTAATAAACAAAAAAATATAAAAATATTTATTGTATATTCCAATATATAAATCAACTTTCTAAGCCTGAAAAGAATTTCTGCAGTACTAGGAGTTGACTTATACAGAATATATAAAATTCCAATTTTTGCTTGCTTTGTATCTCTCTTAGTGCTCTCTTAACAGAATGGAATCTATGATCCAGCAGTTCCACCCTGCTACATATGGTTTATGATAGTAGAATGTCGTATTATGCCTGAACCTTCACTGTGTCATTTGCATTAGTGACGTACAGTTGACACATCAGCTGTTGGAAACAGCATGTGATACTGTATAGTGTTAATTTATATTGATTTTATTGTTATATTAATATCTATGTTAAATAAGTCAAAATCTAAAGCTTATTGAGGGCTGAGTTTTAAATGGAAATATTATCTTGCAACCTGCTGGAATTTGGTAAGTGGTACACAGCAATTGTTAGGAGTCCTGTTCCATTTGTTTACCTATAACAAAATTATAATGCTGCATAAACTATTTATATTTTATTGGAGGTGTTGATAATTGCTTGAGTGTGTTTACAGGTGTTCAATAGCATTCTTACCAAAGTAATTTTACTGAGATTCTGATTCCCATATTTCTTTTTATATGAACTATATAATACATATATCATATATTAAAAGGCATTACAGTGTAAGAGTTTCAATGAAAGTAATGTGGCATAATTATTAATTGCTTTCTTCATAAGCTGCTGTATATTTAGAGATTGACTTACAGAGTAGGTATAAGTCTAAACTGGAAGTTTGATCTGAAAATCTTAAGGTTGACTTGTGCTTCAGATCAACTTATAACAGCATATACTCAGTATGATGATTTATTTTTTGTATTTTATTTTAGTTATTTTTTAGTATGTTAATGCATCTTAATTCAGGTATTAAGTTAGAATATCATATATTTATTTATATGGATAATTTCATTCTTACTTATACCCGATTGAACATAAAATAAAATTTTTATTTGATAATGCATTCATAACAAACTCCAATAATTTGTATAAAATTTTTTAAAGCATTTTTCAATTGAATAAAATGCATATTTTAAGAAAATTTTCTATTGTAATGTTTCCTCGAGTTGGATCCCAGTCTCTCCTGGATGTTGATAATTTTAGCATTTTCTATCCCTAATATCCAGGGTCTTGCTGGAATAAGGAGTTCTCAATGTCTATAAGTTTTATCAAGCTAGAATAGACAAATTTCCTAGTCTTAGACCCTTATGGCTCTGTTCGTGCACATCCACTCGACCTTATTACGTATAGGTTCATTTCTTGGCGGAAGGCGAATGCGATATATTGTCATAGGGAACACTCGAATCTTCTTGCACGTCATTAAAAAGTCCAGCCTTGCTCTAGCCTTTGTGAGGCTGATCACGATTTTACGATAACGATTAGTCAGCATCATTGAATATTATAAATCAGAACTGCACACCGGAGTGTATATAACAAAAAATTTTCTGTCTTAGTTTTTATTTTATTTATAGAAATAATAATTACAAAACAGTTTATTATAATTATAATGGTATTTCTTCAGTCTTAAGAGGCACATTTTTTGTAATTTCCATATTTCCAAATCATTTCAATACCACTTTGATGAAGAGCATCTTGCCATTTTGACAAAGAGCAAAATTTCAACATAATAGTCATTACTTACACATAAATGAACTTTGTTATATATGTTTATTCTGTTGTTAAATTATGTTCATTAGTATTAATACAGATATTGAATTTAGCTAAACTTTAGACTTGTGTTTGCCAGTTAAAATGTCTTCGAAATAAAATCACAACATTGAAGTAAAACACACTTTGTATGTAAAAGAGCTTGAAACAATGTTGTGTAATAGTTAATTCTATGCATAAATTTATAAACATATGCCATTGTATATTTAAAAGAAATTTCAGCATTTTCATTTTAAAACTGACAGTTTGTCTTATAAATTAATGGCATCTCAGAATCAAAGATGTACAATAGATAGTAATTATTCTTTAATTTTAATACTGTAATTACAGTTTATTCATAAAATTGTGAATTTTATTATTTATTTTTTTAATAAAACTTATGGTATTAAATAATTGGAAGTGAATTAAATATAGAATAAAAAATTTAATTTATATTTAATATTTATAGTATAATCAGTCTGCTGAATTGCTTCAGTGGAAAGATAATGATGTAATACAAGTTCAACCTCTTCAAGCTCACACTCGTTCTATCAGGTAAACGAACGTCATTGTTTATTTAAGTAATTCATCAAACAAAATTTTATATTTTTTCATTTTTATGAAAGTTTATATATGTTTAATTTATGAATAATTATTATTCTTTTGGCATGATAATCTGCATTTATTGTAATAAAAATAACCAAAAAATTTAATCTAAAATAAGAAATGAATGATAAAACAAATGAAAAACAAAGAAATAATAAATTTAATGAAACCTTGGCAGTTTTTTTTACATGATTCTGTTGAATGATTGAATGGACATTACTCACATGACATCATGGTTACATATTGGCACATAAAAAAATGGTCGAGTCTGTATTACAGTACCATACCTTTTAAATAATTTTGACGTAAATTAAATACAGTTGAAACTATCTACAGTCAAACCTGTTTTTGTGCGGTGGATAGGGACTGCATAAAAGAAAACGCATAAAAAAAAATCGCGTGAAACTTCACGAGTGGCTATAAAAAATAGTTTTCGTAACACAATTAAAATACTATTTTTTTTTTATGCGGTGAATAGGGACCGCATAAAAAAAGTCTCATGTAGAAAATAACTCGAAACCGTACGAAATAACTAGGAATTGCTTTTTTAACTCCTTGGGTCTTTTTCTGCAACACCTAATGGGGAAAAAAATCCTCTAAGAATTTTAATTTTTATATTAATTAATTAATTCTACTTAAATACGAATCTAACATTAAAAAGTTAAAAATAATCCTTAAATAATGATTTTATTTGATAAATATAGCTGCAGGAAGTGTTATTTCATTTAACAAAACATGAAATTTCACACTTGCAGTCTAAAGCTGGAGGGGAGCTAACTTACCGCATCTGTTCAAATATAACATAATATTTATGGTTTTTATGCTATTAAAATAAGAGGGGACCGAAATAAACGTATGAGAAAAAAATTTTACTGAATAAAAAATGAAAAAACCTGCTGATGTCATAGAAAACATCCAATAGAGTTTTTAAAAATTTTACAGGAGTCAATTATGTTCCAATTTGATTGAAATTTTCATATACCGCACAAAAAAAATCGCACAAAACAAATCGCACAGAAAAAGACCGCACAAAAACAGGTTTGACTGTATCTCAAATCTCACAGGAATGAGGAAAACATTTGAGAAAGAGGTTTTGAGATATACAGGTAACAGTAAAAGGTTTGATTGGAGCTTCGGGATTTTATTAATACAATAGCAAGTACAGTATACACCCGTTTTAGGTATAAATAAAACATTTTGACATATCTGAACAGAAATAGTTGGTCAATAGTTTCTGGTGCTTTACTTTCTTCAAACAATAAGATGCAAGTTGAACTTGTAGCCAGTCAGAGAAAAGCAGTGTTAATTGCAACTATCTATTATATTGCATGAGATATTTCTCAACTACAATTTATGCTTTGAAAGTGTAGTTGCTGAGCTTTGAAACTGTAATTGACACTTTAGTCCATAATTTGATATATAGAGGTTTTTGGAGAAAATTTTTTGAAAATAATGTGGAAAATATATTGAAATTGGGTCGAAAATGCAGGGGGAAAAATAAATTTTGAAATCTTAAAAGCACTAATTTTTTATTGAATTGAAACATTGAAACTCTAGGTCAGCAGTTCTCAAACAATGCATCAAGGAACACTGCTGAAATTGCTAAATGTTTCCCAAATATCATAAAAGTTTGTTTTAAAAATGATAAGAAATCAATTTGCGCAAAGATTTATTACATCCACACATATATAATAAATTAATAGCTAGGTTAGGCCTATAAGGTAGCAGTTAGTATAATACACTGCTATTTATGATTTAAAATATATTAATATACAGGTATCCTTCATATAACATGGTAGTTACGTTCTGAAAAATGCTTGTTATGTGAATTTGTGTTATACGAAACAAAGGACTAATGCAAAACATGGAGTTACATTCCAGGAGTTAGCAAAAGTATACTATTTTTTTTTTGTTACTAAAATAAATGTGTTTATTAAAGCAATTGATAATTTATTTCCAATCAATAATTAATTAACAATCACAATTAAAAGTACTTACTATATTACACATTAATATTAATTTTAGCTAAATTAGGGTATTTTCTTTTTACAAAGTATCGTTGTCATCTCAGCTTTTTTGTTGATCTTGATCATAAGTATCAGCAACATTTTCATATTCTTTATTTTTATCAAAAAAATTTTTATGAACGACAAAATAAAAATATGTTATTAATCACAAATTTGTTCTAGCAGGTTGTGTTTGTTTGCTCAAGTACTAAGTGACTTTTTTCCAGAATTTGTGTTTGAATACTGAATTGTTCAAGTACTGAGATACCACTGTCATTTTACAAATGTAAAACCTACGAATGATTACTTCACAGTTAAAAAAGTTTAATAGCACTTATCTAAAAATGTTTAAATAAACTTTACTAAATACAAAGATTAATCTATAAAAAAACAGTGGCAGTCTTAAGAGTTAAAGTTTGAAGCACTTGATTAAACACTTAATCAAGTGTTGTCATCGTTGCTTGCATGCATGCATGTCATCTCAAATTTGCCCAAGAATTTTAGAACATTGAAATTTTCAAATTATTTTCTGCTTTTCATAAGGTTTACTTTAACAAAAACTGATAGGACAAGAAATAAATAAATTGCAGTAACTTTCCTATCAATCACTGCAATTTATTTCTTTTTTGTCCTATCAGTTTTCATTAAAGTAAACCTTATGAAAAGCACAAAATAATTTGAAAATTTCAATGTTCTAAAATTCTTAGGCAAATTTGAGATGACAAGCATGCAAGCTTATATGAATAAATAAAAAATATTGAATAATGAAGTTTACACTTACAAATTGCAAAATTTTGTAAAGAGAATTTCCAAAACAGTGTTAGAGTGAAACCAGAAATCATGTTGTACGGGTATATTCCCAATTTTCAAACTGTGTTAGAGTGAAACCATGTTGCAGAATTACTATGTTGTATGAGGGATACCTATATTTTTAATTTTTTACGCAAAGTGTGCCAGAAAAATTTTGTGTTTTTTACAGTGTTCCATGAGCCAATAAAGTTTGAGAACCACTGCTCTAGGTATTAAAATTTGTAAAAATTTATTTTATTTAACAGAATATATTTATTTGAATTATCAAATAATGTTGTATGTCCTTCAGAACTTAGCATAAAGTTACTAATGAGAACAAATCATACAGGGACACTCCTTTTGATGGAAAAAGTATATTTATTTTCTATAATTTAGAATGGACTACCTTTTCCATCAAAAGGAGTGTCTCTATATGATTTATTCTCATTAGTAACTTTATGCTAAGTTCCGAAAGACATACAATTAATTGAGAGAACAGCAAGCAATCAAGTACTATCAAATAATGTATTGTATAAATTTTTCAAATTCATTTCTTATTATTTAAATATATTTTTTAAGTTTTAAGTATTAAATTTCATTCAAAGATTTTATAAACAATATAAAATTTTACATCTATTATTACAGTGATTTAAATTGGTCATCTTTTGATGCTAATGTATTAGCAACAGCTTCAATTGATACATTTATACATCTTTGGGATCTTAGGTATTTTATCATCATATTTACATAATTATATAAATATGTTATATCAGAATTGTTAATGTTTTATCTTGTATTATTTCAGAGATCCGAAAAAACCTGTGACTTCATTATCTGCTGTTGGTAAGTGCTTTTATAAAAATTTATATTAAGAAGTTTTAAAAATATAATTTTTAAATTTCATTTTATGCAGCTGGCGCTTCCCAAGTTAAATGGAATAAAGTAACTGAAAATATTATTGCAACAGCACATGAAGGAGAAATAAGACTTTGGGATCCTAGAGTAAGACATAGATAAGATAGAAAATGAAAAATTAAGAAATATGCAAAAAAAGAAAAATAAATAAAATTTGATTTTTGTTTTAGAAAAGTACTAGTCCTGTGCAGTACATATCAGCACATTTATCAAAAATTCATAGTTTAGATTGGAGTCCAATACAAGAACATCAGTTAGCTACATCTAGTCAGGATTGTTCGGTAAAAGTAAGTTTTTCTAGTTTAATTAGTCGACAATAATTTACCAAGAAATCATGATTAAATATTGAGAATTTTAGGAAAGCTAATCATAAAGTTGCTTTAAAATATTTTAGAATAAAACTTTTTTAACTTTTCATAAAGTTTTGAATAAAATTATTTGTATTATTATTATTATTATTTTTATTTTTTTAATTTATTTAGTTTTGGGATGTTACTAATCCTAGAAGAGTAGAAGGTGTGTTAGATTGTGGTTCACCTGTTTGGAGAGCTAGATATACAGTAAGATCTATATGTAGTGTTGATATTAAGTGAAACTATATAATCATGTTGTAATTGTATAAATAATTATTTTTTTATAAAATAAATTACATCCATTATTATCTTTATACTTTAAATAGGAAGAGAAAATAATAATAGGTACGGACTAAAATAGGGGTTTTTGGCTAAATACGGAATAATTATTTGGATATTAATGTTGCTGAATACCAAACATTCCTGTTTTACCTGCCTACCAAATACTATTTGAATGAATATTAACTGATTTACCGTATTTGGAACTACATGAAGCAAAAGGCTTAAATAGTGCTTACCAATCTTTTTGGTCTACCATCCCCCTTTAGTTCATATATTTTATTTCACACCATTATATATTTCATTAGTCACTCATAAAATAAGTTAAAAATAGTGCACTGAAAATTAAATTTTAATCAAAATTTTTTAAATTAAGCATTTATTTTATAAATGAAAAAATAAATAAATAAATATATATATATATATATACAGTAGAGCATCGATTATCCAAAACAATTCAGGACTGGGGTTTTTCAGATAACTGATCATGTATGAAAAAATATATTAACCTATCCCATGTTGAAATTGAAACTTTTCTCCATTGCGTGTTGCTTTGCGTTGAATTTTCGTCAATGTTAAACCTAACGAAAATTTCTTAAAAATAATAATCATGGCTATTGTATTGTTAAAAATTATTTCTTTGTTTTGCACAAACAAAATAAATATATTGAAAAATATAAAAATTATATTTCAGAAGTTAATCTAGTATCAAAAACATTCCAAGCAACGAAATAGGGTACATTTGTAAAGTCGAACGAGTTAAATGAGAATGACATCATGTTATTCTTATTTCATTAGACTTTTTGACCAATTCATTTATAACTAAATGGCTGTTTCTGAAATTGAAGATATGAATGTTGCTAGTGCAGCGTTATCTGAAATATTTTTCTTAGATTGCTTCAGGTGGACAGTTATTTCTATCATTTCACCTTTTAATTCACAATTTAAACACTTGAGTAGATTTAGAAACATCGATATTGTCGGGCGGCATTTTCTTAATGAAGTAAACTAACTCTTTCCTTCCTGAACTTTGTTAGAGTTTTATTCAAAATGTCATCACTGCATAGCATGCACACTGAGTGAGACTACTACTTTTTGACCGATTCGTTACTAACGCGTTTAGCTCGTTTGACTTTTTGAAGTAATTGTGAGATAACAGGGGGTCAGGGATTAATCCCTTCTGACCACTTAATCTGCTTGGGCTGGTAAAGCCTGATCTTGGAGTCGTCAGATGGATAGGAGGGCAAAACGAGTGGGAAGTGCGTCAGTAAGTCGACAGGTGTCCTTGGCTAGACAGGAGACAGGTTTTAACATAACAAAATAAACATTTATTCTATAACTAAATGTAGGATATACAGATCTATATATGATTAAATACAGGTACACATACTCCTATCGGGTGGAGTGCAAAACAGTTCTACTTAGTTCACAAAGCGCATGCTCGACCTATTTCCTGAGTTCTAAGGTTTTGCTTGTGGAGAGAGAGTTTACAAGTTTCCAGCCCCCTAAATACCTCTCAGGCGTAGTGGAGAGTCGATTCGGCAAACTTCGTTTGTAGGGATAAGTTGTTATCGCAGGTGGTCTTCCAACTGGTGTCTTCTCTTCTTGGATCAAGTCCATTGTATGGAGGTCCGGGAGATGGAATGCGCCCAATTTCTGTCTGTTACTTTTAATTTAATTGCTCTCTCCGAGGTTCCAGCGACTCTCGCTTTTATCTCCTTGTCATGAGAAAGGGGGTCACATGACCATCAAATGTTGATAACAGCTCTGAGTTGGCACTTATGTCTCAACTTTCCCATCAGATTGTTATCACAAATGGTGACCTCTGATCTAATTCTCACCCGGAGCATTTTCTGTCAGATTTGTTACAATTTCCGACAAATTTGAAGTTCCATCAAACGCGGAACTTCGCGGATCTCACATACTCATAGAACAACAACGAGTTATTTTATCTTGTTGCCGTCTCATGGTCACACCAGTGCTGCCAGCTAAAATATGCACACCAACAAAAATAATATTGGAGTAGCCAAAGACATAGTCAAATATTTCAGCGCCACAGCACCATCAGAAATTTGAACTTGCCAACTGGAATGCTTTTGGTTAACCGATGTTTTGGTTGATCGGTATTCGGATAATCGATGCTCTACTGTATATTTTTTTCATTATTATTAATAAGATCATGCTATCACTGAGCTTAAAGCCAGTGATTTTTATGAGCAACCACAGATTTCTCTAATAATTTCATAACAAATTCATCAATTTCTTTAATAGTTTAGTTCACTTGATTCATAAAATTGCAACTCATGTATTTTCTCATATTTATGAAGAGAAGCACAAAGTCATATGTCTCAAAATGTAACTTTACAGTTTATCTGTTTGAATTTCAGTATAAAAATTTTTATTTTCCTTGTGTTCCAACACTCCCTAATGCCTCTTTGCTTTCCAGTGCCCCTAACACACTTGCTTTCTAGCATCCCCTTGAATCTTCTTCAACTCACAAAGAGGTTTACTGTGGGAATTAATAGCTTAGATCGAGATAGGAAGTAACATCTATCAGTAATGAAGGTTATATACGTTATTATTTAAAAAAATTATTATTATGATAAAAAAAAAAATTAAAGTATGCCATTGAGGTTCAATGTTTTTTGGCTACCCCACAGAGTTGTATGTTTAGTGAGTGTGTAGTATGTTCAGCAAAGAGTATTTATGATAACCAACAAAATCACTTACTTCCTATGAATGCAGAAGCATTAAAATTTATCACTTAAAATGTGATTATTAATAAATAAAATTTGCTCAAGATCATTTATTAAAGGTGTATTTGTTTTGGAAAGGAATAAATAACAATATCTTTACATATCTGAGTTTTTAAATGTACTTTTTATTCTATTCCTTTCTCTCTCTCTCTCTTGCTCTCTCTTAACTCAAATCAGATTATTTAGCCGAATAGTTTGGCTTTGAGGAAGTGTTCAGTTCAAATATTGAATACATGTGTTTAGTATTGGCCAAATACCAAATAGTTACTTAGTGGTCAAATAATTCAAATATTTGGTCCACTATTAAATAATAACAACTTGGAGTAGTTTACATGATATGAAAAGATGTTCTTTCAATTTTTATGCATAGATATGGGATTTCAAAATTAAGTATTTTCTAAAAATTTTTCTTATTCTAATTTACTAAGATGTTCATGACTTCATTTGTAATTAATATATAGAATTCACTTTCGTATTCTGTTAAAACTAAATGAGTGTATATTTGAAGTATATAAGATTATGATTTTATCTCCATTTATAAAAATCTCTCTCTCTAATTGATTTTTTTAGTTTATTTCATGAAATTGAAATTCAGTAGAACTCTGATTATCTGAATGCTGATTAACTAAATGTTCAATTATCCAAACCACCACTTGCCCTCCTTTCTCTCTCCCACTGATATCACACTGCAATTCTCTTACATCATGCAGCTACTTGACCAGTGATGCATATTTACTGTGACAGATTCAAATGATCAATAGGATGCTGTTTGCAAGTTGATGAATAAATAAATACCGTATATGTACAATTCTGTGCTTTTATCCTGTAATTTCATTTTTTACTATGTTAATCTGCTTATCCAAATTTTCAATTATCGGAATCACCTGCAGAACGAATTAATTTGGATAATCAGAGTTCTACTGTATATTTTTGGGAAATTTTATTTTATTATTCGGATAAGTCTTTTTAATATAAATGTAAGATTCTAAAAGTATAAATCAAAGATATTTTATTTTATTTTATTTTTGATTTCTTAGCATACTATTGGTTGGGTGGATAAAACCACTGAACACTGGTCACAGGTTTGAGCCTAATTATGGGCTGGTTAGGTGGAGTTCTTTGGGTTTGTTCATGTGTTTACCATATTTTACGGACTATAAGACGCTATGGTCTATAAGACACACCTTCATTTTTAAACAATTTAAGAAAAAAAAAAATACCTATAAGACGCTACGGACTATAAGACACACCTGAATTTTGGAGGCAATTTTTCGAAGAAAAAGTGCGTCTTATAGTCCGTAAAATACGATAATACCTAATTAGAGGCCAGTTTTCCTTAAAAAGTCCTGCCAGCAGGCAACCCTCGGCAGATGATCCAAGTATTGCATTATCTTGTTCCATTAATCCATTATAATCCTTTTGATTTCTTTGACTATTTGAAGAAGATTTGCCATTCTGTCTAAAATATTTCTGTTTAAATATTTATCTAGTTTACTGCATATTTTAATTATGATTAAGAATATAAGTGAAATAAAAAAAGAAAAATTTAACAATATGAAATAATCTTAGTTTATAATTGGATAATATCAAACAATAAAATTTTTTATATATATAAACATCTCTAAGCTTGACAGTTATATTAAAGCCAAACAATTGCCAAATTAAATCTCTAGGCCAAATTACTCTGTGTTTAATTATTAATAATAGCAGTAATATAACTTGATTTAATCTGGCAATTGTTTGGCTTTAATAAAATTTTTTAATTTAATGCCAAGAAAACGTCAATTGATATATTTAACATAGTCAAACCTCGATTTAGTGCCATTCTTTGTTCTTCTCTGAAATTGGCACCAAATTGAGTATGGATCTAAACTGAAAGACTTAAAATGATAAAAAGCTATATAAAGACTGGTAACATTTGTATACTTAATAAAGCTTTCAAACATTCGAAAATGGAATGCTACCAGTTTGAAAGCTATATGTAACCCGATGCAAACTTATGAAAGAAGCCGAAAACATTTGTGTACTTAATAAATATTGTTTCTGGAAATGCACTGAGGGTGTTGAGAGATTTATGTTAATCATAGTTCTAGCTTTGACTATCTGATTTTTGAGAAATTTAGAATTATAAACATAATGATCTTAATATCCATAATATAAAATAAGAGTATTATCAAACCACTTCTTCCTGATTATATCTAATATATACATGTATATATTATATTGTATTTTAAATTTATGGGCTTATCAGACATATGAAACTATTATGATACCATTTTTATTAACATATCAAAAATGCATTTTGGCTATCTTTACTTAGCCCTCTTCAGTTGGATATAGGTCTAAAATACAGGAAATTGTTTGCGACAATACAGAAACATAACATCAACATGCATACAAACACGTATAAATAATTAACAAAACCAGTTAAAATACGGTATTTACAACTATTAAAAGAACATTAAGATTTGGTGCCAATCACATTTAGACCTATATCCAACTGAAGAGGGCTAAGTAAAGATAGCTGAAATGTATTTTGGGGTATATTAATAAAATGGTCTAAATAGCATAATAGTCTCATATGTACGATAAGCCTGTTAAATATAAAATACAATATAATAGTATAATATATATATAATAAAATAAGAGGATTTTTTAAAATTTTATCAATAATAATAGGAAAGAAATTTTAGTTAGTAATATTTCAAAGAATTTAATTCTAAATTCTTTATAATACCTTATTATACAAGAAAAAAAACTAAAGTCTAAAAGTTAAACTATATTCAGTCATCTGTATTTTTATTTTTGAAAATTACAATGACTGCACTAGACCAACATTTATAATATTTGTAGACAACCAAGGTAATGGGACTACAAAACATTTAGTTGCTAAGACATTCTGATAAGATTAATTTATTAAAGAAAATTATTATTGAAATGAAATGTATATCATAAATTAAGTATAAATTTAAGATGATAATTGGTGTATTCAGGTATTTTTACATAAAAGATTACTACTTAAGAAAAAGACTTATACTTTTTCTCAAATAAATGCAATGTTTTGTTTATTTTCTATTTATAATAGCCTTTTGGCGATGGCTTAGTAACGGTAGTTGTTCCCCCACTGCGTCGAGGAGAAAATAATTTAATGTTATGGAACATTTCAAATATGTCTGATTTGTCCAATCCTGTTCATACATTTGTAGGTCATTCTGATGTTGTTATGGAATTTGCTTGGAGGAAAAAAAGGGAAGGTAATAATATAAATATATAAGTAATATAGTATTTACAGATATAATTGTAATTTTTCTAATATTGATAGTAAATTTTTTACATAGGTAATGTAAAAATTTTTAGATATATGTAAAGAATACAGATGATAATTTATAATTTTAATAATGATGGATTGATATCAAAATTTCTCCCGATTCTGATTCATTCGAATACTTTGTAAATTTTACTTTAGTTTAGAAAAATTAATAATTTACATTATGAGCACAGTACAATCATTAATGAATAAACATCAAGTTTAAGAATGGAAAATGATAGGGAAATTCAGAATTAATCTTTTAAAAGAAACCTGAAAATTCTCCATTTATTTGTGGATATGCATGCTTTTATTACATAACTACAAAATAAATTTGTAATCTTATTTCAGATAAAGTTAATAACACTACCCTCAAAAAAAGTAGAGTTAATTCCCTTTTACCCAAAGAACTATCCTATCATGTCATCTAGGGTTGCCATCTTTGGAAATATCTGTTTTTCGATGGTCTTAGATGACCCCTGTGAAAAGGTCGTTCGACCCCCAAAGGGTTGACCCACAGGTTAACACGTTGACTGCCACGTGACTTTTTAGGATTCTGTTGTAAAACGCCAACTTAATTTAATTATATTATATTATTAAAAACTCTAATCAGAGTATATAGTAATAATCAAATAGCATATAGAATGTGTTTTTCTTAAAATAAAAGTATTACGAATTATCTCGTAGTTGGCTTATGTAACAGAAAGCTCTTCGCTAAAGCCAAACTACGAGTTAATTCGTGCACAGACACGATTCGTCCTGTCACTTCGCTACAGCCAATCGGAGATGTGCGTCTAAATTCATTAGTAATAAATCGGATATAGAGGCAAGCACATCACATTTACGTCTTTTTTGAGAGTGTTATTTTTTATTTATTTTTATAATCAAATTATAAATATCCCAAAATGGATAAGAAAAGACCACTAACTAAAAAACAACTTGATTACTACACTAATCTAAGTGATTCAGAATCTGACAAAATTTTTGGTGAGGATGGGGGAGTTTATTTGGCAGCGAAATGGTCCTGTTACTGTATGTAAATGGAAAGACAAACGAGAAGTCCTTACCATTTCAAACATGCACGTTGTTGAAATGGTAGAGGTGTTCAATCGCAATGGAAAATGTTCGATGAAACCGAATATAATTCGAGATTATAATCATGGAATGTCTGGCATTGACGATCAGATCAAATGCTATCGTACTACACAGCTCTAAGAAAGACTATTGGATGGCCCAAAAAGGTTGCATTACATATTATAGAAATATATATACATAATGCGCACAAACTCTTTCAAAAAGCAACTTCTTCTAAAATAAAACTTATAAAGTTTAGAGAAGCATTCGTCGAAGCGTTGATTGGAGAAGAGATTCAACCAGTTTCAAAAAAAATTAAATTGCAGAAGCTCCACTATTTACAGAGTATCCCATCTACTCAGAAAAAACAACATCTGACAAAGCCATGTCGAATTTGTACCAAAGCTAAAAAACGCCGAGAAACGCGTTATTTCTGTCCAATCTGTCTTGAGAAGCCAGCCCTTTGCGTAGAAGATTGTTTTAAAAATTATCACAAACAATAAAAATATCGTTTTGCTTTTGATTTTGAATAAACATTTTATAATATTTTCTGTTCGTTTAAATTTATATTTCTGTTTTATAAATTATCACGAACAATAAAAATATTGTTTTGCTTTCGATTTTGAATAAACTTTTTATGATTATATTTTCTGTTCATTTATTAATAAATGTTCTGTTCATGTAAGCCAAACTTGATTTTTTGTTCTTGCCCCTGAAGCTATCTATTCATATTTACACTGATATACTACGAATTACATCGTAGCTGCACAAATATGGCAAGGAAACAAACTACGATATAACTCGTAGGTGGCGTCCTAGGCAGAAACGGTAACTACGAGTCATCTCGTAGATGGCAGTCAACGTGTTAAGAACCGATGGTCTAGACCAGTGTTTCTCAAACTTTTTGGTCCGCGACCCCCTTTTGCACTTAAAAATTTCAAAGGACCCCCGAAGAATGAGTATGTGTAGAAAAACATCCCGGAGGGAGGGGGTTAATTTAAATTCAGGACGAGTTAATTTCTTTTGTTTAATTAATCTATTCCATGTTGAAATTTCTCTCCGTTGCATGTCGCTTTGCATTGAATTTTTGTCAATGTTAAGACTAACGAAATTTTTTAAAAAATTATTTTTTTATTTTTCACAAACAAAATAAATATATTGAAAAATATAAAAACAAAAAACATTATATTTCGGAAGTTTATTTAGTCTCAAAATGTTCCGATTCAGCACAACACAGTTTTCAGAAAAACAAGCATAACTTACCATTCACGATGGGAAAAAAGTCTCGTTCAAATACTGGCGCGTCCTTAAGTACCCTCTCATGGTCGCGCCAGGCTGCCAGCTAAAAATGCATATCAACTAAAATAATATCGGAGTATCCCAAGACATAGCCAAATATTGCAGCACCACAGCACTAGCGGAAATTCAAATTTGCCGACTGAAACGCTTTCGGTTGATCGGTTTTCGGATAATCGACGCTCTACCTAAGTCGACTTGCCTAAAGATGCAACGCTGCTAGCATCGTTTCAAATGACAGCGCTGTTCTATCATAGTTTAGGCGGAGAGTGAAACTCGGGGGATTTCCCAATAGCGCACAAATTTATGAATATTATATTTAGGCTCGTATTTAAATATTTATATTGTTTTTATTATTTATGTGTGCAATTTATTTAAGTAAAAATTATTTTATATATTTTTTATTTCTATAATTTCTAAACATGAATAATCTATAGTAAATTTATAAAATATTTGAAAAAAAATTGATTTGGCATCAATTTTTCAGCGACTTCCCCAAATATTTTTTACGACCCCCACTTTCAGAATCACTGGTCTAGACCAACTCATCATGAAAAATTGAATTTAAAAAATCAAAATGGCAGTAAACTTAGCATGAACAAGCATTTTTATTAGTTTCACATGAATCACATTTGAAAATTTAATGTATTACACATCATCTATGACAACAACTCTCATAATTAGAATGAGAAAGTCACTTTATCATTATAAGTAAACATACTAAATTTTAAAAATATAATTTTGTTTATATTTTAAACTATTTTGCCGACACTTAAATATTCTTGCTGACTGCCCACCTCGATTTGAAACTAAGTAGCTTGATAGTTCAATCAATGTTAACTCACTCGTAATTAAAATTTTTAAAAAGCCAACAAATTTATAAAACAAAAATGAATGAAATTACTAAAAAAAAATTAAATGAATATAAAATTTGATTATCTTTTGTGCAAAACAATGCTAAAACAATTTCTATAGTTATGTCGCAAAAGAAAAAAGAGTTATAATTGAAAAAATTGTAATTAAAAGTTAAAAAGGGCAGGAAAAATAATGCAAAATTAAATAAATAACAATAAATAAATAAAAGTTATTAAAATTATTATTGAAACAAAATTAGTACTAAATAAATTAAAGCTAAAAATAATAATTAAAACTCTGGCCTTTACACTGAAACTGAAACCAAAAATCAAAACTTAAATAAAAATTAAAATCAAGTCAATTGAAAATTAAAACAATGTTTTTAAAAATTATTTAAAAGTTGTTTTGAAATTTTCAAATTGTAAATCAAATTAATTTTTAAATTTACATAATTTGTGTGCAGTGGTGATGAAACCTTTTGCTTTCAATATATATACAAAAGATACAGAATGAAGTTTGCCAGTCAAGCCGACCCAATGCCGTCCAAATGGCAACTCTAATGTCATCCTATCTCTCCTAAAATGGGGACAGTTAGTACTGACCAAGTGAAATCTCTCAAAGTGTGTTGACTATGCAAAAGAAAGGTCCCCCATAACAGGCATTACCTTGTGTATGGAGCATTGCATACTTTCTGCTTTGTCAACACAAAAGTTTCCAGTAAAGTAATACTTAATTGTTAATATTGTAATTTAAAAAATTTTTAGTCTTCAACTGAAACAAATAATTTTCTCATTAAATGTGGAAGAAGTGTTTTAAGAATCATATATTATGATGAGTTTTGCTCTATTCCAATTAATTGTCCTATCACTAAATTTTAATTACTTTCTTTGCTAAAAGTTTATTCATAGAATTGTTTATAAAAATGTTTTAATGTTTATAAAAATCTTCAAGCATTGGGTTTGTTAATGTTAAAGACCTATATATGTAGTACAAGAGCGGCAATAAAATTAAAATTCTACAAAAGTTTATATAAATAATACAAAGATTACACTAAATATGTTTATTAACGTATCAAATTTATAAGAAAATTTTCAAATTTATTTTTACTAATTAATTAATTTGTTGTTGTCAATTTTTAGTATAAAGTTCCAGTAATTATAAACAAATATTAATAATAAAAGGAAAGTATAAAAGACATTGTTTTTTCTGTAATACTTTAAAATTTTATATATATATATTTCTAATTTAGATAAATTTTAGATATATCTATAGATATAAAAAGGGAATTATATGAAATCATTGACTAATTAATGAAAGAAAAAAAATTTATATATGTACACAGATATCCCTCATAAACATGGTTTCACTCTAACACAGTTTAAAAATTGGGAATATTCCATATTTTTTTTATTCAAGTAAGCATGTGTGTTGTTTCAAATTTGCCCACAGATTTTATAATATTGAAATTTTCAAATTATTTTGTGTTTTTCATTACGTTTACTTTAATGAAAACTGATAGGACAAGGAACAAAAAAATTTCACTAACTTTCCTCCTATCAACCCTTAAAACTGTCACTGTGTTTTCTTTTCATAGATTAATCTTTGTATTTAGTAAAGTTTATTAAACTTATTTTTAACTGTAGATAAGCAATCATTTGTAAAATGATGATAGAATTATGGTGGTATCTCAGTACTTGAACAATTTGGTATTCAAACACAAATTCTAGCAAAAAGGATGCTCGGTACTTGACTGAACAAATGCAACCCGTTAGAACAAATCTTCAATTAATGACATATTTTTATTTTGTCATTTATAAAAATTGTTTATGATAAAAATAAAAAATATGAAAATGTTGCTGATACTTCTGATCAAGATCAACAATAAAGCTGAGATGATGATGATACTTTGTACAAAGAGAATGCCTTTGTTCAACTAAAATTAATATTAAAGCATCATATGGTACATTTAATTGTGATTGTTAATTAATTATTGATTGGAAATAAATTATTGATTGCTTTAATAAACATATTTCTTTTAGTAACGAAAAAGAATAGTATATTTTTGCTAGCTTCTGGAATGTAACCCTATGTTCTACATTAGTCCTGTGCTTCGTATAGCACAGTTTTGCATAACACTGTACTTTTTTAGAATGTAACTATTGTGTTATACGAGGGATACCTGTATGTATGTATGTATGTATATGTGTGTGTGAGATCATTAAATGAAGTATAAAAATTGCATTAAATCTGATACAAAGTTCATAATAATATCTAAAAGTTTAAAATTTTGTTAAAAAAGATAAGCAAAAATAATAGTTTTTTTAATATTTATTATTGCATTGTCATTAATAATTTACTTTTCATAAATTTTAAGATTCAAAAGAATATCAATTGGTGACATGGTCTAAAGATCAAAGTTTAAGAATTTGGACAGTTGATTTATCACTTCAAAGAGTAAGTAAAAATTATGAACATCTTTAAAATAAAAAATACTCACGTGGTGCATATACAGTGATACCTCTGTTTTCGTCGATAATCCGTCCAAAAACAATTGGCAAAATCTGAAACCGAAGAAAACTGAGGCAATTATTTCCATATGAATCAATGTAAATCCAATTAATTCATTCTAGACACTCCAAAATACATATCAAAAAAACATTTTATAGAGAACTAGATGTTACCCGCAGCTTTGCTCGCGTGGATTTTGCAAGCAAACTCTATTTACATTCAATATTTCAACAACCACAGTAATTGTTATTTAACACCTACCTCTGAGAATGATGAGAATTGCTGAGAATCAAATGAACTGTTTTTAATTTGATAAATTTTCTGGAACATTTACAATTGTTCTATAATCAAACCAATATGCAAAAAGAAATTCAAATTTAAAACGGTTTGAACATTTGGTTAAAAAATCGAAATATATAAAAAATATAAAAATGTCTGAAATGTTATCAATTTAATACCCGTAAGTACTCAATGAAGACTAAATGTAATTAAAAACAAAAAAAATCAGATCTAAAATAGTACAGTAGAAGTCGTTCTTCAGGTTAACACTTAATGCTCTCTCTCTCTCCCTGTGGGGGAATTTAGAAAAATCTCTTCTTAGTGTGCATTTTCATGACATGCCTTACTAAAACGCAGTTAAAAACAAAAAATCACATCTAAAATAGTACAGTAGAAGCCATTCTTCAGGTTAAGCCTTAGTGCTCTTCCTCTCTCCCTGCAGGGAATTTCGAAAAATCCCTTCTTAGTGTGCGTTTTCATGATGTACCCTAACTATGTACCAAATTTCACCTCTAGGTTCTGGAACATACATTCTCATTGAAGCGTCACACATTTTCAGTCAACCACTTTCAAACCCCATATATCTTACACCCTTATAGCTATGGAGACGTAACCACCATAGTGCACGATGGGAGACTTTGTTTTTGCAAAATTAGCAGCGATGTCACTTGGGCACGCTGATGAAATTGAGGCAATCGATGAAAACCAAGACAGATTTTTCGTGAAAAAATCTACGAAAACCAAAGTCAACGAAAACTAAGGTATTACTGTACTGTATATAATTTATACAGCATATAGGTCTAACTATTTTATATATATATATATATATATATATACAATCATTATTTTTAGCTTTGTGGATTGGAAAATTTTATAGAAAGTGATGATGCAGAATTGTTAATATCATGTGTACAAGGAGGTACTAGTCAAGATTTTACAGATGTTGCAAGTATTACCTCTCAAATGAGTCCTCGTGAAACAGAAGCTGGTAATCAAAGTTCACCTCCACAGACTCCTCAAAAGTCAGTGCCAGACGAATCTGCAACTTTACCATCATCTCAACCTGAAAATCTCCAACAAGAATTTTCTCTTGTAAACTTGAACATTCCTAATATTACAATTGATGAGGTAATAACTTAATTTAAATAATAATAATAATTTTTCCTGATCTGAAATTAAGAAAAAATTATTTACAAATTATTATAATTTATTTCTTTATTAATATAAATATTTGATTTTCAGATGGATGTGTCAAATAGAACATGCATTGTAACAGCATTAATTAGAAAACATATGGTTCGTTTAAAAATTAATTTTCCCAGTTCTTATCCATATAATGCATCACCAATATTTCATTTCTGTAAGTCTACAACAGTAGATAGTAATATAAAAACAAAGTTATTAAAGGTAAGTTTTAATTAATTTTTTAAAAATACAGTGGTACCTCGTATAACGTTTGCCTCGAATAACGGATGTTGCGAACAACGGACTTTCTGTTTGGCCGTTACGTGACTCGAGCAACGGACTGGCTGTGAACAACGCACTTTCCGGCATAATTGGTGACTGCTCCATGTTCTTTAATAGCGGTCGCTCTGCGTCTCCGCTACTACGGGAGTGCGCTGCTGTTTGTAGGCATTTAGGAACGATGGTGAAAGAAAGAAAGATGGCGGCGCTCGCACTATCGATAGTATCGTGATGGAGGAATCTATAATTCTAAACTATGAGCTTTAAAAGGCAAAAGAAGGGTCCCAATTTAACCATAAAATGGATTATTTGTTGAAAGAGCATTCAAAATAGCCTCGAAAAAAAATTTGTAAAGACACTTACATCACCGCGTGTGCTAATTCGCGCTTTCACAATTTCTAAATTCTCATTCATAAAACCACATAATGGACCTGGAAACGAAACTATCTGAGCCATGAAGGACGCCATGTTGCTTTCCACTGTAAACTACTGCTACAAGTGGCCGTTTTTGCCATTCGACGGCGTGCACTCCCACCGGAATTTAGGAACGCGTTCCACAGGAATTTCTTAACGGATGTCGCTTGCGCAGAGTTACACGGAGGAATAAAAGAACGCACCCCATGTTAATTTTTTTATGATACAGTATGGTTATTTTATGCTGCGGAACGAATTAGATGTTTTAACATGTATTTCTATGGGAAAATGCATTTTGTATAATGGACGTTTCACTTAACGGACGTGCACCTAGAACGGATTAAGTACGTTATACGAGGTACCACTGTATTATATATTTTTTTGACAAATTATTACAAATTGCTTTGTTGTTTTTTAGATATTAAAATTCCTTAATGCTTTTAAATATTAATTGCAGTTTTAGAAATCATAATTCATTCTATTGGTATTTATTAATTTGTCATTATACGAAAATTAATTATATCATTAGTTAAAATTTAAATAATATATATATATATATATATATATATATATAGAATTCTAGAAATAAATTACTCTAATTTAGTTCAGTTGAATAAACTAATATTAAAACTTTGATATTTTTTTTACTCTTTTCACTGTGGGAATTAAGATGACCTTTCTCAGCCCATTCTGAGTTTGTCCAGGCCAGCAATAGAGTGGCCAGGTGGTCAGAGATGGGGTATATATGTAAATCTGGGTTGGACTACTCCCCAAAAAATTTCTAGGGTGTTTGATCTGCCCAGATTCATTCCCAGGTCACAAGAGCAATAGGCTAACGTCAACAGCCATCTGGCTGGCTAAATTCTGATAGCTAGATATTTTTACAATATCTTCATCCAATTTCAAATATATTTTTAATCCTGGTGATTTTTCAAGGCTAATTCAACTCACAACTTTATTTTATATCTCTGATTCTTATTGGCTAACCTCATTATACCTCTGATTCATAATCAGCATATAAATATCCAATTCAAAATTATATTTAAAAATGTTTAATTGTTAACATTCAACGTAGCTTTCTCAAAATGAATGATTAATTTAATTTCATGAAAATTCTAAATTTAATGCTAATAATTCATATATGTCAAAGTTTTGATTAGAAAAACTTAATTTAGAACTATGAAATAATTTCGAAAATTTACTTTTAGTAATTTATTTATTTATTTTCTATAATTACAATAAACATTTTATTAAAACAACAAATATTTTTAAAAATACTTTTCTTTTTAAATTCTATTTAAATTTTATATATTCAATTCACTATATAATTAAATTAAATATTATTATTAATTTAATAATGTGTCTTTGAATGTGTAAAAAACAAATCAAATTGCAACAGAATGCAAATTTTCTGTTCATTTATGTAAATTGCATGCTTGTTTATGCGAATAATTGTTTACATAATGGAAATCAATTGCATTCCAATTTAAAATTTTTCTGTTTACTTCATTTATATTAACCAATAAAATAGAATGAAAAATTGTGTTAGTGATAATTTATGAAAAATTTATATTTGATTTAAGTGTAAATCTTACATGTGTTTTGTATTTATTTGTAACGTTTCAAATAATACGTATTTATAAAACAATATGTTAAGTTTTCTTTTATTTTATTAATATGGATTATTTGACCCAAAAGCTGCTTTTGAAAATTTATAGTTAATCAAGGTTATGGTTTATAAGCTTCACATTATCTACAATATACCTTGTAAGTCATTTAATTTATGCTATAAATTATCCTAATATAACATACATCAGAATTTGAGTTAAATATTTTATATGTTCAAGATAAAATGAAAAACATAAATACAATAGGAAAAATACATTTTGATGAGGAATTCATTTTCTAAAAATCGTTTATATATTTCCTTTTCAAGTTTGTAAAAATTGTTTTACTACTAAGAGTAATAATTTCAATTTTGAGTAAAGTCATCAGATAACATTTTCCAAAATATATTACCATATTTAAGAATAAAGTTGTTTAAATACTTTGGAATTAATGATTAATTTACAAAAAATAAATTCGATACCTTATTTCGTATTTTCTCCTTTCTAATTAACAATGGAATTTTCTCAGAATGTTAATTGTTATTGTCCTAGAGCTGTGATATCTTTTTACAATGGTTTTCATTCTTTTTCAATAAATTTAGTAAAATAGGCTCAAGTTTTAAATTTTATGATGAAATTTTATGTTTTACGATTCAATAAATTTGACATGTTTACTTCTCTATTTAAAAAATAAATTGTAGTAATTTGCTTATGTAATAATGTAATAGTAATGCCATAAGACTTATGTTTATGTCATTTTGTTATTTGAGAGAATTTGTAGTCTAATGAGTTTTTATTTACCATTTTATTGTAAAATTGAAATGAATTTCTTCAAGACTTGAAGGTATCCATTTACTAGAAGAACATTTTTTTATATCTTCTGAAAAGTTTGTTTTTTGGCATTTACAACATTAAGGCATTGCACGCTTCATTTATTCGAGATTAAAATCTAATATGCTTTGTATTGAATCTATAATTAACATTTTACCATCTACTACATTTTATTACTGTTTTAATATTTGACTTTATATATATCTTCACTGTTTTCTTGTGGCAATGAACGTTCTTAATTTGTTTAAATACTAATTTGTAATTTTGGTTATTAGTTTTTAAATTTAAACTCAAAAAATTAGCATGGAAAATTCAGTATTGTGTAATCCTATAAGATAAGTTAATTGCGTTCGGAGAAAATATAATGGAATTAAAACCTATAGTGAAATGCATAAATACAGGCATAATGAGAAGAATACCTGTTTAATATTAACCAAAATGAAATTATAAGTATTTTTATGTGTGTAAATGAAATTCTAGCCCCTTTAATGAGTTACTTTAAATTTATTTTTTATTGTAGGTATTACGAATGACTTCTCAACAACAAGTTAAAAGAAATAGGACTTGTTTAGAACCTTGTCTTCGTCAACTGGTAGCAAGCCTAGAGTCTTCTATAGTTAGTTTTCCTGATTTTATTTAATGATCCAAAATTATTAATTTTAGTTTTGGTTTTTAGGAAATAATTTATAAATATTTATTTAGCCTGAAGATATGGAGAAGAATAACGAAAGCCCTTATCTGAACTCTTCAAAGCAACAGTTTAGGCCTTTACCAACTTTTAGTAGCATTTTAGATGTCAGTGTTCCTTTTCCTCGAACAACAGGAGCAAAATTTTGTGGAGCAGGTAAGTAATTTTTAAATTTATAAACTATTAAAGATGATGTATTAGACGTTAATTTTGTGTAATTCGGAGTATTCAGGATAATGCACTAAAATTAAAAATTTTTTGTTATTTGGCCATATATATCCAAAAGTCAGTAAGTAAAATTTCATATCTTCTTATCCTTTTTTTTTTTTTTTTGAATGAATATTTGAGATTAAGATTGAGGAATTTAAAGTAGTGAATGGGCAAAAAATATTACTGAATGATGATGATTTGAACTGCTCTCCTACTGCAGTATTGTTATTGTTAATAAGCGTTAGTTTATTTATTTATAAAATGAGAGCCAATTGAAGTTCCAATAAGCTTTAAAATCCAAGAGCTTTAAAAGCAAGAAAATTTATATAAAAAGTTCTATGGTTTTTTTAAGGCCATCTCAAGTATACTTATTAGTTATAATATAGTTTACAATTGAAAAAATATTTTATACAAAGATGGCTTTAAAATGCCAAAAATATTTATTACATAAAATTTTCTTGCTGGTTTTTAAAAGTTTTTAGAGCTTTTATTTAAACAGTAGATTACCTTGTTTAAATTTAAACAATAGATAATCTTCTGTTAATACAATAATTTCTTTTAATATAAACTGTAGTATTATCTGCCAGAGATGATAGAATTTGATCATGACTACATTTAAGTAACTAATAAAAAAATACAAATTATATTTATCATCAGCTTAAATATTTTTCATGTTAACATTATATTGATTTTAAATAAAATTAAAAAATTCACAAATACAAAAAACAACATACACACACAATATTTTTCATGATATATAGATTATTGAATGTTTAAATCTATGTAAGAATGTCTGTATATTTTGTTGAAAATTTCTAAAAAAATTACTTATTTATTTTTAGATTTCTTAGTTGTATTTGTCAGACCTGCTCATCTTTCAAAGGCAAATGTTCCTAGTGAAATCACACCTCGTTCATTATCAGCTTTTAGTGTTTATTGCACTAGTGCACTTCCTTTAAAAGGAAGACAATCTCAATCTCCTGGTCAGTATGCTCTAGTCTACTCTCCCGTTACACAAAGTCCATCCGGTGAAGGTGGTGTATCTATTTCTACTTTTTATCGACAAGATAGGGTTGGTTTACAAACAAATATTTACTTTTAAAGTTAAAATTATATATTTTAAAATAATTGGTATATTTTACTTTTCAGAAACAAAAACTTCAATCAACCAGGCATTTGGAGGGAAATAAAAGGAGAATTTTAAATCAAAAAGTGTTAAAGAATTGTGAATCAGTTTTAATATATAGCATTGCAGGATTAATGGCCCCAAATTACTATTTAGCTGAAAATTATGTGTGAGTTT
This sequence comes from Centruroides vittatus, assembly GCF_030686945.1. NCBI lineage: Eukaryota > Metazoa > Arthropoda > Arachnida > Scorpiones > Buthidae > Centruroides > Centruroides vittatus. The sequence continues at coordinate 561,788 of NW_027121678.1, forward strand.
TTTCTTGATAATGTTGCTTTTTTAATAAAATTGGACAAAATTGTCCTGTGACATGAAGTTATTGGAATATGCCATGATTTTGTCTGATTTTATAATAAACTGAAAAAAATTATTATTTTAATTATTTATACATAATATAATTTGATTGATTCATGTAATATTTGTTTGGATATATTATAAATTTTTTAATAATTGAAATAATAATAAAACTTTTGTTACTCAAGCTTATTAACCTCTTTGCAAATCTGGCCACTGTGTAATGACAAAATTAAGTCTTATCTACTCGCATAATAAATTAGCAAATTAATTTATTGCATGCATACATCACTGGATTGCAATAAAAAAATTATTACTGACAGTATTGTTATGAGTCAATCATTTTCTAGATGTAATTGCATCCTATTACATCTAGAAAATGATAGACTCATAATTCTTTAATGTTATAAAAACGAATGTTATTTTTTTTATTAGAGTACAAAACATCATTAAGAGATTGAAAAGAATTCAAACTTCAAAAATACATCCACTAAGAGGCCTTAATAGTCCCAATTTTTCTCATTAAATATTTTTGGAAATTAATTAAGGCTCTTTGGTGGATGTATCTTTGACATTGTTTTTTTTTTTACATTCTTGAATCAGAATAAGATCATAGATTACTATTATTAGTTTTAATTAAAAACTTTTGAATTATTAATACAATAGGCATAACTGGTAATAGCTTTCCAAAAAAATTAGTCTACACACAAACTACTATAAATTTGAAAAAATTAAATTTCCTACAGATGAACTCTAAAACATCCATAGGAAATTTTGTAATCCTTCCAAGTTTATAATTGTTGTCTGAGCAGTAAATTTTATTAAACATAAACTACTGTAAAAAATTTAGAAATTTGATTTAATCCTTTATATATACTAGACTCTTAACAACCTTTATGTCACCAGTAAACTATTTAATTATAAACAAACGTTTTCGACCGTAAAACTTCCGGTCTTCATCAGGTTAAAAGTTCTGAGATTCGAATAACCGTTGTGTTCGAAGTTTTAAAAATATTTTTTTAGAACGTTTAACGTTGCGTATAGAAATTCATTGTGCGCATGCGTATCATGCACAAAAGAATTTACAAACGACAGCAAATATTAATCTCATTTTTACACACAAAACGGTGGAGGGCTGCACTAATAGGAGTTTCGGTGGTTTTCACCTTCATAATAGATCTTCCAAGCCTTAGAAATATTAATCGCATCCTTGGAGTTGATGCAGTTATTGCGTAACCCTCGCTTTGTATATTTCTAGAGTTTCTAGCAAACGTATGTGTTCTCTTCGGTGTGATATTTTAATTATTTGCGCGTTATGTAGGTCCGCTCTTATGCCCGGGGTCGAAGCATAAGTAGATAGGGCAGTGGTGACTTTGTTATGATCAATGTCATACTTGTGTTCGCGCAATCGCTTATCTAGAGAATGTATCGTAGAGCCAATATACACCAGGTTCCTTTGAAATCTGTGGTCCCATAATGGGACAGAATATACTCCTGGAGCCAATCTTTTGTCTATACGATCTTTGCAGTTGCGGAAGATGTCATAAATCGTGTTATACCTCTTATACGCAATTTTTTTGTTTGTAATTGCCGCAGTTTCTCTATAAATAGGGTCCAGGTGGTGGTTATATTGAACTATGGCACAAGATTGTGTATTATTCGAGTTGCTAGTTTGTGCGTTGTAGTTGTTGCTATTATATGCTTGCGCCAAGTAGGCAAATGCAAGATTATAAATTAATTTTTGCCCATATTCATGTTGTGAGGCTATGTTCTGGATGTGTTGTAATTCTGCCATAGTATCCTCAAATTTTGAATTGTGTGTGAACGCTCTTTTCCTTAGGGCCCAGAATGCCGCTATCTTGTACGCAAATAGGTCATCCGAATCAGCGAGGATGAATAAAGGAGTATAGCATGGTTTGTAATAGACCTTGGTTGATATCTTGTCACCTTCCAATTGTATATTGATGTCAAGGAAGGTTGAGTTCGAATTACTTATTTGGTCTAACTTGATGCAGAGGCCATATGGGTTATTATTCATTGCATCAATGAAATTGCAGATATTGGGCTTAGCCTTCCATATAATTAAGATGTCATCTATGTACCTTTTATACATATGTATGTTGTGGTCATATATAGGTACGATTTTTTGTTCTAGTTGTCTTTTGTTCTAGTGGTCTGATGACAACTAGAACAAAAAATTGTACCTATATATGACCACAACATACATATGTATAAAAGGTACATAGATGACATCCTATTGTCATGTACGTACCAGTATGGTGGACTATTAGGGTGCAACTATGCAGACATGAATTTAGGACGAGCGAGCGGTTGCGAGCGATTTAGTTTTTGCAAAGGAAAACCATGCACAAGTGAGAAGCGAGAAATAACACTGACGAGAGCAAATTTCTGGTTCTCGCACATATCTGACAGGTTTTGATATTTATCGCGCCTCGCCTCTTCTCGCCACATATTCTCACTCGCTCGGAAAATTCGCTCGCTTGCGTTTGCATAGTCGCAGCCTTAAGAAATAAAACTAAAGTCTTAATTGAAATTCAGACTATATAAACACACACACACACAAAGATTAGAAATGACAAAATTATGCTTTCTAAGTTGTTTATGCTTCATTTTGTAAGATTTACATTGGTACTCTGATATATTATTTTCTGTACAATATTTTGAGGACAATGGCCATTGCTAAGAGGTTAAAAATAGGGTATTAGTAGCAAAAGTTATTGAGACTGACTGTTGTTTGAAGGTTATTTTTTTTTGCATTTTTGTTCACAATGAAATGTTCCTAAAAAAAGTTGCTGGATAGAGGTGGCTGTTGTTGGTGGTTCAACTGTATATGGATTTTAAGTAATGACTTTTAGTAAATGATTTTCAAATTATATTTTGAAGAACGAAGAACAAAAATACTATCAATTTATGAAAATCTTGATTTTTCACCTATAGTTATTTTCCTAAGTTTTAACACTTTGCTGTTTGAACTAATTGTATAGCTTGAACAAATTCATGTCAAGAGAAGAGAACAGTGTTTATGACTTGTAATTAATAATTATTATAGGATGTATAATAATGGAAAGAATGAGAAAGGAATATTTAACTTTGTAAATAACCTTTTATGAAAAAGTTACTTAGCAATAAATTGAGAAACTGTAACTTGTTTATAAAATTTTAAATTATTATTGCATGTATTTTCTTTGAGTGAACAGACTATTAATTTAACTGATTCCTATGTAAATAGTTGATTCACATTTTATTTTCAGTGCCAAAACTGTTCCTCCCAATAGTAATTAGAGTGAAACCTTGCTATAAGTTGAGAAATGTCTGCATTATCTTGTTTAAACATAAAACAGTCACTATCATAAACTTTAGAGCAGTGAAATTCCTGAAATGTTACAATAAAACAATGAATTTTGGATTTATAAACAATTTTCATGCTGATTAATCTTTTATTTTGCTTGTAGAAAACTAACTAAATTTCATTTGTACTTAACAAAACCTAGTAACAGAATTTCATTAGTTGTATATAAACAAAGATTAATGTATAAAAAATTATATATTTATTTAGGCTAAATGATGAAGATACGGCTACTCAATGCACAAAAAATGCTTCTAAAGCTGCCGAGGTGGGTCGCCGAGATCTTGTGCAGGTTAGTATTAACGTAATTTGTCATAGTAATTAAAAACTTTATTTCTTTTTCTTATAACTTTATAATATGCACTTTGTTTTAGATGTGGTCACTATGTTCTCATATTGCTAATCCAAAATTGAAAGCAAATCTTGATCCTGACATTGAATGTCCTTGGGCTCAAAATTCATTTGGTAGGAAGATGCTCCAATCAATGTGGGTAATGTTAATATTTTAAATGTAAAAAGTATCATAAAGTAACTTTCACATTAATTTGGAAAAAATATTCAGAACTTTTAATTAATTCTTAAATTTTTTTGATATATGTTTATAGTTTGCTATCTGTTTCGAAAAGTACATATTAATGTAATAAAAATATACTTTTGCTTTTACATGTATCATATGTTATCATATTTGTTAGATATACTAGATTTTACGAAAATATTTTTAATGAACATCACATTACATTGAATGTATTTCACCCACAATAATTGAAAAATTCAAAGACCATATTAGGTAAAAAAAATTCCAAGTTTTAAATTTTAATATTTATGCAAAATTTTACAAATATAATTAAAAGTTAGTTTTTACATAGATTAGTGGTGCACAAACTATGGCTCCAGGCCAAATCCATTAGATAATTTTCCACATCTTTATGAAAAGATAAACAATTACAGTCTGTTTTTTCAGCTTTTAAGGATTGTTAACCAGCTGTGAAATGAAAATAATTAACGTATAAACAATGTAGGAACTGGATAACAATTACATTAACAATGTACATTGGCACCACAACATGTCTGCTCAAACAATGTTTAAAAGAACATGTAACCTCGATACAAAAAAAGGAATTACACGACCGCATTAGCCAGCCTGGCCGCAGAACATCAAATCCAAGCATATGTAGATGGAGTCCGACTACTACTTGCAATCAGAATGCAATTGTATCTCATACACCTTGTGAAAAGCTAGAGATATATACTGTTTGGAAGAAAAATAAAGCCATAAATTTCAAAGATAGCATCTTCCTTCTAGCATGGAGATCTCTATTTGAAGTTGTAATAAATTCTGTGTGTAACATCAACAACCAATTAAATCACGTCTCTTTAAATTACAATATTCAATTTTCCTACATTCTTTTTTCAAACATATCTAACCTGATGAATAGCTAAAGTTATTGAAAACAGTTTGTTTCTCATTAAATATTATTTTGGTTTTTGCTGAAAATATAGAAAAACTTTTCTAACTCAAACATCTGTAACTCGAATATTTCTTTAACTCAAAGAAAACAAAGCACTCAGTAGGTCTCAATGGAACAGCATAGGGATTTAACATCTCCAACTTGAATTTCTTAACTCTAATTTTCTCTGAGTTGAAGTTTTTAATGGTTCCCAAACTGATTTATGTTACTTTCAACTTCTCCAACTCAAATTTTAATATTTATTCTATTCTAAGTGATCCTAATTATTGGATTTTCATGAAATTTTCAGACAGTTAGTAATATCTACCTCCAACATCAATTTTCAGACAACATTCCAGTCCAAAGCAAGCGATCCTCGTGCTTTATGTCAACAAGATGTACAGTACCTGCAAAACTGTTCGATTCCATTAGTTACATTGAGCATTTTGCTGGAAGGTGTCACATGGGCAGTTTAAACCAAAAAAAAAATAACTATCAGAGATTCTTTATATAATGCAAGAGAGGTAAAAATACATATTTTTTCAGAATAGGCATTTTTTACTCTATTGTTCTCTAACTTGAATTGCCTATAACTTGAAGATTTTTCTGCCCCTTGGTGCTTCGAGTTAGGAAAGTTTTATTGTAATTAAATAAAAAAGTTAAATGAAAAAATAAGAAATACGTAGCTACTCAAGTACCAATCTGAATCACTGTAATGGAAACCACACACATTTCTTACTAGGCTAAGCCATTCTCTGATCAATATCAGTAACCAAACAGTTTCTCAACTTTTCTTGAAACTTCTCTTTATGGCCCATTCATTCATTCAAATGATTTTATCAGGTTGTAAGGCTTTCAAAATCTGTACAATAAATAACATTTTATTAAAAATGCACATTGCAACTTGTTGCCTCCCTTATAAGGTTTAAAAACAACAAACTCTTACCTTTTTTTTATTTCAATTCATAAAAAAATTTGATTTTTTATGGAAGTTATCAATAATTTTCTCTTAATATCTAATTATCTGTAGAAATATGTGGTAAAGGTAAAAATATATAATATAAAGTTTACATTTTGCATACATTTTATAAAAGTTACATTCATCTATGATTCCAATGCAAGGAAATGAACATGTAAAATCATAACTATCCTAGCCTTACATATAAATGATAGAAGCAGGCCTACTTTTTGTTTATATGCAATATACAAAATATTTGTGGCCCACTTATCTCTGACCTACGTCCAATTTGGCCTGCCAATTGAAAAGTTTGGGTACCACTAGCATAGATGATCAAATTGTTACATGCATGATTAATTTTTTTGTAATAAAGACTTGTTGGTTAAATGCAAATTATTACATTTTCTGAAATATTTAGGAATTAAGCTGAATTTAAGTAAATTTATTTTTATGTAATAGTTTATGCACCCAGATACAGTGTTTTAAATTAAGAGATGCTCTTTAAAACATTAGATAAAAAGAGAGAATGTCACAGAATACTATTTAAATAATGAAAAGATGGATTGTTAAATATTAATGTTTTTCGATACTATAAAGTGTATAAAAAATAAATTTAAAAATGGTTCATTTTTAGAATTATAGTATTTTCATGTTTTTGATACTTTTTTACTTTAATAAATTTAGTATAACTATTACAATAACTGAGTAAAAGTATTAAAATAACTGAGAATTGGAAATTTCATATTTAAATTTAAAAAAATACTAAAGATATTCATATTTAATATTATTTGCAAATGTCTAAAATTTGTTCACTATCTCAATTATTGTTCTTCAAAGATCTTATCCATAATACTTGTAATCTATTTTTACTTTATTAATTATGTGGATTATCTTTAAACATTGTTTATGTAACCATTGAAAATAATTACAGATTCACATTGAGGTAATCAGGTTTATTTTAGTTCATCAAACTGATCTGGATAGAGCTAGAACTATTTCTATTATGGAAATGATAATTTAGGAAATTAAGGGTGCTTTTTATCAATTTACTCTTATTTTATATTGTAGGAAAAGTGATTCTTTTATATTCCTATGCCTTGGTTGCAAGAATATTGTTAGAGAGTTGCTTGCAGTATTGAATGTTGTTTAATAAATCTTTCTCAGAATAATTTCTGAAAGGGATTTTCTTGAATAACAGATCAAATAAATTAGCGCACATTATTTTAAGTTATAAAAGTGTCTGAATAATTGTATGCAATTCCCAGTACCTCACATATACATATTCTATTTTTATTGTTTGTTATAATTGCTTTGATTAAAAATTAGTATCATCAGAGAACTTTGTGTGTCGAATAATTGTAAATTTTTCTTTTAAATACTTATGAATAAGAATACTTGATAACACTATCTTTGCAATATTATTGAGTTCACCTCTCTTACTCTTAATGCATTCTATAACTGAATCTTGTAGAGAGATATTTTTAAGCCTTTACAAACAATTTTTAAAGAGGACTTTAAGTACTTTAATTTAATTGTTTGAAACACATGACTTTAAATAATATTTCATCCTTTTTATGTTTGCGTATATTTTATACACTGTACATAAAGTTTTCGGATATCTTAATGAATTTCTATTTGCCAACATTATTGTTGGCAAATAGAAATTCATTGGTTTCCATTCTGATTGATATATAGTTTACTGATGACTGTGTAAAATGATGAGCTTGAAGCAGAAAATACAGGAAGGTGTGCCCATTCGCATAAAAATTACCATACATACCTCAGTTGCATTTGCACCCCATGTCATGGGAAAAACATTTTTCAAGAGTTTCCACAGGAAAATTACCACAGCACATACAGAACACTCTTAAGCTTCACGAGCTGTACTTAGGAATTTAACGACAGCTGGCATCTATTTAGCAGTTTAAACTAAATATCCAGCATTTATATGTGACCTGATGATCATTGAAGAATTTATGACACTTGCATGCAAGTTATGTTTACATTTTATGCATCATTTTGAAGCTTATTTCATGTGAATGAATCCTATTGCATCTAATTTAAAATAATTATAAGCAAAAATTTGCCCAATTTCAGTCTTCCTAAAGTGGTTCCCTTCCTTGCCATTTCCACTATTAAATTTACCATCATCATCCAGTATAAAAATAATTATGAAAATAGTTTCTTAAGTTGACATTCTTTCATTCATTTCCAATTATTTATTAATTTTCATTGATTTCTAATTTTATGTTTTATATATTAGCTTTCTATCTATACAGAAAATGCTAAGGTGAAATCTATTTTCAATTTGTTAAATGTTATATACCAAAAAGTTTTATAAGTTTTATGTAAAAAAATTAATTTGCTTCTTTTATTTTCTGTATTTATTTGTAACTTAACAATTTTTTGTGGTAAATATTTTGCTGGGTACAACTAGTTTTCCATAATAACAATTTAATATAAGGTTACCCAACTTTTGAAGAGAAATTTTTTTTTTTTTTGCTTTTAAAATATTTTAGAACATTTTTTTAATTTTAGATATTCATTTACATTTTCTAAGGAATTATTTCTTCTGAATTGATATAAAACTACATTCTTATGCCGTTTCATTTTATGCGAATATAAACATCCAAACACGATAGTTATATATTAAAGCCAAACAATTGCTGAATTATATTGGGCTACAGTACTTTCTCGGCGCTTTTTAGCTTTGGTACAAATTCGACATGGCTTTGTCGGATGCTGTTTTTTTTTTCAGTAGGTGGGATACTCTGTAAATAGTGAAGCTCGTGCAATCTAATTTGTTTTGAAACTGGTTGAATCTCTTCTCGAATCAACGCTTCGACGAATGCTTCTCTAAACTTTAAAAGTTTTATTTTAGAAGAAGTTGCTTTATGAAAGTGTTTGTGTGCATTGTGTATATATATATTTATAATATGTAATGCAATCTTTATGGGCCATCTAATAGTCTTTCTCAGAGCTGTGTAGTACGATAGCATTTGATCTGATCGGTCAATGCCAGACATTCCATGATTGTAATCTCATGATTACTAATGAATTTAGATGCACATCTCTGATTGGCTATAGCGAAGTGACAAGATGAATCATGTCTGTGCACATATTAACTCATAGTTTGGCTTTAGTGAAGAGCTTTCTGTTACGTAAGCCAACTACGAGATAATTTGTAAAATCTTTTTTTAAAAATAACACATTGTATATGCTTTTTGATTATTACTATATACTCTGATTAGAGTTTTTAATAATATAATATAATTAAATTAAGTTGGCATTTTACACCGGAATCCTGAAAAGTCATATGGCAGTCAACGTTTAATAAAGGTAAATATTTTTATTCCATAGTAGAGTAAACTTCTTTTTTATTTAGAGAAATCAAAAATCTTTATCTTACATTTGTAAATCCCAGGGGGTCTGCATCATCTGAATTATCTTGGATACCTTCAAAATTTTGAAGTTGATATACAAAAATTTATATCAACTGCCACTTGCACCAAATGTGTCGGATCTCATTGCGTATGATTTAGTTTATATTTAGCACACATTTTAGTTAATATGGCGATAAGATTTTGTGAATTTTTTTATGCACATGTTTCATTAGTGACAGATTTTTAACGTGAAAAGTACTGTATGTACTGTACATTGAATAAAATAACATTTGTATGTTTTTTAATAGTGGTACCCCCAACTTGTTAATTTTATCTTGTGGCATTCCCGCTTCTTTATCAATGTAGAGTTATTGCACTTTTCATACTTTTAGTGATATACATAAGAACTGTTCTGGTTCTGCTCAGCACTGTATTTTGCAGCACTCCCAAAGCGTTGTCGTGGCATCCTAGTGTGCTGCGGCATCCCGGATGAACATCACCAATCTATAAACTATCAAAATATTAATTAAAAAATTCATTTTACAAAAGTTACTTTATGCATACATATGGTAGCTATTTATCAAAATTATGGATAAATACACTTAAAGTTATTCATTTATTATATATTTTGATGTGTTTATCTATGCAGAATTGAACATTACATCAGACATTATGATGTACAGACTGCAGCAATGTTATGTTGCATGTTTGGAAAACGAAATGACGATAATCCTTACAATAAGAGAACAGTTACAGATACTGGAAGCGGGAGTGTAAGTTGTTACTACTATTAAATAATAATAATTTTTATTATTAATTTTTAAAATATAATAATTTGATTTACATTTCTGATATATAATTTTAGTTAAGGTGAATGAAATGGCTTTTAAATACTGGAAATAAATTATTTTGGAGTAATGAGTGAATTATGTTTTCATGACAGGAAATTCTACTTTGAGTAAATATATTGAAAATAATCATAATCATTAAAGATAACCCTGAAAAGTAATTTGAAGTTATTCAAATTATGTAAGTCAACAAAGTGCTTTCTAACATGTAAGTGTCATGTAAATAAAGCACAGTAGCAGTGTACCCATGTGACAAAATGCTACAAAGCTCCTTATATGAGTATAAACATTGAAATTGTTTCTGACAACAATCTGTTAGGACCACTAAAAGTGAGATGTTCCTGATACATCAGTAGCTTATCAGACATGCTTCAGAGAAGGCATTTGGATGATTCGTTGCAATTGGAGGTCCATTCATTTCTATGTTTTTGCCGTGTACATTTGTGTATGTTGCTTTGACATTGGACACGAGTGTGTATTTTTCTGGTATTTTCATTACTGAAATATTCATGTGTACACAGGTATACACTGCATGTATGATGGTAGTTTCGTAAGATTATAATGGAGCTGAAAAATTCATAGCCAGCTGTATCTTTTACATTTTATGTTTGTTTATATAGATAAATAAATATTTATCATTATGTTTCAATTGTGTTACATGCAAACTATACATTATAAGGTTTGTCTAAGTATGCACTATGATGTTTTTAACAATATATTTCTCAGAACATATCCTCATTGTTAAGTGGGTCATATCCGGTTTTTAAAAATATTTCTTGATTGGATGATTACATAATAAAGATTTTCCTGTGCCAGGAGGAATCTAATTCAGATTTTTGTGATTTTCGTGGATGATTTTTTTTAAATATAAGTATTTAGTTTTGCTGGACAATCTATATATTTTATTTTATTTTAAATAATCTATTAATATAGAATTTTTTTTGGAAATCAGATTAAAGATTGTTGAAGAAAAATTATGTACATTTTAAAATTTGTTTACATTAAAGAGAATCTATAAAATCCCAGCAATTTAATTAAAAATTTTTGTATAATATGTCAGTTTTCTAAAAGAACAGTAAAGCCTAATGTCCACTTAACAGAAAAGTTAACCATGTAAAACAGAAACAGAAAATGAAGAAAAGGTTGAAATAAATCCTATGACAACTGCTTTTCGTGGAAACCAAATTCTTTAATTCACAGGAAAAAAACACCTAAAGTTCCATTCGGGTCATCTTCAAATTTAAAAACTAATTTACAAACTTCTCTGAATTCATTAAGGAATAAAAGAAGAGATCTTTTTGTGTGTTGATGTTTTTCTGAAAGCTCTGCATGTCTCATTTCCAACAATGTTAGGTGGTGAATAATCATTCCAAGATGGATGACAGTGTTGACAAGAGAGATTTCACTAATTATCTCATTTACAGTATCAAATTTTTCTTGCTTTCTGCACTTAAGAAAACAATAAAACTATGTTAAAAAATTTTAGAATAGACCATAGACCATTAGAGTACTTACAGCAGATTTCTAATAAGTGAATTATGTTTTCATGACAGGAAATTCTACTTTGAGTAAATATATTGAAAATAATCATAATCATTAAAGATAACCCTGAAAAGTAATTTGAAGTTATTCAAATTTTAACACTGTATTTAGGTTTAGGAGAATAACATCAGAATTATTCAATAAAATTTTATTAATAGTAGAATGAAGACGGCATACTATCGTTTCTACGAATGACATTTCACCGAACTCATTTTTCGTTGGCTATCAGCTTTCTGCACTTGAAAGCAGAAACATTTAATGTCTCTCAACTCGATACCCGATGACAACCGGGGCTGCGGAGTCGGTAAAAAATCACTCGACTCCCGATAATTTTAGTAGGCCGTCTCCGGCAAAATTAAATACAAGTCATTTTATGGGGGACAGAAGTGCTCGTAGGGGGTTATCCTACTCTGAACTCTAAAAGAAGTCTGGGGCATTTACCCAAACACTTTTACAGTTAGTATTTTTAATTTTTAACAAATATTTAATAAGAGGAAAAAGGGGGGGGGCGATAAAATTCTACATCTACATATCTTTAGTCTACAGCATTCGCACTTCAATTTCACCCTCCCAGAAAAGTTAGTCCAACTAAAGAGCCCCTTGTACTAGCTAGTACTTCAGCTCCTTGTTCAGAAAAGAAAAATATACACTCTGATCAATTAGTCTGGCTCATTCAGAAAAATAGAGTACTTATTTAGAGCGGGGATAATAAAGGAATGAATCAAAAATATTCAAATTCAATTGGATCAAAATAATTTAACTAACACAAATACCACAAAGAAGACTATTGATACATATTTAATAAATTAAATTGTCGCATTTTGTATTTAAAATAAATTAATTACAACAAAATAGAAAAACATTTTTAAAAAGTGACTAAATATAAAATAAATTTTCTTTCATTTAAATAAAAAAACACTAAATTAAATTTAAAATGTCGGAGTCGACACATTTTTCCCGACTCGGACTCCTCTGGCCAGAAATTCCTCCCGACTCCGACTCCACAGTCTTGATGACAACTGTTAAATTATGGTTTAAAACATATATTCTATTAAATCAAGCTTTGTTGGAATTTCATGGTGGTTTGTTCATTAATTTCCGAACTCTATTTTTTTTATTACGTAAACAGAAATTTTCTTTTCTCTCTCTTTCATAATTTTCCGCAAGTGGGAACCCCGTGTTTCAATGTCAGATTGAAACAGAGAAGTGGAATCTTAGCCGTATTGTTTCAAATTTAAATGCGTGAGAACCACGTTATTTAAAAATTAATATCGAGGATTTATTTAGATTGGTATTTTTATAATAGATATTTATCGAAGAATTTTATTTTTATTAATTTTTTTCAGATATTTTTAAGTCATTTCCTTCAAACGCCCGCAACTTAAATTTATCTCAGAGTTTTGATAAAGATAGATAAATGATAATTACTAATATTTCTTTACAAAATTAATATTTTATTAATTTTTTTGTTATTATTTAAAAGAAAAATAAAATTCATATAAACAGTTTTTAAAGATTTTCTTCCAGTTGATTTGTTTTAGTGGCAAGAATTATCCATATTTTAATCCAATGGAAGATATAATTATAATGAAATATTTATTACATTTATAGCAACATTCTGGGAAATGGTGGCTGAAGGTATGTCAGTAAGATCTCTGTCATTTCTAATGTGTATTCCCTTAACATACAGATTTGCCTGACTCTCTAACAATATTTGTTTCAAACAAAAAACAAAAAAAGATTATTATTATTATCGTTATTATTATTATGATTTCAATAAATGATAAATAATTAAATATAAATGCATGCTCTTTTTATTTATCGTAATTATAATTTTTAGACAAAATCATGCATGAAGTTACCAATTATATATATTTTTTTTAAATAAGATTTTTAAGAATTTTTATTATAATGTATTTTATAATTTATTACACTATATTTTATAATAATTCCATATTAAAAAATTCATTAATTTGATAAACAAATTGAGTGAATATGAAAAAAATGGTCACAAAATGCTTTTTGTATTAACATTTAAATATATCTATATACATATATATGACAGTTTTTTTAAAATTACAATATAATGATTGTTTACAAATCTCGATATACACGATGGGCCACAGTTAGGCCCTCTGTTTTATTTTACAGAAATTGTGTTGAAATTCGCATCAATTAAATTACATATTACAAAATATTCTGGTGAAGGATTTCAAGTATTGCACCTTGCAATGTTCTTTAGAATGTTTTTGATGTGCTTCTTCCTCAGATTTGCTCAGCTGTGAAGCCTTTCTTCAGTTGGATGAACTTTGCTGTATTTGTTATGAGAGGTTTATGCAACTCTCGTCCAGAATGACCTCTCTGAACCCTAGATTGGGTGCGATAGTGATGATATCTTGTGGCTTCCGAGATTGCCCGACATTATCCTCTAGATTTTTCCCGGAAATTTGTGAAGTATTGTGTTCGTTCAACAAAGCCATTCTCTGTTTGGGAGCTTATGGACAGAATCGTATGGCTTTGTGATACCAGAAATATTATCAAAATTCTTCAAGGAAAGAAAGTACAGCATTAGCGTGTGCGAGTGGCCATCTTAAAAAAAAGAGAGACTCAAAATCCTTCACTGGGATTTGTAATATAATGTATAAGAATTTCAATACAACTGCTTTAAAGTAAAATAGAGAACATAATTATAGCTCACCTTGTATTTTATATAATTTATATTATTATTATGATTAAAAAATTGTTGCTATTTGGTATCTAATATTTGCTTATTCTGTCTTTTTAGAAATTTTTAATTTATATATTAAATATTTTTTAAATTCCTGTGTATCTACAGAAATGACGTGTACAAAATGGTTAAACCAAGTCTCTTTGAAGTTAAATAGCTAGAAAACTGGTAATGAAACAGCACTCTAAATTTTAAAATGGAAAATAAATAACCATTGTACAAATATAATTGAATAATTTCAAGAGAAAAGATTTGTATATTTATGTAATTTAATTCTGAATTAAATTAACGCATGTTAATTATTCATTTTCAGAGTGCATTCTATCAGTACTTCAATTTTAAAATAAAAATTTATATTCTTTCGATATTAATTTTTGATAAAATAATTTTGATTGAATTTTTTTTCATAAAAATATTGTTTCAAGGGTCGTCGACTTAATAACGACGAGTTAAAGACGAAGCGAATAATGCAAATAGATAAAATGTAAAGTTATCGTTGCATTCTCGATATTAAACAACAAACTTTTAATTGAAATAGTAGTAATTTCATTTTTTTTTTAAAGTTTTTAAAAGTAGGTAGATACAGGCCCATGCTAATCTATGTAAACTATGATTGATGAATATCCTCTGTTTGCCTCAGAGAATAATTTTCTTTGATCGGCACAGTAAAAACTAACTGTGCAGTGATATAAAGTTATGTAAATTTTTGTAGATTGAGAGAGAGAATTTCAGAATATAGTAATTGCCTGATTTGCAAAATTTGTGCATTAAAATCTTGTGTATCTTAGTCCTTTTTTTTTTCAGATCTGTGTAAGTTTATATAAATTGAGAATGAAATGAGATATATAATATTTTTACATATTTTTTACAGATATACAATAATCTTTATATATATTAAACAATGATATAAACAAAAAAATAGTTTTTAAAATAAATTTATAATTAGCTTTGTGAAAACATTGTAATTATAATTAATATATACATTATTTACAATAAATCTTTTGCTGTCATAATATATCGACTTGATAAGTTTTAACAATTACAGTCTTAGGCCATTTTTTTTCTATTGTAAGAAGCATATCGTTACTAAAATAAAATTTAAATTTTGTTTAATAATGTTTATTATGGTAAAAATTACTTTAAATTACTTATAAAATAATCATATATGAGCTAAATTTATATCTTTAACAGGTATAAAAGCATTCTGTTAAGTATCTTTTCTATTTGTCTTGAAAATATTAATTAATACTTTAAATGGTAATTTTTCCATCATTATGATATACTGATAAAATGAATTGTCGTCAAGTGTTATACATTGTAATGCCCAAAGACGATTCACTTTATCAATATAATTTCTAACGTGTTTAATAGTACATTGAATCATACTAAACTGCCGTGTAATACAACAAAATAAACATCAAGAAAACCTTTTAGCGCAAGGAAATAAATCATTTAATTAATGTGCATATATCTGTCATTTTCAATGACCTTACTTGAAATTTGAAAACACAGACAGAATAGAACATAGAAAATAATAAAGTGAAGAACATTAAAAAAAACTTTAAATTACTTTCTATTCTGTCTACGTATTCAAATTCTGGTTGCTCGAGTTCAGAATTTAAAATGACTGAAAATGTTCACCTTAATTGTTTTTCTTTTGCTGCTAAAAGGTTTTTGTGGTGTTTGCTTTGTTTAATAGTAAATTTTTTAGTAATTATGATATTAGTAGAGAATTTATATTTCTCCATTCATAAATTAACATGATTTTAAATTTAAATGTGAAAAATAAATGCATAGAATTCTGACATTATGATGTGAATATAATAATATATAATATAGACCAGACATGGGCAAATGCAGCTCTTGTTGAAAGTGTTAATTTCTGTTTTTTATTATTATTTTTACAATTTTATTTTTATAATTTTGTGAAAAATATGTTTATTTAAAAAATTCAATAGTTGTTTTATATTATACTAGCTGACCCGGCCACGCGTTGTTGGGGCTCAAAATGTATCTATTATAAATGTATAACACTTCCCCCATGGGGGAATTTCAAAAAATCCCTTCTTAGTGTACATTCTCTTGACGTACCCTATTAAAACGCAATCAAAGACGCATCTAAAATAGTATAATAGAAGCCAAGTTCTTCACGGTAAGCCTTAATCCTGTCCATCTCCCCCACCCCCAGAGGGGGAATTTCGACATGTATATTATATAAAACACGTGCCTATTCGAATGCAACATTGTGTCAAAATTTCAAAGGAATCGGTAAGAACAAATGAACGTTATATTTTATTTATATAGATAAAAAATGATCTGCTTTAGTCTATTCTCACAGAAAAGCATAATGCCTCACAAAAAAGCAAACTTAGATCGTCAGAGTTAGTGCCATCTGTTGGACATAAAAGCCTTAATCCGTATATAAAGATATTTTTGAAGGGGGGAAATGGTGGTCTTCACATATGCCACAAACCTTCGCGGGAGTGTATTAAACAACTTCCCGAAAGTTTCGTGGCAATCGGATAAATGGCATAGTAATGCACGAAAGACAGACAACAGACAGACATACATTCATTTTTATATATATAGATTTATATTATATAATAAAATCGCTCGCCTTACCATACTATCCGCCACGACAGTACAGAACTGCAGCTCCCATGCATTTTGCAAAACCTACATTTTGGCTCCCACTGAACTCTTGCTTGCCCACCCCTGATATAGACTTTATTTAAGGCTTCATAAGTTATATGATATTTAAACAGAATGATCAGTTCTTGAAGTTTGTGCCTATGCTTCTGTTCAAATATTGTATAACTGATGAAAAAGCTTATAACGGGTGGGCAAGCAAGAGTTCAGTGGGAGCCGAAATGTAGGTTTTGCAAAATGCATGGGAGCTGCAGTTCTGTACTGTCGTGGCGGATAGTATGGTAAGGCTGGAAAGGATAGCACTTTCAGTAAGAGCCGCACGTGGCTCTCGGAGCCGCATTTGCCCATGCCTGGCTTATAATGTCAGTCTATATTATACATTAAATCTGAAAAGTTTATCTGAAATGAGCTTATAATTCATATAAAAAGAATAATAATTATCTTCTAAACATACTTTTATGTATTAACTGTTAATCCTGATTTCCTTCAATAGGAATTTTTTAAAAATTTTTATAATAAAATAGTAGTGCTGTTCATTTATCTATATTCTATCTACAATTTCCGAGGTGACATTATTTAATTTCACTTTACATATATATATAATCATCATTGGATATTTTGTGTAGTCTTGTCAATAAATATTTATTACATAAATTTAATTGTTCAAAATAACTAAATTTATAAATTGGTAGTTTGCGTTATATGACATTATTTAATAAATTATATAAATATATTTTTTTTTATGTTCATGAATAGTCTTTATTAATAATTTAAAAATAAACTTTGAATGTAACAAAGAGCATTACTTATTAAATTATTGAATGTTTTCTTGTGTACGATAAATAATGGTGTATTTAAAAAAAAATTAAAAGCATGATATATCTATTAATAATGTTATAGATGACCACCTGATTTTAGCATGTAGTTGTATGACCCGCATGAGGATTTTATTCCCTTTAAACAATTGGGTGTCTTGCCACATTGATACTAATATTAAATGTTATATTCTAAACATTTTAATACATTTAAAATGGTATGTTAATAATTTAAAGAGAATGGCAAAATTTTATATTTTATGAATGCCTTGAGAAAAAAAAGGATGTATTTTTAATCAAATTTAATATCTTGTTTGAGAATACAACATTTGATGGAATCCCTCATCCCCATTTCCCAGAAACCTGTTATGTTTTGATGTTAATAACTTTCTGTGCTTGCTACTGACATCATATTCATCACTGGAATTTTTAGCCTTGTTTGCAGATTAATCATTTAAATACTCCTTTTTCTCCCATTAAAAATCATATCTTTTATTCAGCCCGGTGGTTCACCTTATCATACGGTTGTTCCCGCAGATACTCAATGGGACGGTTGGAATTTAGGTAAAAATGAAAATTTGTACTAGAATATTATATTTTTAACATTTAAAAACTTGAAATACTATAAATTTTTAGTGAGCGCATTAAAGAGGAATAGATCTAATAGTTGGTCAGATTCGTTAGAAGAATACCGTTTTATGGATTCTCTACCCGACCCTAAAGAAGTGGAAAGAGAAAACCACGAAGCAAATATACAGTACGTGATATATATTTCAATAAACAAGACATTTGAAAGATTGTAATATTTTTATTTTCATTTTTAGATTGTTAGATCCTAAAATGTCGTCAAAATACGACGAATTTAAAAAAGTCTACGCAGAAATACTTTATCGATGGAATTTATTACAGCAGCGCGCTCAAGTCTTGAAGTACGTGTTGACCGCACCAGAGAAGCACAAAGGCATAGGTACGAAATTTATGATTATTTTGAATGCAGTTTTATCTGGAAAATATTTTCAAATTTTTATGTAATTCTATAGAATTTTTGACCGAATGTCAAGATTGCCATAAAGATGTTCGAGGAGTGCAATGTTTACAATGTAAAAATTACAGCTTGCATTGTGCAATTTGTCATCTTGCTGTAAAAGGTTGGTTTTATCTTTTATT
Source organism: Centruroides vittatus (assembly GCF_030686945.1). Classification (NCBI taxonomy): domain Eukaryota; kingdom Metazoa; phylum Arthropoda; class Arachnida; order Scorpiones; family Buthidae; genus Centruroides; species Centruroides vittatus. Next base: position 580,729 of record NW_027121678.1, read on the forward strand.
CTTAGAAAAATGAAATTATTTATCTTAGCTCACTCACAAGAGATGCTTATTTTTAATTTAATGTTGCATCAACAGTACCATAAACTAGCTGTTACTTGGGGCTTTGCCCGTGAGGACTTTGCAATTTTATAGAAATAGCCCTCAGTTCAGCCCCAAATATGTAAAATTACTTGCGTTACACATACCCCTTATTACTGAGAATCTTCTAATGCAATCGAACGTTTTCAATTTGATCAATTTTCTAGAACGTTTGCAATCGTTCTATAATCGAACAAATAGGTAGTAACAAATTCAAATTTAAAATGGTTTGAACATTTGGTTAAAAAGTTTTAATACATAAATATTGTACGTTTGTAAATTAAGTTATTACCACCAGAAACAAACAATCGCATCCTAAATAGTAAAGTAGAAGCTGTTCTTCAGGTTAAGCCTTAATGCTCTCCCTCTCCCGTGGTGGAATTTTGAAAAATCCCTTCTTAGTGTGCGTTTTCATGACATACCCTAACTGTGTACCAAATTTCACCTCTTTCAGTTCAGCAGTTTGCTCTGGGTGATGATGAATCAGTGACTCAGTCAGTCGGGACAAATAATTTTATATATTTAGATTAGTTTTTATTCTATCTTTTGGCAAACAAACCATGCATTATACAGTAAGGCGATCTCCTCTTTGAGATAATATCCTGTAGCTTGCCAGATAACCGGACTTTTCTCCTATTGAGCACATATTGATATGATTGGAAGCCAACTGATATCAACAACTGACTTTGCACTTACACTGACCCAGTTGTGAATTCAGATTGAGTAGGCTTGGAGCAGTATCCCTAAAGATAATGTACATCTCTATGACACCATGTGTGAAAGATTTGGGGCCTGAAGTGAAGCAATTTTTCTTTACATTTGATTCTAATTGGCTAACATCATACATCATACATAAAAATTTATATTCAAAATTTAGGATGTATCAAATTAAAACTTTAATTGTTAATTATAAGAAATTGCTTATGCGAATAAACAAGCTAACAAAATTTTAGCACAACAGATAATTTTTTCAATATTTAATTTCTTTTAGTGCACAATATTTTGACGACAAAACAAATTTTAAAAAATATCCAAAATCAATAAGCAACTAATTTGCATTGTGATATTGATATTGTTTGTCAATCTTTAATGGACTGTATAAATATGAAAGAAAACACTTGCGGTTTGATAAAAGTTTAATGCAGTTTGCGGGTCGTTACACAAGAACAAGAAGAAAAAAACAATATGGCTGACGCACTTGGCCGTTACAAAAAACTCTAGTCTCCAAACATTTTTAAATTATCATTTTTTTCTCACAAAAAATACGGTGGCGCTTGAGGTGGCAACATCCCGGCCCGCATTGAAGTAATACTTCAATAAACAATGTTAAACATCAAATTTAAATTTAACAATTACAACAGAAATGACGCGTGTAGGTCACCAAGGAGAATCATATTTTCTTTCTAGATGGATGCGTAACAAAATTGTGCCTGTTACCTTCTCTTAACCAGTTGTTTGCGGAGTACTGCTATTGGAGTAACCGGTTTTCGTTAAACTGTTGCGGAGTACTCCAGTTGGAGTAACTGTCAATTTTCTTTCGTAATTAACTAGTTGGTGGCGATTTAAGCACTGATTGGCTTTTATCTACATAGACTAAATCTGTTTCAATGAATAAGATATTTGTTACCACCCCGTATTTTTAAATTTAGGCACAAAACTCCTCCATTCCATGTTAAGTCTATGGGAGACCTTTCTTTTGTTCATTTGACAATAAAATCCTAGTTAGCATGCCCGTTAAGTTCTAATTGGTATATTATAGCTAAATGACTATCCTTGGACCAATAAGCATTGACTTGGGTTTGTGGGGTGGGAACTTTCTTGGAAAAAGTTATACCAACTTCAAGCTACATTGTCAGCTACAAACGTAAACAAACAATTATAAATCGTTATTCTTATCTATTTTTAGCATCAATTTAATAAATTTTTATGTATATTTATCCTATTTAACAAATAAGCTTGTTTTTTAAGCCATTCAGCCATAAATCTTTCAAAAAACAAAGTACTTCCGGTTATGGTGGTACTTCCGTAATACATAAGATATACATGTATAGTCGTTAATATAATAAAGTAATAATCGCTTATTATAGTCTACTATTAGTACAATAAATTAAATAATGTATAAATAGAATCAAATACACATCATCAGTAATAAAAGTGTATTGACCTAGATTTAGAAAGGCCACCCCCCCCCACGCCGATCGGCGTTATAATCTATAGGCCGTATTATTTCTCTACGTTGATTTAGAAAGCTGCAGTTTTTTTTATTTGACAGAAAATATACATGTCTAAGTAACGTATGTAACAAATTAATGGAAAATTTATAAAAAAACGATTTTTTTAATATTTTAAAATCTTAAATTTTATTAATTTTTTTAAACGTACATAATATTTTGAAGTTAACAATCGTAAAGTGTAATATGTACGTGATAAAAAACTGAAAACAGATTATATCTACTACAATTTTTAAGCGAGATATCGCAAATTGAAAAACCACTTTAAAAACCACAAAACCTGTACGCAACAGCGGTGTTGTTTCGGATTATCGAGTGCGCAGCTGACAGGTTAAAAACACCTTGAGGGGTTTTCACCAGAACAACTCTCACCTTCTCGTCGGGTCCTTTGATAACTTCCTGTACACGGCCCATCGACCAACTTCCGGGTGGGAGGTTTTCATCCTTTAAGACGACCATTGAGTCTGGTGTTATATTGTCCTTCTCAAATTGCCACTTATGTCGGGCCTGTAGGTTGTTTAGGTAGTCCAATTTCCACTTACACCATATAACTTGAACAAATTTAGTTAACATTTGCCATTGAGACAAATAGTTATCTGGTTTACTGGTGAGATCTGACTCCGGTAGTCTAATCAGAGGTCTTCCGATAAGAAAGTGTCCTGGAGTTAGAACTTGGAAGTCGCTTGGATCAGAGGACATAGGAGTGAGCGGTCGGCTATTCAAAATTCCTTCTATCTGTGTGGTGATAGTTATAAACTGCTCTATAGTTAGATGCGAGTTACCCACGGTTCTTTTTAGGTGATGTTTAATGGTTGGTGCTACTTGAGACTGTGCCCCACTCCACCATAATTCCACGGATAGTAGATCTTGCGGATTTAAACCCTGGGAAGCTATATGTTTCCAATGACAGCCTTCAGTAATAGATCATATCTTTTCCACTCGATTCGCAATAAGTCTTCAGGCAATATGCGGGAGTGTTGATCCAAGCAATGGCAATAGTTGAATCTGTGTGTAAGATCACTTCAGCTATATCCATTTGCAGACATGAACATATCTTTTTGATAAGTTGCAACAGTACAAGACAAGCCGATAGCTCTAATCAAGGGATTGTAATAACCTTAAGAGGAGCGACACGAGATTTACTAGCAATAAGTCGTGTCTTGCCAGTTCCATCTTCCCTTATGCAATGCATGTAAACTACTGCTCCATAAGCTGACTCTGAGGCATCTGCATATCCTAGCAAGACATATTTTAACAGATCCACTTCAAAGGGCTATCTAGTGATCTTAAGATCGTCCAGGGCTTTCAAGGACGATACAAAGTTCACTCAGTCATAGTTAAGGTTTTCTGGTAGGGTATCCTCCCAGTCGAGCTTACCGAGCCACAGCTTCTGTAGAAAGATCTTTGCTCAAGTTATAACTGGGGTCATAAAGTCTGGCGATGACACTCAATACTTCTCGTTTTGTATAAAGCAATTTTTCCAGTAATCCAATAATTAAGACTTTGGTAATACACAGTTGTACTACATTCTGTAGAATTAGAAAATATTATCAATAATCTTCGAGTGAAAAATATAAGCTACATAATTCTCTAGCAAAAATAATAGTAAAAATGAAGTTAAGGCCAAAGCTGCGCTAATATTTTAAATGGAAGAAATATTTATGATTACATATATTCATCTATTATTTACTATTTTTATAGAGATTATCCATATATTTTTGACTAAAAAAATTAATAAAATAAAATTCAAATAAATCAATTGAATAGTAATTGAGTTTGAGGTATGTTGAATCAACTGGATTCTTTAATTTGTATAAATTATTATGGCACCGTTTCTAAAACGTAACCTTCATTTTTATTCCTCAAATTTAACAATGGATACTAATCTGGAATATGTTAAAGAAAATGATTCCTTACAGACTTAATATTCTGGGAAGAACTGCTATTTAATTCAATATAGATTTAACATTTCAACCACATACTATACACCGATACAAAACAAATTATTTCAATAATATTTATAGCTTTTAATTGTCAATACAGCTGGAATATCTAAAAGTTCTTTAAATTCTGTTTAATGATGTAGTAAATAATTTGTCGTCGTAGGTTCTGCCAACTTCTGCTTGTCGTGCGGTCACGGCGGACACATGCTGCACATGATGGAATGGTTTTCCAACAGAAGTATTTGTCCCGCCGGTTGCGGATGCAATTGCTTAGAAGAAAACGAAATATTTGGATGAGTATTTGTCACTTTATTATCAGAATAGTCAAAAATATATTCTGTAATAACTCTCTATAAAGAGGAGTGTTATACATATTTTCCAGTTTTATGGAAAGTGAGTATTTAATGTCATTTCATATTCATCTGTAAACCAATCTCATGTCATTCGTGAAATTTAATATTTTAAATTATGCAAATTTAGAAATAATAATTGACAAAATGTACATAGGATCATCTAAAATTGTTTGATTGAATCAAAATGTATCCATGTATCCATGTAATCATAAGTTATTATGTTTATATTTATTAGTAAATGTAATTTGAATTATAACATTCCTAGCAAAAGTGCCGGAGCATATTTTTAAAATGCCGTCGAAAGTATTTTTATTGTTATTTTTTAAGTATATCTTTAGACTTTCGTGTGTGTGAAACTAAATAACCATTGAAAAAGCTTTATCATAATTTTAAATATTAATTTTTGGCAATTATTTTATTAGGTTTCTTTAAACTCTTTTTGTAATTATAATGCCAACAAACTACAGATTACGAATCGTTATCAAAATATCATCTTTTATATGAAAGAAAAATCTTAGTTTTTGCATTTATATTGTGGCATATGTGATAATCACAAAAATGGAATTAATATATTCTCAACTTTTGAAATCATAATTCTAAGGAGTACAACAAAAGTCTACACAACTTGATGCTATGTTGTATCTAAAATAGCAATTGTTTAAATAAATACTTTGTAGGTCTACAGAAGCTACAGTGATTTTAGGCAAAATATTTTGCTATTCTTTTCATTTCATCCCAAGATGCTCAGTTACATTGAGGTGAATGGAATTGTCTTTCTACATTATACGACAACCATTCTTTTATAATGCTGGAATACGTAATTTTTCAACACAGTAAAAAATTTGTTTTTATTATGAATAATTTGGCACCAAAGCAATTCAATGTTTTATTTCTTTAGAAATGCTTGGGAGTAAAAGTCTACATATGACTGTTATAGAGTTCCATTTAATAGGTACTTTGCCTTAATAATTGTGCAAAATGGAAGAAGCGTTGCATTTTCCCATCAAAAATAAACAAAGAAAACATGCCAGTAAGTGCAAGAGACTGATATGTAGAAACTACACCATTAAGACGTGAACTACATCCATCATTGTGGATAACAAAAGTATATTAAGACAAACTAACCTTTTGTTCGTTATGTTGGAGACAAGCCGTGTGTCGCGAATAGGCATTCTTAAATAGGCGAAATAAAGAAAACTGTTTTAATCTCGGTCTCTGTTAATTACGCATAATTAAGAAAGATGTTGATAGATCTTCACTTGCTTATTGCAGCATATGTGAGACTAGTAATGTTTCTTCCAACTTTTTGTGCGCTCTCCAGCCTGACAAAATAGAGTCTGTCTCCTCCGAGTTAACTACCGTCCTTTTCCCGAAGGCTTTGTACATTTCTAATCTTTTGAATTGTTTCGGCCAAGGCACTAATTTCTCTCGACGGTGTCATTTTCATTTCTAAGGAGTGAGGAAATTGTAGGGTTTTAGAAGAACCCTACAATCTCCTCACTCCTTAGAATTCTGTGCTTACTACTTTGGGCTATCTCCTTATAGATATCTATCCTTTCCGAGGCAGTTCTATCTACAAACTATATGGGATAAGGACAGCATTAATATAGATAGTCCACTTATATGTTACTGTAGGCCTATTATTGTACAATTTGGCAAAATCACTGTACAGGAAATTGTTTATAACATCAAAGTTGACGGCAATGACAACTTAAAATATATTTTGATGTCATCTATTAATTGGATAAATTTGAACTTTTATAATTTTGAGTAACATTTTGAATAAAATTCATTTATAAGAAGAAAAATTGCATGGAAACAAGCAAAATTAAGCCATAAAACCAATGGGAAACTCCCACGAACTTTGACCTAGTGACCCGGAAGTTTCTAGTTATTGATGAGGTACTGGTCAAAGGCTTAAGTTTAAAATTTGAGCTTTCTAGACCCTACGAGTGTCTGCAGTGTCAGATGAAGAAAAATGACAGCATTTTTCGATTGTTTTTTTAGGTAGTGTGCAAAATTTCAAGATGTTGAAGGAAAATTGCTTATATTTTGGCAAACAACACGAGGTATTCGAAATTACTATAGGTGTTTGGGGGGTGGCAAAAGCGATGAATTCTGAGACCAGATGTGAAAATCTTAATTGGGGCCTCCTGTCCTTAACTATATATAAACTTCCAATGCAAACCGTTAGTCACGTTTTTTCAATTCAAAACATCCCGGCGAAAGATGACCGGCACAACTATTGTTAACGGAACAGAGTGACGTACAGGGGCAAGCCACTACTAATTTGAGGTAGACAGCATATATTGTTAATATTTTAAAATCATTTAATGTATTGAGGTAGAGGAGAGAATTTTTTATACCTGCAAGTCATTTCTATGTGAATACTTTTACACTGGAAACCAATATTTACATTTTATATCATTAAAAGACAACTAAAGATATTTAGTTTTCATAGACAAATATGATCAAAAACATAAGCTGATTATTATTATAATGTGTTTTTACACACAATACAAAGAGGAAATAAGCATTATGCTGGTTGGTGCAAGAAGACAGGCAACATTTGCTTTTCACATATGTATTTATTGCTTTACAAAAATATCTACAGAACAAAGTAAGAGAATTTGCATGAAAAAGTTCTTTTTGAAGTATTTCTATGCTACTCTAAATACTGTACAACACAAAAAATCAAAACACAAATATATAAAACTGTTAATAGTAGTAAGTTAAAAAAATTCTTATATATATATAGTATAGCATATATAATATATACTGAAACAAGGTAAGATTCTTAATCCTTAGGATTGTCTCGGACAGACTATTCGGTTTTCTCCACCGAATTTTGGCGACTCGTCTGTAAATTCATAACCGACAAGCCTTGCCTTTTGTAGAGATTGGGGTCGAAATTTAACGGACTCTAAATACGAAGAAGAATAAACATGAAAAAATTAGTTTATTTTAAATTTTACTGTAAGAGATTCGCAGATTCACTTACATCTCTTGCAATCGGTGCAATTTTGGCAATTTCATCCAAATTATTCGGGGGGATTTGACTAAAAGGTGATTTGGCACAGTTTAAAAGAAAATCTCTGGTGTAAAGAATTTTTTCTTTGGTATTATATACAAATTCCATTTTTTGCAATGGAGAAGAAGTCTCTCTCTTTTCGGATGACGGAATCTGAGAAAGTTAAGTATACTATAAATGTTTTTAATTAATGTAAAAAATTTCAAAAATATTTGGTTTAGAACTAGAAATTACGAAATACTTAAACGAGGTTTGCTATTTTACACAAATTTCCGTTTATGCCCGAGGTCTCAAAATGCATTGTCACCCGTGCAATGTTCCTACTACCGAGGACATAAAATTAATAAAATTTTAGTGCAAATTAAATTAATTTTTACTGACGTCAACAGAAAAGAAGAAATAAGTCACAATTTATCATTAATAATATAGGTGTCCAATGCATATAGTTCCTTCTGTAAAACAAATGGTTTGAGTACAATTTTTTGATCAAGCTGGGTAAGATTTAAATGAGATTTGTAAACATTACTTAAATTCGCTTACAAATTCAAGAAATTTTTTATTGTTTTAACTATGATTCCCAGATGTTTGTGAAATTTTTATCTGTGCGATTATGAAAATTACTTACACTGATTATCTTTTTTTTAACATTTATGAGACTATGTAAATAGTTAAACTTGTGAAAGATTGTTGGTAAAGACAACACATTTTCTAAAGCCCTTTATAATTACTAACAACTCGAACAGTACGTCGTCCTCCGTTCTGTCAAAGGAGACGGGAATGACGACGACAATGAAAGTGACAGTATTGTTTAAAAAATTTGGAAATTGCAAATATTTTGTATTCAAATAGAATTAGTAATAAAAGTCAAAAAACTCAATGATAAATCAATCTAAGCTAAGAATTTGAACATATAAAATCAATTCTCGTCACGGAACGTATCCTCGATATTCGGCATTTTACGAGCAGAATGAAAATTTAAGTGACGAAAGTATTTATAATAAACGTCTCTAATTTATTAGTTAGGATTATTCGTACCGATTTACAGCCAAAGAAATGTGATCAAATAAATTATTATGTATTATTTACATTGTTTACCAATTTTTCATTCTACATATTTAACTCAAAAGGCAATTCCTATTAAACAATGTACTTTGTTTTACTTGTCTAACAAATTACTAATGAATATTTTATGAAAATATTAAAAATATAATGTAAAAAACTCTGAAATCATTTTGTAGCAATTAGGGAAATGTTTATGCCAGAGGTCTCAAAATTACTTGTTAATTAATAAAATCATTTAACAAATATAAAAATATCTTTTCTGACCTGGCTTAATTTTTGATTAAACTGCTTTCCTGATTGAGCTTCTGGCATTTGTCCTATTAATAAAAAAAAATTATTATACTTTATAAGTTTTTATAATTTAATTTAAAGATTCAAAGGATATAATTAAATTACCAAGCAAGTATGATTTTAAATCAATAAAGGAATTATTTGTTTTACTCAGTTCCTTTGATAGTAAATTTTGATTAGAAAAATCCTTCGGAAGTTCAGAAATCTGAAACATTAAGTTACGTAAAGTTTTAACATCGAGTGTAAATAAATTTCAAACTAATCTTATTTTTACGACGTAAAATATTATCGATGATTCAAAATTATAGAAATATTCGAGATTCTTTCTAAATTTTAAGTTTGAAGTAATCTGATTTACAAAATAAAGGACAGTCTGACCAAAATTATTTACCGAATAATTCAATAAATATAATAAAAAAATATTAAATATGTACGTTTGTTTATAGTAATATTGAAATTTCGTGTCTAAAAACACCGAGAGACTATTTTTTGAAATACCATTTTTCCATTGAAAACTTCGTCTTCCAAAGGACTTCCTTCTGCTTTATAGGTTTCGTCGTCGCTCGAACTCGAAACGAGATTGGAACTTCCTCGGTTTTCACTATAAAATCAAAATTTATTATGGACCTTAAATGCAAAATTTATAGTAAAATGTTGGTTTTATCAGTTTAAATAGTAATCATCATTTGAAAATACATGCATCTCCCACTTAATCTATTCATGAAAGTCTGACATCTTGTGTGAAAATGCTATTTATTTTAAGCGAGAAGAAAAAAGAATTGTACGTCGACCCAAATTTCTACCAATTTCCTAAAACAGTTATATATAAGTAAAAAACTATCATGTTTGGATGCAAAATGCTGAAAACATTGTTAGCAACATTATTATTTGGTCACCAGGAAACAGTTTTCTTTGTATATAAACATGTACTGTACAATTTGCATGCCATACCATAAACATTATGTTTACAATACGACAGAGCAAACAACAACAGAGAAAGAAAAATTTATAATAAAAATCAATGCAATTTTCTCTAAAGAACTGTTTATCAAGTGAGATGGAAATTAAATTTGAGACTTTTTATTTACTTCTCTAATAACTCATACAAATTTTTCTTGTACATAATATAGTCTAAAATAAACCAAACTTTTAATACAAGTTTCATCATGTTAATAGTACAAGTATTTACAGAAGATCATCCTCAAATTAAGTACCTCTGCAGCTTTCAACTTCCCATAGACAAAGTCAATGGGAGTGAAGTTTGGTTAGTAGAAAAGCTGTGGAAGTATAGATATTGACATTTTTCCAGATATATGCCAACTAAAAAAAACCAGAATGCACAGGAGTGATGTCATCATGGACAGTCCAGCTTGTTTGTTTGCCAGAGACAAGACATTTTTCTCTTACTGTGTCATAGAAATGACAAACAGACTTCTCCGTTTGAAAGTCTACCTTTATGAACATAAATCAGATCTTTCACATAGAAATAAACCACAAGCATTATCTTTCTCTCAGCTCTTGGGATAAAATTTTTTTCTGCATTAGCAAAGAAAGCAATTTCCATGTTAATAATGTGCATTTGCTCTGTGGATTATGCAAGAAACACTGGATTCCATCACTAGTAATAACTGGTTATGATTTCTGGGTCTATCGACTGTAGTGATCGGTTCTTTGGTGATTAGTGCACGTTCTTCACTTTGCTCATCTGTTAGAATGAACAGACAGACATACATTTTCAAGTCTTCACAAAGAATGACACATGCAGTGTCATATGAAATTCCCAAAATGTTGACCAATTGTCTATTGATTATCTACAGTCTCTTGATCTATGAATGCACTTTCATTTCTTACTGAAGCTGAATGGAGATTATTCTCTGTTGATGCCCGTCAGGCCATTTGTAAACTAGTGTACACAACACATTTAATTTCTTTAATCATATTAAATTTTTCAGTAAAGTTTTTACCAAGTTTGATACAGAATTTAACGTGAATTCACTGCTCGTGATGTGTCATTTCAGAATTCTGATGGTGCATACCTTCATACTTTGATCTTTTATGTTCTAATCCATTTGAATAGACAACTGCATGATAAACATTACAGACATGTCTAAGAAAATGTTCAAGACATGTCCACACACACAATTACAGCTACAAGGCAACACAAAACTTTGGTTAATTTTTGACTCTACAACATATAGACATTGGGCAAAAAATATAAAGTTTGGATGTTAAAAATCAAGATTTTCTGTGGGATATACCTGTATTTTAGATGAAGATGCCTATTAAAAATAAATAAATAAATAAATACCTTTTTTGAGCATCTTGTTTTGTTATTTCTGAATGAACTTGATCAGTTTTATAATTGGAATTAGTTAAATCTAAGCAAGCTTGAGCCATTAGTTGTTGATTTTTTTGCTATATTATGAAAATTATTATTAGACAAAATATTTCAGAAATAATAGGAAGAAAAATATAATAAATTAATTCATATATATAATGAATTTTTACCTCAGAAATCAGTACGGATTAATTATTGAATTAAATGATTAAATGAATTACATATCTATAATACATAATATAAATTAATAGATTTATTTTTAAAATACAGTCAAACCTTGGGTTTTGAATACTGTGCTTTTCAAATGACATGGTTTACAAACAAAATTCTGAATTCATTTTTGCCCTGGTTGCCAAACAAGCTATTTGGCAGAGCTGGCCACCAATGGTCAGCTTTCACTAACAGCTAAAAAGGTTCAACTTCCTACATTTCCTAAAAGTCAATGGCCCAACTAATCAATGACGTGACTACCGATTCACAAGTTAGTGATGCCGAGATCGCAACGAATCGTCGACGACATTGTTATTTAAACTACATTTCAATGTGAGTGCGGGAAAGATACTATTTCTGTTTTTTGGTATGCGCCGCAGTTGAATTTAAATCTAATTAATTAATAAAAACTGCATTAATTGACATTTACATGATATAAATGGCATTCAAGAATTGTATATTTAATTAAATATACTTAAGTTAAATGACAAACATTTATTAATATAATATTACAGTATATATTATAATATAAATACTTATTAACACTAGGTAGCCAGTAAATTAAAACTAAAATTAAAAAGAAAACTAATTAATTAATTTAAATTGAAATGTAATATTTTGGAAAGTGCAAATGAAGAACTTGCTGTGCATCTTGATTGATTTGATTAAATTTTATCCAGGCAGTCAGAGTCGAATCTCCATTTATAGCATTTTTTTGTAAAGTGTTAGTTCCGGTTTCAGTTGGTGGCGATGGAACATTTTACTTTTTATATATATAGAGATTAGATATAGATAAAATAATATTATATTGCCTTTATAGGCATTTTTATGCATGAAATACATCTAAAAAGGTTTTATTTTGAAGGTCATAAACGGATTAATCCGTTTTATGCTGTTTCTTATGAGAAAATTTGTTTCAGTTTTAGAACAAATCAGTTTTGAACAACTTTTAGGAACGAATTAAATTCAAAACCTGAGGTTTGACTGTATTAAATTGTTTAACATTTGTTTTCGTGAAAATGAAATGCATCCTATATACTTTTTGGAAGTAAATCACTTTACCTTCCTTTGAATTTTTCAATATTTCATATCAAATTATATCTTTGAGTTCATAAATATTCAGCAAATGTTTTTAATACATCCATGTATAGAATAAATAATGAGGTCACACACTCATTGACAAAAGTTATGCACCTAGATAGAACTATTTGATTACCTCGAGAATCGGCACGTCTACGTCTATCTTTTGGATAGGTACCAGTACATAAATGATTACAGTTGTGGTTGAATTGCAAGCCAGGTAATGCCACCATAGAGTTTTAAAATCACTATTCTAGCATCCTATGAAAATGCTTGTAGATACTGTCTGTTCAGAATTTTCAGTATATTTGTTATCTGGAGGCCTTGAATGCTAGGCATGATTGTATGATGCAATAAAAGACATTACACAGCCAATAGAATTTGAGAACGACTACATCATCGATATTAGATACAAAACTAGTTTAAAAAGAATACGCATAGATAGTTTTTTTGGTGTGTTCCGTTTTAATTACGTGAAAAAATATTATTACGATCTACTTTAATATTTTGCTCTATATTATTTTATAAATGTATATCTTATTTTAAAAAATGAAATTTATTTCTAAAGCAACTTACTCGTTGTAGCAATTCTTCCTGGCCTGCAAAATATTCTTCCAAAACCAATTTTGCAGTCTAGAATATTTACGTAAAATTAAAAATGTGTCACTTAAAGTTTTTATTTTTCTTTTTAACTAGAATAACTTACTTTCACTAAATCCACTTTACACCCGGATATTTTTATAACGTCGTGCCCTACTGTTACTGTAAAGGTGTATTCACCCAATGTTGCATCACTCATACTGTAACTATGAATTAAAGATTTTTTCCCACCTAAAATACTAACTGGCCCGCCAGAATCTTCAGAAACGGTGCTATTAAGACTAGTTGATGAACCACTACAATCATCTTCATTTTGACACTTTTCCTTTATTATAAAAAATAATAATTATTAAGCTTTGTAACGTTACTTAAAGTACATATTAAATTAAATAAACTATCAATAATCTGCATTATAAGTTAGCTTACACGAATAGGAGATGCATTCCTTCTTATTGTATCTTCTATCAAAATCTTGGAACAACTAAAAGAAAAATAAAGTATAAAATAATTCTAGAAGTTTTGATTTTTATTGTATCGCATCATTTATTATGATGTGCTTTTATATAACAATTATATAACAATTATATATAACAATAATGCAATTGTATAAAATTACACAAAAGTAAATCTTTATTAACTTTTTATGGCTTCATTACATTTCTGTAAATTTACTCTTATCTTTAATATATATCTTATTAAATGCAGGTAAACATTACAGAACAAAATTGATTAGAAAAGGAAAGGAAAGAAAATTTAAAATAATTGCTATTAAATATTGCACTTCTTTATAAGATTATTCTATATTGAGAAGATTTCTAACTTAAAGTCTACCCGACTGCAACAAATTCAAAATAAAAAGAAAAAAATTTATTTGCATTTACATACAACACAATATTTTATTTTCACTAATTCAAACTAATCACGAGTCATGAGCAAAATCACAATAAACACCCAAAAATCCAGTTAAACGCAACAATTTTTACTATCACAAATATTTTCATTCATCTTATTATTATTTATACACGGGTACTCCTCACTTTACGACCGAGTTTCGTTCCGACGACTACGTCGTTAAGCGAATTGGTCGACAAGCGAGGAGCTTGTGCCGGAATATAGGATCGTTGTAAAATTATACAAATTATGCAACAAACTTCAAATTTATTCGTAAAAAGATTATTATAGTACGCTATTTGCCTATTATATTATGCTTAGTGTGCATGTCACCATTTGCCACTGATCGACGCTCGAGCCGAGAAAGGGGCTTCCCCGAATTGCAGGTCGAAACTCGATTGGTCGTTAAGCAAATAGGTTGTAAGGTGAGGAGTACCTGTATCGTATTTTGTTATTTATGAGAAATTAAATAAAACTTTTAAAAATTTTTATTTTGTGTATACTTTTGTGTTTACAAATACCCTCATTCTAGCCTAGGAACATGCCATCTTTTTTGTTCTTAGATATTTATTGGTTTAATTAAACAGTTTGCAAAATAAAAGTACTTTAAATAAGTCAAAACACATCAGAAAAAAAATTGCTCTTTAGTGTTTTGTCTTCCTATTTGTGAAATTTTCATTTCAATTACATCATTTGATAAACTTTTATGAACAAAATAATTTATATAGTTATAAGAACAGAGGTTATATAACCAACTGTAATTCGTTATATGAGGAGTTCAGTGGAAAACTGGTACAAATGACAAACAGTTTAACTTGAATATATTAGTGATAAAATTTAACATTGGTTAAAAAACCATATTTTATTAAATTAAATAAGTAATTGTATTTACTTGCATATTACTGATATTTATTATCCTTTTACTTTTAAATTAATACTTTTCTGTATTTTTTTTTCTATAAAGAAACTGTTTTGACACACACAACGACGAGTGGAAAAATGGTATATGTATTTTATAGTATTTATGTTTATTATTTATGGTTAATATGATATTATTAAGATATGAATACTAATTTTATGGATACTGTGAAGATCGCGAATGTGGTACACAAAGAAACTGGTATAAATATTTACAACAGGATCTTTTATTCGCGTATATAGATACAGGAAGGGTTGTGGGATGCCAGCTATAATATCTCTATCTCCAACACAGGTAGTATTAGTACGGAACCCGACAAAAATATAATGATATAAGCCTCAGGTCTCGTGACGACTATTCCGATACATAGATAATTATTTTACAAAGGGCGATTACAAACGTATATAGACCTTAATTCTAATCTTATAATTAATTACAACTAATGAAGAATGATAGAAGAATTTATGACAATAAAATAACTGATAGGAGAAGAAAAAAAAAGGAATGGGTACCCAACTATTTTGGTGCTAATGCAATGAGGTGCACATAACGGTACATATAACGGTGTAGATGACGAATCTCTTCTTAATCACGAGAAAAAAAAACAGTCAACACTTTCACTACACATAAAGTTCTCTTTGTCTTCACCCACGTGGTCTCGAAGACGTATTCGGGAGCTTTCTCGTTCTCGTCTTTCCTCCTTCAGCTCTGACTCAAAAGTGACTCTTTGTCTTGGTTCTACCCCTGAGGGCTGCGTACAGTCCTATTGTCCATAATGGGGTCACCTATTGTTAAGCCGTTAAGCACCGGTCAGGGAAGGGTTCCAGGAAGTAAAGATAATATGAATAGGAAAGAGAAGGAAAAATATATTCTAAGTTAAAATAAAATATAACTATATATTACACAAATGGCATTTAGCCACAATACTGTGTATGATTGTTTGCAAATATCTACTCTAGATTTCATTCGTGCTTGAAAAAATAAATTTTTTGTTCATTATATACAGTAGAGCGTCAATTATCCAAATATCGATCAACCGAAACGTCAATTAACCAAAAGTTTTCCAGTCGGCAAATTTAAATTTCCACTGTGCTGTGGCGCTGCAATCTTTGGCTATGTCTTGGCTACTCCAATATTATTTTTGTTGGTGTGCGTATTTTAGCTGGCGGCACTGGCGCGACCATGAGAGGGTACTTAAGGACGTGCCAGGATTCAAACGAATTTCACCACGGGATAGGTTAATACATTTTTTTTGTACATAATCGGTTATCCGAAAAATCAATTTTCCGAACAACCCCAGTCCCCAATTGATTTGGGTAATCGACGCTCTACTGTATATCATTCGGTGTGTTAAGAAATTTTCTTTAAATATAAATGTTGTGCAAACATCAATTTAAAATCACTTCTGGATATACTCCAACTGCAACAGCAATAATGCCTTGAGTCAACTATTTTCATGCAAAATAGTGTCTCCAAATAATGGATACTGCATATAATTTCTGTGACATTTCAGAGTGATTTTTTAATCATTTGTTTCCTTCCGCTTGCTCTCCAAAACTTAATCCATGTGATATTTGGTTATGGATATACTTAAAGTATAGTTTATTGAGAACATGTTACAAATTTGGCAGCTTTGAAAGACAATATCACACTGCATGCGAGAAGCATCACAGAAGATGATTTACATTGGTTGTTGAACATACTGTTAATTGCCTTCAGATTTTACAATCTTGAGAATGTGGATCACATTGAGTAACATTCCCTGGATCGCTAAGTTCTCTGTATAGCATAAGCATCTTGTTAATAATACAAATATGTTGCTTGCAGCACCAAAAGTGTCCTAATAGCAAGTTTTGGCATTTTTTCTTTTTGTTACAGAAATGCTTCCACATATTCTGAAACATCACCATACCAGATTTGGTTGCATTTGGGCTGCTACTATCTATCTCTCTAGACAGTACTGAATAATAACAACTTAATTACAATAATCTATTTATATTTGAAAATAGTATTTTGTCTTAATTCTTAACAACTTCAGCTCTTTTCGATAACCTAATGTTAACTTCCCATTCTTGATCATATCATGACAGTGTTAAGAAATGGGTTAAGAAAAGATTTTATATATATATTACAGTCAAAACCCGTTTTTAGTTAGAATGCATTTTAACTAGTTGAAACTAGTTTATACTGGATGTCTTTGTTAAAACCTGTTTTGTCTAGTTAAAACTGGAATTTACTGTTAGTCAAAAATGAATTTGAGTTAAAACTAGTTTTAACTAGACAAAACGGGTTTTAACAAAGACATCCAGTATAAACTACTTTCAACTAGTTAAAACGCATTCTAACTAAAAACGGGTTTTGACTAACACACACACACAGTCGACACCCGGATAACTCGATACTTGGTTACGTAGTCAGTTTTCTGTGGTCCTGGCCGACTTACATAAGCAATAATGTTATTAATGTTAAAAATCTCGGGTTACTCGACATCATTTAACTCATTACCACTGGATAAATCAACATACTTTTTCTATGTTGATTTATCCAGTGGTAATGAGTTAAATGATGTCGAGTAACCCGAGATTTTTAACATTAATAACATTATTGCTTATGTAAGTCGGCCAAGACCACAGAAAACTGACTAATTAACCTACAGTGTCAAGTTATCTGGGTGTTGACTTATGCGGAGTCAACTGTGTATATATACATACACATATATACACACACCCACACACTATATACTATACTATACATCAGTGATTCTCAAAGCGGGGGTTGCAACCCCCAAAGGGGGTCACAAAAAATATTTGGGGGGGGGTCGCTGAAAAATTGATGCCAGATCAATTTTTTCAAATAATATTTTATAAATTTACTATGGATTCATGTTTAGAAATATATATAAAATATATAAAATAATTTTTACTTAAATAAATTGCACATTTAAATAATAAAAACAATATAAATATTTTAATACGAGCCTAATATTCATAAATTTGTGCACTATTGGGAAATCCCCCAAGTTCCACTCTTAGCCTAAACTATGATAGAACAACATTATCATTTGGAACAGTGTTCACTAGCAGCATTGTGTCCGCAGGCAAGTCGAGTTAGAAATACAGTAGAGCTGTAACCGATCAACTGAAAGCTTTTCAGTCGGCAAATTTAAATTTCCATTAGTGCTGTGGCGCTTCAATATTTGGTTATGTCTTGGGCTACTCCAATATTATTTTAGTTGGTATGCGTTTTTAGCTGGCAGCAGTGGAGCGACCATGAGAGGGTACTTAACCCCAAGGTCCTAGAATATATTCTAGGACCTTGACTTAACCTCCTCCCTTCGGGATGTTTTCCTACACATAAAAATTTCAAAGGACCCCTGAAGAATGGGTAAGTGCAAATGGGGTGTCGCGGACCAAAAAGTTTGAGAAACACTGCTATACATAACGTACTATATACCAATGATACCCAAACTGCGGCTCACAGGCTGCATGTGGCTCTTCAAGAGCTTAATTGTGACTCAACTAATAAATAAAAATATAAAAAAAATATTTGTTATTTTTTAAAATTTCATTACAAATTCATAAACCTTCAACTAGCAAAGAGAAAATTAAAAAAAATGTAATAAATGTGCAAAAATTATCAAAATAAATACATTATGATTATGAAATTTCTTTTTGTTTTTATAGGAAGAACATTAGGTGCAGCTCCCAATATTTTCAGGTAAGTAACTAGGGCTCTTACAGCAAAAAGTCTGGGCATCCCTGATATATACTATAAAATATACACTGAAATAACTTTGTAATTCGAAATTTTCATGTTTTTTTCAACTTTCTTAAACTGGAAATGAATATTGCTCAGCTGTTAGTTCAATATTTACTCTCAACTGTTACAGAGATCAAAAAAGTTCAATGCAGCTACAAGTAATTAGCAGAAGTAATGAGCAACAAAGTAATTTTGACTAAAATGGCTAATGGTATTTTACACATTGAAGAAACTAAATTTGTCTTCACATCATCATCGTTTACTATCATCAGGAACAAACAGTCTTCCTTTACAGAGACAACCTTTTATTAAAGGCTAAACCTCTGTATAAACAGTTTAAAAACATTATCTGGCAATAATGCCAAATATTAAAAACAAATTAATTTAAATATTACTACATAGAAACATTTATATTTATCTACAAAGTGTAACAATGTTAAGAGATGACTTATATTTCTTTACGTGTTAAGTAGAATTTTGAAAATA